>NC_140967.1:45297175-45399675 GCF_056783735.1 Eptatretus burgeri
TCGGCAATGGTGGCGTCCATAGCAACGGTGCTCAAAAGCATACAACTAGATCCTGGTGTGAACCTACCAGTCAAGTTTCATCAAAATCGGTTGACTCTTCTGGCCTCCAGAGCTGTCCATTACATACATAGACAGATGGAAAACCTGAGAATAACGGTAGTCTAGCGACCAACCAATATATATTTATAGATATATGGATTGGTTAATGATGCACCTCTAACTGTGATCGGTGAGAATGTCAGATTGTATCTAGAACTTATTGGATTCCTCTTGCGTTGAAGTTCCTTGTTGGGGAACTCGTTTAAAGAATTGTATGTAACTTAGAGAATGGTCGCTTTGGAAGTATCGCTGAGTTTTCAAAGCAGCTTTTCATGCACATCCTCAGTTCCCTTTAGGTATCCCTCCCGTGATGAGGCCGAAGCACAAGGTCTGTTGCTTTCACATTGCAGGCAGTTTGGTGGTCTTCCTGGTTTTTTTCCTCCTGTTCTCCAACATTGCTCCCTCTTGCTGTCTCAGTCCTCTGACACTCCCCAGCAACTCCAAGATGCCTTTTGGTTAAGCTTCCAAAATTCAGGCTGACTGCACATCTCAACTCTTATTCCTCACTTCCATCTCTGGAACCACCTTCCAGAGGCTATTCTGTCTCACTCTTCCCTCCAGGGCTTCAAGCAAGCAATGCAACACCATCTCTTGTCATTGCCAATTCCGACCCTTTATTACCCCCATTAACTTTTCTCAACCCAACCTTCTAACTTGCTAGTTTCAGTTCCCCTTCCCCTCCTGCCATCCTATTAGTTAATTCCCTTGATGTTTGTTCTTCTGTCTCATGTTTGTCTTACTCTCTGATCTACCTTACTCTTCCATTCAACCACTATGTCAGCAAAGTCAACCACTAAGTGTGGATTGGAAGAATACATAGACCAGATGGGTAAACTAGCCCCTCTGTGAAGGTAATTAACGAGCCATCTGGGTTTTTTTTAGGCCAATCCTCGAACAGCGTGGTGATCATCCTGAGGTTGGCTCGTTTTCCACAAGCTTGGAATCCAAATCCCAAATAGCCAGACTTAAACCTACATACTGACTGTTTCTTTCTCTCAACATCTACAACGTTTCTTTCTCCATTGATCGGCATGTATTCGATTCCCACGGCTGTTCACTCTCTCCAACCCACATTTGGCAAGCAATGCCAAACATCCTTAAACATGAGTGGTGTGAGGTCTTCAATCCGCAATGTACTGTAATTTGCTGGTTTGCAGTTTACGGTTACGTAGCCTCCAACCCCAAAGTCGAGTGGTGGTTTAACAGTTCAGGTTGAGTTGCCTTAT
Organism: Eptatretus burgeri; assembly: GCF_056783735.1. Lineage (NCBI taxonomy): Eukaryota > Metazoa > Chordata > Myxini > Myxiniformes > Myxinidae > Eptatretus > Eptatretus burgeri. The sequence continues at coordinate 45,298,501 of NC_140967.1, forward strand.
GATTTCAAGGTTCAAGTCGCGGTCATGCCATAAATAACAGCAGTTGGGTTGATTCAACCTGTCATCCTTCCAAGGCCGGCAAAATTAGTCCCAGCTCTGGGAAAAATGAGCCATTCGAGTATCCTGTGTCGAGGGGTGACCCATCCAGGACTGTGCCCCCAAGCCATGAAACTGCCTTGGCAACCCGATGCTTTCAATGGTGCGAAAGGAATGGTTATTGTTTTTAACTTACAACCACTTGCCCCTAACTCCAGCTGGATATAAATGTACAACCTCCAGTGTTTCCAGTACCAGGCCATCATTTTTGTATATGTATACATTCATCATAAGCATAATGTAAACTGGGGGGAGGGATTGTGCCTTCACTGTCGTGTTTCCATTAGGAAATTGACATTATGTGGCCTTTCCATTCAGGAATAGTTATAACTGCCATTTCGGTCACAATTGGATGAACACGGTGGCCGTGGAAGTACTCCATTGTCATTATCATGCAATGTCGAGGCAACTGTCATAGCTCAGTCAGGTGGAATAGAGAGTGCCTGGATCAAATGAGAGTGTTTTCCCTCTATGCACGGAGACAATGGAGATGTAAAGAGGTCACCAGGTGGTATAACATGCATGTCTGGGGTGGCGGTGTCCTGTTTATTCTACATTGGGCACAGTGAGCATTTCAAGGGAAATCCTCTTGAATTTCAATCAAATCACTCCAAGGGAAATGACACTCGCAGAATGATCAATGTGTAATTCCGTTCATTTGAATTGCACGGTGCGAGTACAAAGCTGAAAGTTGGAATGCTTTGCTCGTTCTTTCGTGTTCATTGCAAATCCACGAAAAAGCAAAGGTCACTCCAGGAAATCTGGAGAGTATTGCGAGCGATCTTGGACTTGCTCAATAAGCAAGTGGAGGTGCAGTAGGCATGTTCAGGATTGGCTGCGTGGTAGAAACTGCACATCAGTAATCAGCAGATTGTGAACCTGGCATCAACAAATCAGCTTTCCCTTCAACACCCCATTCTGGCTGCCCAAGGGCGACTGATGGTTTTAATGAGATTACTTGCAGATCCCCTACAGGTGTAATAATGCAATGTTCTCTGTAAATGACGCCCCTTGTTTCAGTCGAGATTTCAGATGCCAGAATATGTCGTGAGATGTACAGGAGAGGTACTTCAAGGCGGTGATTGACTGATGATGTAAAAGCTAGCCGATGAGGTGTAAGAGAAACTGTAACTGGATATTTATTTCATCTGTATGCGTAAATAAGGGGGTGTTGCATTGAGAATTAAAATCGAGAAAAATCAAGGGAAAGGATGGGAGAGAAAAAAGTTTAGAATAACGTTATAGAGGGAAAAGGATGGAAGGTGATCGGAGCAAGAAAAGAGAAAGGGGTGGGGTGTACGAGGCTTATGGGGAAGGGAGAGGAGGTGGGGAGGGGTCAACCTTTGCAAATATTGCTAATCTACGAAATACAGTAGTCTACAAGGAATTTTTTTTCTTTTAATATTAACCATTTGAACTCTGAGCTCCTTGGACTTTCGCCCCCACCCTGGGCTCCCTGAAGAAAATCCGATCGCCCGGGTATATGGAGGTTTGAAGAGCGGCCGGTAAACTGGCCACTTGGGTACATGGAGGTTTGAAGAGTGCCGGTAAACTGGCCACTTGGGTACATGGAGGTTTGAATAGCGGCCGGGAAACTGGCCACTTGGGTACATGGAGGTTTGAATAGCGGCCAGTAAAACAACGGCGATGGTTAAAAGAATATGCCATTTGTATATGATTGGGAACACATCCTTTCACACAGTTGCTGATCATTAAGTTGTGCAACGAGTGCAACAGTTCAATTTCCAAGATGGCAACTGTCTCCAAGAAGTAACAATAAGGGCTCAACCCCCACCCCTCCCCACCCAATCCCTCCCATATTACTTTCCAATTATGTTGGCTGAGTTTGGGTCATAGATGGTTTCAAAACCTTCAACACTGTTTTTTGAAAGACCCCCTGGCATAATGAGCAGGCTAAACAATAGTGAACCGATTTGGTGTTCAAGTGAGTCCCTATTTTAGCAGATACCTCTTTCAAATCACAATCAGATAATATGTCATTCGAAGATAATGTTTTCTCTGTGATTTATTCAATTAAACAATGACGTCATCAAACATCCAAATGATTAATTTGTCCCACTGTGTCCATATATTAAGATTGGGATGCAATGTTTATTTAACATCCATAACTTCGTGCACAGTGGTTTAAGTTAGAATTAAGATAATGTTTTTGAAACCGGTCTGTCCAAAACGATAGGTTCATTGTGAGAAATTAAGACATGGGTTAAGGCCAATTGATCTATCACGCTGTGCTATATCCACATCCCTGCACCTCCGACTGCAGGCCCATGCTCTCGACAGAGCATTAGAGCTACTAACGACAAGTCATGAACGTTTTTGTGGCGTAGAACCAATTCTGGATAGGTCGCCACTCCAAAGGGTGTAGGAAATTCCTACTAAACTGCCATGAGAATGAAACCCACGACAGTTAGGCAATGAAAATGAGGCTTTACCCACCCCACTACTGCAATGCTCATCTACTGCAGGTAATTCCAAAGAGATTTAGCCATGAGGCCTATGGTACTGACACACAATGAAACACTTTTCAAATATATTAGGGAATAACTTTAAATCCACAACTTAAATGCAAATGGGACAGCTGGCTGTACATCTCTACACAACCTATGCAACACGGTTCAACCTTTGCAACCCCATTCTGTGCTAGCACTCCACTGGAACACCCTTTTATTTTCTTTTTTTTTTGAACACCATGTCAAGGCTCGTGTAAGAGCTAATACACAGAAAAATAAAACAATGCAGGAGATAAGAGGGGCTAGAAAGGGAAGCACAAAACCGTGGGGAAGAGAGACAATAAAAGATCTGTGGAAGGGAGAGGGATGGGGTGGGGGTACATGGGGTAAACAAGATGGTACTACAGGGAATTTCAGGAAGGAAAACAGGGAATTTGAAGGAGGTGGGTTTGGGGTGGATTAATGGGGGTAGTAAAGATCAAGATTTTGGATGGGGGAAGATTTGAGATAGTGGTGATCAGCTGTTTTGAAGACCTGCACAGAGGAGTGGGATTGAAGAGAGGGTGGGAGTTTGTTCCAGAGGTGGGAAAAAAAGAGGAATGAAAGAGTGAAGGTGAGCAATGATTCTTGATTTTGGCAGTTTCACCAGAAGGGAGTTTTTGGTGAACCTTGCATGCCATGAGATATTATCAGGGGGGGGCAGATCACAGACAGAGGCCGGGGGGGGTGGGGGCAAGGCCAGAGAGGAGACGGGAGAAGACAAAGACTACCAACCTGCCTCTGGTGAGAGAGTGAGAGATCTAAAGACTCAGCTTCATTGTGGGAGATGCCAATGATCCTAAAAGCCTTGGTTTCCACTGTGTGAAGTCGAGATAGGTGTGAGGCAGAAGCACCACCCCAGAGGAGGAAGCAGTACTCCATTAGACTATGGATGAAAGATTTGTAAGTGATTAGAAGCTCAGGTGTGCGAAGGAAGGACTTTGCATGATGCACGATGCCCAGTCGGCGACTAGCTTTGGAGGCCAGCTTAGAGATGTGGCTTTCCCAGGAAAACTCGTGGCAGATAGTGAGACCCATGGCACTCCGCTAAAACACCCTCTGCTGACACTCCACTAGAAAACCCTCTGCTGACACTCCGCTAAAACACCCTCTGCTGACAGTCCACTGGAACACCCTCTGCTGACACTCCACTGGAACACCCTCTGCTGACACTCCACTGGAACACCCTCTGCTTACACTCCACTGGAACACTCTCTGCTGACACTCCACTGGAACACCCTCTGCTGACACTCCACTGGAACACCCACTGCTGAGACTACACTGGAACACCCTCTGCTGAGACTCCACTGGAACACCCTCTGCTGATACTACACTGGAACACCCTCTGCTGAGACTCCACTGGAACACCCTCTGCTGAGACTCCACTGGAACACCCTCTGCTGAGACTCCACTGGAACACCCTCTGCTGAGACTCCACTGGAACACCCTCTGCTGAGACTCCACTGGAACACCCTCTGCTGAGACTCCACTGGAACACCCTCTGCTGAGACTCCACTGGAACACCCTCTGCTGAGACTCCACTGGAACACCCTCTGCTGAGACTCCACTGGAACACCCTCTGCTGAGACTCCACTGGAACATCCTCTGCTGAGACTCCACTGGAACACCCTCTCTTGAGACTCCACTGGAACACCCTCTGCTGACACCCCACTGGAACACCCTTTCCTGACACTCCACTGGAACACCCTCTGCTGACACTCCACTGGAACACCCTCTGCTGAGACTACACTGGAACACCCTCTGCTGAGACTCCACTGGAACACCCTCTGCTGAGACTCCACTGGAACACCCTCTGCTGAGACTCCACTGGAACACCCTCTGCTGAGACTCCACTGGAACACCCTCTGCTGAGACTCCACTGGAACATCCTCTGCTGAGACTCCACTGGAACACCCTCTCTTGAGACTCCACTGGAACACCCTCTGCTGAGACTACACTGGAACACCCTCTGCTGAGACTACACTGGAACACCCTCTGCTGAGACTCCACTGGAACACCCTCTGCTGACACTTCACTGGAACACCCTCTGCTGACACTTCACTGGAACACCCTCTGCTGACACTTCACTGGAACACCCTCTGATGACACTTCACTGGAACACCCTCTGCTGACACTTCACTGGAACACCCTCTGCTGACACTTCACTGGAACACCCTCTGCTGACGCTTCACTGGAACACCCTCTGCTGACACTTCACTGGAACACCCTCTGCTGACACTCCACTAGAAAACCCTCTGCTGACAGTCCACTGGAACACCCTCTGCTGACACTCCACTGGAACACCCTCTGCTGACACTCCACTGGAACACCCTCTGCTGACACTCCACTGGAACACCCTCTGCTGACACTCCACTGGAACACTCTCTGCTGACACTCCACTGGAACACCCTCTGCTGAGACTACACTGGAACACCCTCTGCTGAGACTACACTGGAACACCCTCTGCTGAGACTCCACTGGAACACCCTCTGCTGACACTTCACTGGAACACCCTCTGCTGACACTTCACTGGAACACCCTCTGCTGACACTTCACTGGAACACCCTCTGATGACACTTCACTGGAACACCCTCTGCTGACACTTCACTGGAACACCCTCTGCTGACACTTCACTGGAACACCCTCTGCTGACACTTCACTGGAACACCCTCTGCTGACACTTCACTGGAACACCCTCTGCTGACACTCCACTAGAAAACCCTCTGCTGACAGTCCACTGGAACACCCTCTGCTGACACTCCACTGGAACACCCTCTGCTGACACTCCACTGGAACACCCTCTGCTGACACTCCACTGGAACACCCTCTGCTGACACTCCACTGGAACACCCTCTGCTGACACTCCACTGGAACACCCTCTGCTGACACTCCACTGGAACACTCTCTGCTGACACTCCACTGGAACACCCTCTGCTGAGACTACACTGGAACACCCTCTGCTGAGACTACACTGGAACACCCTCTGCTGAGACTCCACTGGAACACCCTCTGCTGAGACTCCACTGAAACACCCTCTGCTGATACTCCACGGGAACACACTCTGCTGAGACTCCACTAGAACACTCTGCTGACAATCCACTGGAATACCCTCTGCTGACACTCCACTAGAACATCCTCTGCTGACACTTCACTGGAACACCCTCTGCTGAGACTCCACTGGAACACCCTCTGCTGACACTCTGTTAAAACCCCCTTTCCTGACACTCTGCAAGAAAGACTGTTTTTCATTAAGTTTGACCCAATTCGGATAGATCCCAAAATGAAAATGGTGAGCACTCCACAAAGTGAATTATGCAACTGTCCTACCTTGTGTAATCTCGACACTTTACCCACTGAAAATAGTGGGAGAGAAGGGGCTTTGGAGCCATCAATTTATTACAAATGCATGGGGGTTAAATTGAGGAAATTTAAAATGAGACAAAGGAAGGGAGAGATCATGAGACACAAAGGGGGGTCAATAAAGTGTGGGAGGGAGTTAGAAAAGGGAAATAAGGTTTTGAGGAAATGAAAGTAAAGCAAGGGAAAGAATATGTATAATTCTGAGATTTGACCAGGCCCAGGGTCTTGAAGAACAGGAGGCTGGAGGGAAGGGAGAGGGTAAGTGAAAAGTTCTGCCATGTTCACTTACATAATAAATAGCCCCTTTGAAGATGGATATGCAACCTAACAAGGCTCATCTATCTCTGTGGATTGAACATACTGCTTAAGGCCCAGTCACACCTTGATGTTCTAGCCAGCAATGGCAACGTATTAAAATGTATGTAAAACGCTGGCTTACGTTGAACTTTTGATGCTTTTTTTTTTAAAGATTCGGATGTGTTCATAACGAGTTGGTCGTATGCGTAACATATTAGTAACGGACACAGAACGTTTCGTTGTGTTATAGCTAACTTATACCAACGAATGCTGAGCCTGTTGTCGGCCTTCCCAACCTATGCCCAACGATAGTCTAACTTATGCATAGCGCGCTGCACGTATCGCTGACGATCACGTGGCCTAGCCTATTAAAAGGCTGCCGCACAACAATTCAAATCATAACCGCCGCAGAAATGAGAGTGTCAACATCGCAGTCACACCTTGGCGATCTTGCCAGCGTATGCCGACCTCTGAAAAATGCGTCTAAAACGCTGGCGCACGTCGAATACGGTATGGGTAAGTTTGGTATGCGTGAATAAAACGCTAAAGTACGCTATCATACGTCGTATTAAGTGGAGTACGTCTTGCAATTATAAACGTGTTAAACATTTTACGACGTATTTGCCGTATGACACACGTTCCGCATGCGATGGGAATAAGTTGTACGCACGATCTGCGAACGTTGGTACACGTCGACAAAAGTTACTTGTAAGGTGCTCATAAGTCGAAGCACGTCAAGGTAATGGTTAGCGTTAGTGTTCCAGACTCCCTGTTTTTTTAATTTTTTTTTCCTTCAGTATGACGGTGATGTCGACACTTCGATTTCTAGTGCGGTTCTAATATAACATAATTAATAGGCTGCCGCTCAACGATTTAAATCATAACCGCACTAGAAATCGAAGTGTCGACATCACCGTCATACTGAAGGGAAAAAAAATTAAAAAAAACAGGGAGTCTGGAACACTGACGCTAACCATTACCTTGACGTGTTTCGACTTATGAATACCTTTCAAGTAACGTGTATCAACGATCACGTAACGTGCCTACAACACGTTACTCATAGGTTAGAAATAAGTTTCGAGTATGCTAAACATTACCTCGACGTGTTTCAACTGATGAGTAACTTACAAGTAACGTGTGTCGACGTGTGTCAACGATCGCGTAACGTGCCTACAACTTATGGCCAGTGTTATGCGGAACGTGTGAGTCATACGCTGGCATAAGTGTTAAAATTTCAAGCATGGAAAATTTGAGGACAACCGAAAAGTACAACGTTTAAAGCCAGCGTACTACGACGTATGGCAGTGTTTTTCAGCGTGCTCTCAATGTTATCAAAACTTACCCATAACGTATTCGACGTGTCCCAGCGTTTTACACAAATTTTCCAAAAATCGGCATAAGCTGGCAAAAACGTCAAGGTGTGACTGGGCCTTTTTGGTGTAATTGTATACATTTATGCAGTATTCTATTTCTAAAGAGCTGATATGTTTGAAAATATATATTTTTAGAGTAGATGTCACCTTTTCTCATGAAGAATGACTGCCTTTTTAAAATCTGAGTTCATGACCATAGGAGTCAGTCTTAGTCTTAGTCTCTCTCTCTCTCTCTCTCTCTCTCTCTCTCTCTCTCTCTCTCTCTCTCTCTCTCTCTCTCTCTCTCTCTCTCTCTCTCTCTCTCTCTCTCTCTCTCTCTCTCTCTCTCTCTCTCTCTCTCTCTCTCTCTCTCTCTCTCTCTCTCTCTCTCTCTCTCTCTCTCTCTCTCTCTCTCTCTCTCTCTCTCTCTCTCTCTCTCTCTCTCTCTCTCTCTCTCTCTCTCTCTCTCTCTCTCTCTCTCTCTCTCTCTCTCTCTCTCTCTCTCTCTCTCTCTCTCTCTCTCTCTCTCTCTCTCTCTCTCTCTCTCTCTCTCTCTCTCTCTCTCTCTCTCTCTCTTTCTCTCTCTTTCTCTCTCTTTCTCTCTCTTTCTCTCTCTTTCTCTCTCTTTCTCTCTCTTTCTCTCTCTTTCTCTCTCTTTCTCTCTCTTTCTCTCTCTTTCTCTCTCTTTCTCTCTCTTTCTCTCTCTTTCTCTCTCTTTCTCTCTCTTTCTCTCTCTTTCTCTCTCTTTCTCTCTCTTTCTCTCTCTTTCTCTCTCTTTCTCTCTCTTTCTCTCTCTTTCTCTCTCTTTCTCTCTCTTTCTCTCTCTTTCTCTCTCTTTCTCTCTCTTTCTCTCTCTTTCTCTCTCTTTCTCTCTCTTTCTCTCTCTTTCTCTCTCTTTCTCTCTCTTTCTCTCTCTTTCTCTCTCTTTCTCTCTCTTTCTCTCTCTTTCTCTCTCTTTCTCTCTCTTTCTCTCTCTTTCTCTCTCTTTCTCTCTCTTTCTCTCTCTTTCTCTCTCTTTCTCTCTCTTCTCTCTCTCTTTCTCTCTCTTTCTCTCTCTTTCTCTCTCTTTCTCTCTCTTTCTCTCTCTTTCTCTCTCTTTCTCTCTCTTTCTCTCTCTTTCTCTCTCTTTCTCTCTCTTTCTCTCTCTCTCTCTTTCTCTCTCTTTCTCTCTCTTTCTCTCTCTTTCTCTCTCTTTCTCTCTCTTTCTCTCTCTTTCTCTCTCTTTCTCTCTCTTTCTCTCTCTCTCTCTCTCTCTCTTTCTCTCTCTTTCTCTCTCTTTCTCTCTCTTTCTCTCTCTTTCTCTCTCTTTCTCTCTCTTTCTCTCTCTTTCTCTCTCTCTCTCTCTTTCTCTCTCTTTCTCTCTCTTTCTCTCTCTCTCTCTCTCTCTTTCTCTCTCTTCTCTCTCTCTCTTTCTCTCTCTTTCTCTTTCTCTTTCTCTTTCTCTCTCTTTCTCTCTCTTTCTCTCTCTTTCTCTCTCTTTCTCTCTCTTTCTCTCTCTTTCTCTCTCTTTCTCTCTCTTTCTCTCTCTTTCTTTCTCTTTCTCTCTCCAGACTGAAGTTAAAAACACAAATTGAATCTACTACTGAAAGTTCAGCTCCATTTTACATCCAAGTGATACCATCCAGGGTATTACACCAATTTAACTAGAATGGCGCTCGGTAGAGTGCAAACCTCTGGCCAGGCTAAACCATTTACGTTTTGTATCCCACTGATAGGCCAGATTTGCATCCGGACCATTCGTTCTTGTCACACCAAAATCGAATTGACTTGTTCTTGTTACATGCTCAACTCTTCCATCAAGTTTGTCATAATCCATCCACAATATTTTGAAACATCATGCTATATATCGTTTTTGGCCCAATCTCTCAATGGTGAAGAATTATCCGGAAAAATTATTGGACCTGGATCCAGATTCAAATCAATTCATCCTTGTCACACACCCAACCTGTCCACCAAGTTTTGTCCGAATCCATCCGTAACTTTTTTTTAGACGTCCTGCAAATAGATAGACAAACAGGGACGAAAACATAACCTCCGACCACCTTCGATACGGTATCCTTTGAAGCTCAAATTGACGACGCATGAAAAAAAAACTACAAAATTTGGTTCACGATTTTGTTTCAATAATGCCGTTAATTCTTCAGCATTTATTTTGTAATCGGTACTTCATTTCTCTTTGGACCACTTGCTATCTCCCACAATTCCTTCTCATTAGATCACTTGCTATCCCCCACACTAATGGAACAGCAATGGTGGTTTTGATAAGAAGTTCCAAGCTTCTGAACCTGAGTGAACAGAGGATTGGTGACATGTGTAGGATATTGTGTCTTTCAGACATGATGCTGCTGCTCTGTAAAAAAAGGAAAAACGACTCCCACATAGGTGAGATGGATTGGAGGAAGGAATAACTAAGGGAATCAAGTGTTGGAAATTGGGTGCACCTTTAAATCAACTTCAACAACACTGAAGTGACACAATAAAAAGGTTCTTCATCAAAAAAATGTCCCACCAGAGGCCACACAAAGCACGTTTGCTTCGGTAGCAGTGGTGTATTTCTGTAGTATCACCAACTACCAGAGGGGACAGGCTCAGAGGTGAGAACATTTGAAGGAACAAGGAGAATATGGATAATACATTTCCTGTGCGGTAGGATAGACCCCAAAATATTAATGGGAAGAAGTGAAAGTATGATAACCATCCTACAAATGCACATCTGATTATTATGAAGTTGATGATGTCACAAATGATTACATACCTTCATTATGATCATAGTAATGTGCATAGTTAATAAAATAATGGTTGTTTTGCAGTCCACCTCTCTAAATACTCCTATTGTCATAAATATAAAATTAATGCATTCAGAAAATTAGTACAGTATGAAACAATTATCAAATTTAATGACCTCTCTGGTTTTACAGCCACTTTTGATAACAAAATTGTTCACATCTGGCAATCTTTATTTTAGTTACGATGTTATCATTATAGGCCTTTTTATTACATGATTATTGGTAATGGTGATAATTTAAATGAAATCACAGTGTAATCATCAGAAATTATATAATCGCTGCTCTGACGATTTGGTTCATGTTGGTATGACGATGAGCAGTTTCAATAGTATTAAAGATAAATAATATTAAAGATGATGTGTGAGGCTTTTAATTAGATTAATAACACAAGTAATCATTGAAATAATGCTTGTGATTATTAAATTATAAGAATGATAGCATTTGTGATGTCAATGACCAGGTTAAAGACGATGCCAATAAATAATATACATCCGTCTTGTTGCAACTTGCACCCAGTTTCCACCATATCGCAGAATACAAGTGCAAGCCAAGGTCTGCTTTATTGTCTAAAGCTGTGTTCCTTAAAGTAAGCATTCATACTATGTAAAACTTACATCCAGAACTGATAACCGCATACACATAAAACAGTGAGAAATAGGGAGCTTACAGGACACTTACGAAGCTTTTTTTTGCGGAAGGCGACTCAGCTATATACCAAGCATCTTGTTTTTACAAATAGACATATTCGATTAAAAAAATCAAATACAAAACAAATGGCCATAGGTAATAGGGGAGTGCAGTTTTGCTAACCAATAACTCTTGTAAACACACAAATCCACACATAGAGCCAGCAACGCGGTTCCCTTGTCCCTTAGGGGTGAAGTGTTCATGAAACGCAAACACAGCGCGAGAAGCTACGACGGAATGATTGGTGAAGAGTTGGGTGGTGAATATTGAGAATTTAAATAAAAGTTAATGATGCACACATGAAGGTTGATAATGGTGGAATTAAATAATAATAATAATAATAATAATAATTAATAATAATACAATGTGAAAGTGACAGTGTCAGGATGCTATCTTACAAGAAAGCTTGCACATCAGAGCATTGCGTAGAAATAAATGAGGGTTTCATCCATTGATGATACCCAAACAGAGGGGGGAAATGGCTGCCTGCATTTCCAGTTGCACATGGGATCCTAAACACAAAGCTACCCTTGTACCGAGCATGTCAAATGGCAAACCGGCTTAAGACAGTACAATGGCCTGATAGAAAAGGTTGGTAAATTACATGAAAGCACCTTGTCAAGCCTAATGACAATGAGACAGTTTTGTTTTTCCTATTGTAAATGTATTCAAACCCACAACACAGGATTATCTGGGTGAAATTTTGCATTCATTATTTTCATGACTCTATGACCCAGGTTAAAATTGGAGATTTATTCTGAAACCAATGAGAAAAGTAGTGCTCTGAATGACCCACAAACCGGCCTCTGGCCTGTGCTTCAGTGTAGAGGCTCTCGTGACGGGACACAGTGAGCCGCCAGAGCCAATCCTGCACTAGGCTAGTACAGGCCGCAGCCACGCAGGTTGTTAGCAATAATGATGTCAGTGACGGCATCAAACACGACCTGAATGTTGGTGGTGTCAGTGGCGCAGGTCATGTGACAGTATATCTCCTTATTTGGAGAGCGGTTCTTGCTCTCATACTGGGCCTGCACATATGCAGCAGCATCCTCAAAGGTGTTGGGACCTGGAAAACGGGATAGGAAGGGTTGATTATTGGTTAACCGATAGAATGTAAAGATACAACCATTGCAGGCTTGAAAGATAGATAAGCCTCCTGCCCTTTCACTTTAGGGCCATATATTTATTAAGTAGGTAAATGTGGTGGAATTTTAACCCCATCCCCTAATACCCCTGCCTAACCCTGTCCCCATCCCTCCCTCCAACAACAGTTTGTGTATCATCTTACTATGAATGAAAATAATAAAGAAAGGGTAACAAAAGGATATTACATATTGCATTACTGTCTGCAACAGTGCACATTAAGCTTTGCATTTTGGGCGATTCGATCATGGGTATGTGCAACTCAAGCCCTGCTTGACAGTGCGCACCCGTATACTCAGGGAAGCAGATGGTAAGGGGGGACTTCTTGATCTTTTCAGCAAAGAGGTCCTTCTTATTGAGAAAAAGGATGATTGAGGTATCGATGAAGAACTTGTTGTTACAGATGGAGTCGAACAGCATGAGGGATTCGTGCATGCGGTTCTGAAAAGCAAGAAAGCTTTGTGAGTACTCGGGCCTCCGTCACGGCCCAAAACACCACTAACGTGGCCGAAACAACTCCTCCACTTCTGCTCCCACCCATAAATGTCAAACAAAACCTAAGATGATTTAACCTTCACATATAATGAATGACTGCTGAGACTGTACCGTTGTATAATACTGTACCTGAGATACTGTGCTGTGATACTGTGCTGAGATTGTATAATACTGTACCGTTAAATAATGATAAAAACTCTTCTAATTGTACTGCAAAACCATTGTATTTTAATCACAAGCAGAGAAGGCCAGAGAAACGCATTCGATTCGCTTTGCATAGTCGTGCTTTCGCTTCCAAAACCATTGTAGATACATATCAACAAAACATGAGAATTAACCATATACATAAATTATTGCTGCGTTGGGTTCAAAAACAAACGCATGAAGGTGCACAGAACCACTTTTCCGAAGCATGTGCAACATAACAGTTTAAAAAAATGAAGAGCAACTAATCAGAATATTAAATTCAGTTCACGACGGTAAAATACGAGAGCAGTTCGAGTACACGTTATGCATGTGCAAATTTTACAAAAATAAATAACATAACATTACACAACATGCAGGATTAGCTGCTTCCATACTTCCAATACTAACGAGCGGTTCTTCAGCAAAATACCAACTCATTCGTATTTGCGTGTGTGTCTATGAATTGGGCTGGCAGGATAGCTTAGAGCCCCCAGACCCTAGAGGTAGGAGCACTCACCTATAAGTTGGCTCACATGGCTTCGAATTTTGACCCAACTATAAACTCTCATCCTGATGTTTCGCATGATGGGCGATCATCGATGTGTGTGCCGTCTATCGGAAGGGTGTTAATCAGGAGGACTGTTTGTCAGCACTGGTCGTTGGTGGGCTTTAAAGATCCCTCGGTGTCTTTCGCAAAGAGTAGGCGATTCATTGTCGGCATCCTGAATGCTCCTGCCACATTACAAATTCCTGCCACAGTCGACCGTCAAATCTGGCCAGCAGGTTTGTGAAAGACTTGGGTCATAAGCGTTTGCTCAGCCGAGCCCACAAGGTGGGAATAATTGTAGCCGTAAGAGAAGAAGGAACACCGATTGGCCTGGCACCATCATATTCAATATTCTTTATGCCAAAACCTATTTTCAACTATTTACCCAAGTATAAATGGATTATTTGATGATATAGGGCATCATGACCGAACCATGCTATCTTCTTCCCAGTAAACACCAGCACATCTAGAGGCATTTCTGTATCAGAGTCAATCCATTGAGCAAGTCTTGTGATCTACAAAATATCCTAGATGAATACATTCCAAGTTGTAAGAACATAGGGGCAAAACCCATGGGCGCTCACCTGGTAGCGGCTGGATAAGATATCCAGGGAACAACTGGTAGGCATGGATAACCCACAAAATATGAAACGGAGAAGAAAGTAAACACCTATGGATTTTTTTTTCATGCCATGAACAAACAGTAGTACATCACAGGTGATGAAGGCGGTGGTCAAGTTTAATTGCAGTTGTGTGTGTAGTTTCTGAGAAAAAAACAAAAGCAAACACCTCTTTTGGGGGGCAACCCCTTCATAGAATACCTTGGACCCCAATTATTTTTTTTTTATGTTGTGAACAAACTTTGGTATGTCACGGGTGATGAAGGTTGTGGTCAAGTTTAATCGGAATTGTATGTGTAGTTTCTGAGAAGAAAGCAAATACCTCTTCTGGGGGGGGGGGCAACCCCTGTAGACCCCCTCACGGCTCGATTGTTTTCTAAATGTCATGAACAAACTTTGGTACATACACGGTGATGAACGTCACGTTGTGGTAAAGTTTAACCAAAACCGTGTGTAGTTTCAGAGAAGAAGTTGCAAGTACTTGCGGGGGGACGGACCCGCGGAAATATATTAGCAGGTATCCGTGGGAATACAGTGTCATGTAAAATGTGACTTCAACAATATTATGCAAAGATCAATTAAATATCATAAGAATTTAATGTTGTTGAGCTATGTGCTCCCGAAAGATGTTGCTTGATCAAATCAACCCCAAGTCCTCAACTACTCCCCACCCAAATCTTCAATCCCTCCCCCAACCCAACCACAAGTCCTCAACCCTTCCACCAAAACCCAAGTCCTCAACTCCCCCCCCCCACCCCAAGTCCTCAACCACTTCCCACCCCCCCCCCACCAACAATCTGTCCTCCCCACCCCCTTTATTCTTCTTTCATGAGGGAATTCTTACATAATTTCATATTATTTCTTCATCGCTCCAATAGAGGTTTTTACCACATTTGCAAAAAGTTAATTAACTTACCACCCGTTTATCGTCACCTCGAACTTGCCAGGTACGTTTATTTATTTCACCAAATATGTAAATTACATGTCCATGCACATTAATTTTTTTATTACCATACAACTTCAAACATTAACCATTTTCTATTTCTTTTCCTCTGCATTATGAAAACGTACCTTTCTTTCATGATAGACGACGCGTTTAAATGTAGGTAAAGTCACTAGTCCTTCTTGATTATACGGAAGTTTCCTTTGGGCGGTGTATAGTAGACCGCTGTCTTGATCGCTCCCGAACAAAACATGCATTACCTCATTTCCTCTGCATGAGTTTTAATCAAAATGTACCTTTATTTCCTCAAAAAAAATACCGATATTTCATCATAGAATACACGTTATTCAGTCTTCAAATGTACACCTGAAGGCTAAGGCCTCTACGGAGCGAACAAAATGGTGGCAATTTGATCTTTTGAGGTTACAATTGTTGGTGGAATCAGGCCAGCAAAACTTCGCCCTTTATGGACAAAGTGAGCGACAGGCAGAGCGACTAGCGGAGAATAACATGACAGACAAGCAAAAGTAACCGTCCCCAGTAACGGGAAAAGTTTAAGTTGCTCCATCAATTTAAATTATTTCATGGACTTTGGCCAATTCTGTTACACTCTTGGTTTCACTTAGAGCTAAAGCTATGAGCTAATTATACTGCCGACCACGAAATGATGGTGCAACATCCGGCGGCAGAGGTTGGATTTTTTAAAAAGAAGGCAAAATATAGCTATTTTAAATAGTGAATGTTGAGCTTTGCCTGTGTGCACTCAGCTTTTCAAACACAACACAGGAAGTGGCCACCTTAGACGGAAGAGAGACGAACACATGGACAGACACCATGGTACGCCACATTAATAGAGATAACATGTAGCAAGAAGTGTTTTAAAGTGCTGAACAGTTTGGCAGTTTCTCAATGCATGAAGTTTAATTTTGGGATCCGAGTAATGGTGAAGTACTTGTTCGTGTGGAACTGCACTGTCATACTAAAATATGCAATTTGGTGTCTATGTCTGTCTGAACTCTGAATGCAACACATTTCATTTGGTTGTTACTTATCCAATCTCAACCAAACTTGCAGGAGGACTACGGGTCACACGATTGAAGTTGTAGCGACTTCATGCACCCCCTCCCCTCCCGGGTTTGCCACCTTGGGCGAAATCCATGTTAAGGTGGATAGATAGCTTATCATGGGGTTTTTCCAAGGCCGTGTCTAATAACAAAAGTAATAATGATAATGATAATGGCATAATATTAATGTTATTACAAAATAATATAAACACTAATATCTTCCCTTCCCAAGGGGTTTTCCCTTCTTTGACAAACGTCATGTTAATGTGAATAAATAGCTTATCATGGAGTTTCGTGGGCATCCCTACCAGAAGTAAAAAAAAATAATTATAAACCACAGACACATATGATTACATTTTTAAACAGTCACTGCTGCTGTTTAACACGAAACTGAAAGGGACGAAACCCGGCGTGCTTGAGGCATTACATGCACATCGCGTACCCCACAGACGAACGGACCAAAGCCTCGATCTACTGTAATCTATGTACCCCAGAGATGATAATATGACCTTTCCTGCAGCTCCTTCAGGGAGCAGGTGTACGCGTGAGGAAAACACAACGATACACAAGCCTGAGTTCGGTTATTAAGATGAACGGTCTGTAATCCCCAACAGTGCTTATAAACTGGAAAACTGGCAGAATAATTATTCTAACAGAGCAAGCACACAATACATTTGTAATTCAATATGTCATTGCGTGCACAGTACAGTGAAGAAGCACACAACATCAGAGAAAAAGCACATTAAATACGGCGCAAGAGAAGCTCATGCATCGTGTACACGTCTCAGAACTGAACTTAAAAGCATGTACATGGTACAAAACAGACGTGCATACCTTTCATACACATGGATCTGAGTTACAAAGCAGTTACACAACACAAAACTGAAACACGCAGCATTTGCACACCATGGAACTGAAGCACACAACACTTTGGGCCCACTTAGCACTTGGGCCTACCCCCCTGGACCTATCCCAGTGTGGATATGGCACACAACTGGAGTGCACAGCATGTAGCCAGCATGCAACTAACATGTGCTTAGCCCTTGCTAAATATTCATCTCACTTTGCTTTTCATTAAGAAAGTATACCTCCTTTCACACAATGATTCCTTACCATTTGAATCGTGCAATTGTTTTTCCTTTTACTGCAACATTCCAGCACAAAAATTGTTTGGCTTTATGAACAATCTTACATAATTGCTGCTATGAAGAATCATGTGCACACCGGTGATGGTGTACGCTTTACCATTCCATGTCTGCCTTGTGCATTAAACTCTCCAACTGGCAATAAAATTAACAAACTGGATGGTATTCATAGAATACTTACTCTGCACAGTCTGGAGAAGGACTTGGTGGAAGCCAACTCTTCTGTTTTTAAAAGGTTTTCTTTCTTTGATGCAATATGGTGCCAGACCAGTGACCGATGATGTCACTTTTATCAACATATATTTCTCATGGGTAGTTGATCAATTAGTTAAAGTTTTGCATTGATCAGTTGACGGTTTCAACAATTGCAGATAAAAAAAAATTCATACTAACCGGATCAAGCGTTGCACTTGTCAAATTATGATATCATAATGAAGGCACTGATGAAATCATCATTAACATATCTTATTCCCTCCCCATGGGGAGTACTTGACAATGAGCCATGTTTCAAGTTTTTCTATGGAGCAATTTCAGAGATATAGAGGTGCAAAGTTTTTCGGTTTATCCCAGATGGTGCCTGGACCACGTGACCTATGATGTCATAATAATCATTATAAATTCCGAAAGGAGGAGGCGCACGCACGTATGGTCAAAAATTTGTGTCAATCGGACCAACAATTGCAAATAAATTTTTTGCCATTCTGATCGGTTCAAGCGTTGCACTTGTCGAATTATGACGTCATAATGAAGGCACAATGACATAATTATTAGCATATCTTATTCCCCATGGGGAGTACATTACAATGAGCCATGTTTCAAATTTTTTTCCATGGAGTGGTTTTGGAGATATCGAGGGGCAAAGTTTTTCAGGTTTTCCAAGACGGCGCATGTACCACGTCACATATGACGTCACAATTATCATTGAAAAATTCTACAGGAGGCGCTCCAATGGTGAAAATTGTGTCCGTTGGACCAACAAACTGCAGATAATTTTTTTTCATACTGACCGGATCAAGCGTTGCACTTGTTGAATTATGACATCATAATGAAGGCACCGATGACATCATCATTAACACATCTTATTCCCAATGGGGAGTACTTGACAATGAGCGGTTTCAATTTTTTTCTATGGAGCAATTTTGGAGATATAGAGATGCAGAGTTTTTCGGTTTATCCAAGATGGCGCCTGTACCACGTGGCCTAAGACGTCATAATTATGACAAAAAATTCTCGAGGAGGAGGCGCACCTATTTGGAAAATGTTGTGTCAATCAGATTACTAAAGGTTGCTCAGAAGATTTTTTTTTAATGCAGACACGTAAGTACGCACATACGTACGGCACACGTACGATGCGACCAAACTTTTAAAATCTACTTCCGAACATATGTCATTCATTGTCTTTTTTAAATCCCACTGACAAAGTTTTCAGGAAAAGGGTGAGGTGACAGGTGGAGTTTCAGATCTGTTCTCTTATCATTACACACAAAGGAACTTTGGTGCATGAGGAGGCCTTTCGGCCCATCATGCCTACGCTGCACAAACCCTAGTATCCATCATACATCCACACACAAGCTAACTACAAGTCCTGCCAATATCCCTGTACCCTTCTATCTCCAAAGCAGCTAAGTACCTATCTAATTACAATTTAAACCTATCCACCCCTTCCACTGCCACTAAATTTCCAGGGAGGCCATTCCATGCATTAACCACTATCTGACTGAACGACCCCTGCCTTAAGACTGTCCTTTCATCTTCTTTACCCTCAAGCTATGACCCCTGGTCCTAACACTCACTGTCCATTCTGCTGGAAAACTCAAATGCACCTATGTTGTCCATACCCTTTATTATGTTAAACATTTCCATCAAATCCCCCAGCAGTCACCTTCTTTCCAATGTATAAAGTCTTGTCTCCTTCAGCCTCCCCTCATAGCTTAGTCTAGACAGCCCCAGAATCAATCCAGTAGCTCGACGCTGTACAGTCTCTCTGGCAACTATGTCTTTCCTCGCATGTGGTGACCAATGTTACACACAATATTTTAGATGAGGCCTCACAAACTTCCTATGCAGTGTTAACATGACCACTTTTTATATATAATTTATCCGCCTGCGAATACAGTACAACGTAAAACAATGTTAGCATTACCTATAGCTGCCTCGCACTGTCATATCTGCTTAACTCCTGAATCTATTACCACCCCCAGATCCTTCTCCTGTGTGACATTCTCCAAGACTGCCCCTTGCATCATGTAATCCTTATTTTTATTATTCTTACCCATCCCCAACACCTAACATGTGTTTAGGTTAAATTCCATCTGCCAATCTTTTGCCCAATCTGTGAAAGTATCTGCACTTTCATGGGTCTGATCACCCCTCTCTCTGCTATCTAACTTACCTCTGACCTTTGCGGCATCTGCAAAGTCAGAAAGCCCGCTCTTCATCCCACTATCGAAATCGTTGATGTAAATTATGAATAATAATGGTGTAAGTAGGTACCCCATGACTTACATCCTCACAGCCAGACATCCTCTCACTCTCAGCCACTCTTTGCTTCCTATCACAAGTCCAGTTTCCAAACCAGTTACCCACCTAACGAGAGACTCCACAAACCCTCAATTTGGCTCACAACCTCCGATGTGGTATCTCATCAAAAGCCTTTTGAAAGTCAAGATGCACTACATCCACTGCACTCAATCACCCAATCAGAAACTTTTTCACAGAATTTCCATGCATTTGTTAAACAAGACCTCCCTTTCATAAATCCATGCTGACTTCCTTTAATCAGTTTGAAATTATTCAAATGGTCCCCTTTTCATTCCTTGATTAACATCTCCAACCACTTCCTGACATCTGAAGTCAAGCTAACTGGTTTATAGCTACCCAATTCTTCTCTGGATATATGGTTGTCTTCTTTATAGTTCCCCAATCCTTTCTCAAACAGTGGTGTTATATTTGCTTCTCTCCAATCTCACCATCATCGTCCACCAATTCTCCTGTGCTAGTCTTCAAAAGGGCCCACACTCCTCTTAACCCTTTCCTTACCCCTTGTATACTTAAAGAATATCTTGCTATTATGTTTAATATTTTTGGCTGCTGTTATTTTCTTAACTAATCTCTGTTTCTTCTGATACTGATGTGAGTCAGACTCTTACGTGCTGTTATTTTGTATTGAATGAATGCCTTATTATTACTATCCTTAATTACACTGCATACATCTATGCTTAACCACACCTGTCTCTTCCTGCCTCTTCCTTTACACCTCACAGGAATATGCTGACTCTGCACCGTACACATTTGCTCCTTGAAGGTTTCCCATTTCTCCAATGCAGACCACCCACTCATTAACTTTACCCAATCTAAATCACTTCTCATACCCTCAAAGTTTGCCCTCCTAAAATCCAATAGCCCTGCACCACTATCCAGAACTTCATATCTCAACAATTGCTGAAGGAAATGTAATGACAGCAATACACTTCCTTCTGCTATCTAAGTAGCTTCCCACCACCCCCTCCCGAGCTTACCACCAATGTCTTGTTTTACAAAGCATAAGACCAGAAGTGATGGTGTCGTCAATTATGTTTATTATAAAATAGATTTCACTCACCACACTTCCTTTGAGGGAAGACAGGAATGAATGAAAAGACAGGATGTGTCTGTGAGAGTTTCAGTTGGAGTTGTGAGACTTAAGTTCATTGTATTTGCATCTTCGTTCAAAAACATTTGCTTGTAATGTAAAGGCCAAACATTGCTAAATTGCTCATTTAATCTGTATGCGTTTGTTCATGCATTAAATGCCCTCCCATTAAGTTGACCTTTCTCATTGGTCCCAGTGACAGAATCATGCAACCGAAGCGCAATAGTTAACAAATAATTTCAGCCAGATTATGTCAATCAAGTTCCAAAAAAACAAACAAACACTGTCTCCTAATGTACAGGGTGTCCCAGAAGTCTGGACCCATAGGAAATATAGGCATTTTATTCTAAAAGTTAAAAAAAACACATCTCTAACATTTGTTTTACATATTCCAGGAATGAAACAACCCTGATGGCTCACTATACCAATCAAGAGAATGTGGAGTTGGTGTTATTACACGTTTCTGGAATAAGCCAGAGGGAGGCTTGTGTGTTATTTCATGAAAAACACCCTGAGAAGCCAAAGCCAACTCAAAGATTCGACAAAATGTTGCTACAATTAAAAGACACTGGAAGTGTTGCCGATAGACTTCGGAGTGGTCATCCTCACTCTTCAGTGTAAATTAAGTGTAAATGGTGTATTTTTCCCTATGGATCCAGACTTCTGGGACATCCTTTACAAGCAACACCATGAGCTTAATGGTTTGTATTGACTATTAGTGTGGCCAACTTGATGCAAAGGCATCTTCACCATAGGATACTCAGGGAGTGAGTTGCTTTGAGTTCTCTGATAGGGTATCCATCCATCAGGACCATACTCTCTGCAGAGCATTGGTGCTGCCTAAGCAGTCTCCTGGGCTATTGGGCACAATCCTGGATGGGTCCCCACTCCGACACAGGATACCAGCAACTTGGTACTTCTTTTGCCAACCTCAGAAGAATGGCAGGCTGAGTCAACCCCACTTGGTATTCATTCAACAGCTAAGCAGGATTTGAACTCAGGACCCGAGGATTCCAAGCCCATCACTCTAGCCATTAAGCCAACACCAGGCATTCCGATAGAGTGTAACCTGACCTAACCAAAACACTCGTCAAACTTGGTGTTAGGAGAACTTTTTAATACAAAAGATCAAATGCTGCCTTGCTTCCGAAAATAAGCTAGGGCAGTGAAAATGACCACAAAATTGCTGGGACTTATATCACCTCCACTTAAACCACCCCTCGGTGATTGTGTTGCAGATATCTTGTTACCCCCACACACGAAGCGAAAAACAAGGTTAAGCAATTGGTTCACTTTGTCTGTCTGTTCGTCCATCTACAAACGTCAGTTTATGATCGAGGAACAACGTAATTTCAATTGAATGTTACATTTTGATTGGACATGAATTGGAAAATGAACCTGTTGTTTATCTCTGAATTCATCCTGACTGCATCTGCGCAGAAAGGAGTGAGATAATATTTTTACTCTGTCTACCTACCTGGCAGTCAAACAAAATTGAAAATCATTCCAAATAGAAAACTAACTTTTTTTAAGGACGTTATAAAGGACACAAACAACAGGCAAGAAGAACTAATGTAATGTGTTAAACAAGGTGGTGTAAAAGACGCTGCATCAACGGCAGTTAACGTCCTAAAAAAATTCTACAACCTTGAAAATCAATATATTTTTTTCAATTGAATCACACAACAGTACTTGAATACTGGAGAACACAAATCACCTTTCTGGTACTTTCAAAGCCCTTCGGTTTAGCAGTATTTGAACAAGATATTACGGCATTTTACATAATCACAACCAATCAAATTTGCCGCTCACAGACCTCGCCCATGTCCTTGTTTCTCAAGTCTGCATTGAGTAAGGTGTTCTATGAACTCTTTAGTTCTTTTATATTATTATCCCGCCCCCCTGGAGGGAGGGAGCGGGATATTGTAATCGTCCGGTTTGTTACTTATGAAATCTTTAGATTTCGTCCTCTGTTTGTGTGTTTGTTTGTGTGTGTGTTTGTTTGTTTGTAGGCACGATAACTTGAGAACGGAATAAGCTACCAATGTCAAATTACACCACGTGATTCAGGAGGGTGATGGCTAGTGCTGATTCAATTTTGGTCAAAATCGGTCAAAGGTCAAGGTCACAGTGAGGTCAAACATCCAAAACATTCGATTTTTGATGGTTTGGTACAGAATCATGGTAGAAACTTCTGGTTTGCGTCGCGACCTTCTCGAGAGAGCTTTTATTAGACAAGGTCAGAGGTCAACTTGACGATTTCGTAAGTACCAGTCTATGACTGCTTGTTTGTCTGTTTGTTACTTACGATATTGATGACTTCCGTCCTCTGTTTGTGTGTGTGTTTGTTTGTAGGCACGATAACTCGAGAACGGAAGAAGCTACCAATGTCAAATTACACCACGTGATTCAGGAGGGTGATGGCTAGCGCTGATTAGATTTTAGTCAAAATCGGTCAAAGGTCAAGGTCGCAGTGAGTTCAAACATAATTCCGTAAATTCATGTGGAGAAATGGAGTATTTTTGCTTCGGTCGACGTTACAAGTTCGTTTTAACTTCGATTTTAATTTTGTCTTCGGTTTTTGCGATCACTTAGGACGCTTAACACTCGGTTGTCGAAATTCTGGTAAAAATCAGATGTTTTGGAGACGTTTTAAGATTGTATAAAAAATATTTCACTCACCGCATCACAGCTCGACACATGGTGCAGCGCGCTCGAGCAGATGCGTCGTTGATCACGTAAAGGTTTTGTGTGTGCGCATTGACGGTGTTTTCGATAAAGATGGTGTTTAAAAGTCATTTTTTATCCCAACAAAGGTCATCGTCGCATGCCTGACTCACTAGGCTGTCGGATTATGTAAAGACTGTTGGTGGATGGCAGAATATTACGGTTTTGTGACTTTGATAAAATAATATTAAATAATTGCGTGGAGAAATGGAGATGTTTGCTTTGGTCGACGTTACTAGTTTGTTTTAACTTGGATCGCAATTCTGTTTTCACTTTTGGTAACGGTTACGTATGTTAACACTCAGTTGTCGAAATTCTGGTAAAAACCGGATGTTTTATGAGATTTATGTCGGGTGTCGTATCTGAGGCTTAACTGAAGATTATGCTAATGAGGGGGATTGTAACACACGGCATTATGTGCTCGTTTTAAAGTCAATTTCAATCCTGTCTTCAATTTTGGTAATGGTTAAGTATGCTTAACACTCGGTTGTCGAAATTCTGGTAAAAAAATTGGATGTTTTATGAGAGGTTTGGTACAGAATCATCATAGAAACTTCTGGTTTGCATCGCTACCTTCTCCAGAGACAGCTTTTATTAGACAAGGTCAGAGATCAAGTTGACGATTTCGTAAGTACCAGTCTATGACTGCTTGTTTGTTTGTCTGTCTGTCTGTTAGCAACTTTACGGCAAAATGGCTTCAGCAAACACTCTCAAATTTAATCCACAGGTGGGCAATGAACCTTGGACGACCCCATTAACTTTTGGGTCCAATTGGATCAAAGGTCAAGATCAAGGTCACAAAAAGATCAAATCGTTTTTTGCTCATAACTTTGTCAAAAATGGTTTAATTGACATCAAACTAAGACTAAAATATTCCTTATAATCAACATTCAGGTTAAGGATGTATCAAATTTAAATTTGATCCCCAAAATAACTTTATGCCTTAAATGGGGCGGGATTTGTTGTGCCTGGCACCACTTGTTTTTATTATTATTATTACAGGTATTTAGATTTTGTTTTTTTTTGTGACCTCCTTTATGTCAATTTCATTTCAAGTTTTGGTGACTACTTGAATATTGTTTGGCGAGGAAACTATCTCACAGAATGCAGCCAAATAATATAATAAAGGCCTCACTGAATCATGTAACATACGAATGCCAGACCAAACCAAATCCACTCAAGCATGCCAACACTGTCAAACAAGACCTCCTGCCAGTGACTAATTGAAACGCAAGCTTCTCATTGGCTGAAAAAACACACCTTCCTGCTAATGCATCCATCATCGTAGTGCATTGCCAGCGGCGAAATCAGTCAGATGCACCAACATCGATCTGCCACTGTCAGGTGGTGGACAGACTATTGTAGTTATGCTTCAAGTTACATAATTATAGGTTAAGTAATTATGTTTTACTTATATAATTATAATAAGTTATATAATTATGCCTCAAAATGATGCAACAATGGCATTGAGTCACCTATCCTGAAATCAGTCTTAATTGATAGATAGAAATCAGTCTGTCCTGAAACATTAGCTTAATGCCAGTGTAATATTGGGAATGTATTGCCATAGCATGCAGACATGATTCTAATCATTGAAGTATCATTTGGCATTTTGTAAGACACAACCATCTTTAAATAGTGACGAGAACAGCGTGGCAAATCGACATTTGCGTGGTGTAAAGCTGTATTGAATGACCAATCAAGGTAACACTCTCCTGCAATACACCCCAGTACTATACCCCAGCTTTTTAAAAAGCAAATTAAAACCCTGAGGATATAAATCAACAAAATGGCTGACTAAATTCAGATTCCCCAAAGTATGACGCAATGTATGAAATACTCGCATCGTTAAAAAAAACATGCCCCAACCATTTTTGAAAGTGTATTTTTAAATATCGTGAGCTCTGATAAATGACTCTGAGAGGTTCAGCATCATTGTACAATTATTCACTGAGTTGTGCAGTGCGGATTGACTTTGGCTGCCGATTAAACAACCGTAGAGGACTAAACAAGTGGAGGGATCAGGGTTTAGCATGTGGAGACATGGAAAATCCTTGCAAACCAATTAATTGGACTGTATCAGATATCAATTTGTGAAGGTACCATAAGATACCATACTACTTGATGGAGAGACGTGATAAAATGGTAAGACTAGGATAAGTGTAAGGTGAGACCTTATCTCTGTGAATTATTTCCTACAAAGCAGGAAAAAAAAAAACAGCACAGAAATTGCTGTATGTGTGAATAAGGAGCACACACACAAAAAAAAATCTTTACGTAACAAACCACTTCCACTGAGCAAAACGTGAATGCTTCAAAAAGGCACTATTTTCGTTCCTAGAAGTGGAAGCCTATTCACACCAATTTTCATGTTCTTTTTGGTGTCGAGCAGAAGAGGTATATGTGTAGCGCTGCCACCATACTCTGTGGGTGTGGGTGGCATTGGCGAAGATAACATGAAATTTAAACAGGAAGAACAATCATCTGTAAGTAAAAAATAATCATATTTTGGCCTTTTAGAAATTCCCCAGCTGAGAACCCTCGGTGGTGGAATGGTTCGAGGGTCCGCTCTGAGTCTGGGAGGGTCGGCGGTTCGAAACCTGGACGAGTCATGCCAAAGACTTTCAAAATGGTACGTGATAAAGCATAGACAAACTCCACAGGTTGGCATCAATGGGGAGGAGGAAATTCCTTCTTAATTGTACTGCTGAGTGTGGAGAGAAAAGCAACATCATCATGAAAGACCCAGAATCCTCTGAAAAGTGACAACCCTTCCCCCAAGCTCAGTGGTGGTGTTGATCTGAAGTCATGTAGTTGTCTACATGTGTACGTGTGATTTGTGTATCTACACTACGGACCTTCGACCTTGTAAACACGTCAAAGTAAAACACTCCTCATGAGGCTGGAGTCCCCAAATTAAAATCTCGTGGAGTGTTTATTTATTTGTCATCTCATCGCGTCATTGTAATTCAAGTAAAAGTACATTACGACATTAATATCTTTTCATGCCCTTGTCCTCCTTGTGATGTATGTGCAAGCTCCTCCATGAGTCAAAGTAAATATCTGATTGAGTCAATAGCAATTGGCAATATTCTGCTGTAGAGCCCTTTGTCTAGTCTCATATGCTACTGAATTAGCTTGGACATAAACATTGCTTGAAGGACAAGAACAAATAAAAAATTGTGCTGTACGTGGGATTAAAAAGAATGCGAGTGACGAATGACAAATTAACTAAAGGGGAGGAAAGTATTGAAGAATAATCAGTACACTCCACAAAATATCACATTTAGCAAGGTCCATGAAGGTCAAGGACGATTCAAGAATGTTCAAGCAAAGAGACGAGACATTATGAATGATAAAAAAATAAACTTGACAGGATGAGCAATTGGAACACCCTGGTTTGTGATGAATCGATTCGCACATCCCATCTTGGCACGGTTTACTTTGTTTTGAAGAAACGGAAACCTTCATAACAGATTGCAGAATGTTACGATTGCAAAATAGTAAGGCATGAACTGCGGGGATGGTTAAGCATGGCCCGTTTGCGAAATGGCGGAGTGGAAAATGAGAAGAAGCATCCATCAAAGGTGGCCTAGTTTGCAAATGTGTGCCTAAATTTACTCCTTACATCTACAAATGGCAAAAAAGAAAATGATTTAAATTCGATTATCCACCATTTTGACAAAGAAAGCTGGTTATCCTATGACATCGCTTCATTCTGACAGGCCAAACCGACACAAGCACCACTCCTTTTCTTCTTCATTCCATTTTTTTCCCCCATCTGTAAATAATTGCAATCAATTTTATAATTACCATTTGCACTAACCAGCGAGTTTTGAAACATGATGTCACGGTCTCATGAGGTGTGATGGAACTGCTAAGCAAACCAGATTTCTCAAACAATATCATGAATGAACTTGATCCGGAATTGATCACTTCAGTTTTTTACATAAACAGTCCGAAGAGGTGTGTGCAAACAAACCTACCAAATAATTGTTAAGAATTCACCAAAGTAAAAACGTTTATATCAAAAGAAACTAAAGATCTTGACATTTTCAAGCAACGGTAGATCAGATGATGTTTGTCCAGGTGGTACACAATGTGCAGATATTGTTGGCATCCAATCTGAGAAAATCAGCAATGTGGTATCTTTGAGATGGATCGATTAGTCATCAAAATATTTGAATAATAGTCAGATAAGTTCAATTCCCTTGGATGGATGTTAAATGGGCATCCTATCTGGAGGCATGAGTCGGTGGATGTTAAAGATCCCATGGTGTCATTCGTGAAGAGGAGGCAAGCTATCGCCGGCACCATGAACTAATTACAAATTCCTGCCAAATCATCTGCAGTTGAAAGTCAGGCTTGGCTAGCCAGTTCATGAAAGACTTTGGCCAAAAAAAAAAAAAAGCCAACCCCATAAGATGGGAATAATTGGAGGCATTAAAGCAATTGTAGTAGTAGTAGTAGTAGTAGTAGTAGTAGTAGTAGTAGTAGTAGTAGTAGTAGTAGTAGTAGTAGTCATAACAGTAGAGGGAGGAGTAGTAGAGCAAGATAAGTCAAATTATACTTCCCTGAAGAACATCAATGGCGTCTTATTTTTGAATGTGTAAATCTGAGGAAGAGCTACCTTTACACGCAAGGAAATTTGGTGCAGGAGAAGGCCATTCGGTCCATCATGCCTGTGCTATACAAACCCCAGAAACCATCACCTATCCACACACAAGCTACCTAAAAGCCCTGCCAATATCCCAATACCCATCTAATCTCGGATGCTTCCAGGAACCCATCCAACTCCAATTTAAACCTATTCACCCACTCTCCTGCCATCACTTTTCCAGGAAGACCATTCCATGCAATAACTACTCTCTAATTTAAAGACCCCTATCTTACTACCATCTTAACTCTCATCTTCCTTATCCTCAAACCATGGCCCCTTGTCCCTAACACTGTCCATTCTGCTGAAAACCCCCACTGCACTGATTTTGTCCACGCACTTCATTTTCTTAAACATCTCAATCAAACCCCCGCATAATCGCCTCCTTTCTTATGTATAAAGTTCTGTCTCCTTCAGTCACCCATCATAGCTTTGTCTAGCTAGCCCAGGAATCAATCCATGCTGAACCCAATATATGGCAGCTATGTCCTTCCTCAGATATGCTAACCAAAACTGCACACAATAGTCTAAATGAGGCCTCACTAAATTTCTATAGTGTTAACACCACCTCATTGATTTATAATTTATCCTCCTATGAATCAGCCTAAAACCATATTATCTCTTCCTGTTGCTGCCTGGCACTGTTCTGTCTGCTTATCCACTACATCCATATCTAGCACCCCCAGATCCTTCTTCTGTGTGACACACTCTAAGATTGTCCCTTGCATGATGTAATCCTATCCATCGCCAGCACCTTACATTTCATTATATTAAACTGCATCTGCCAATCTTTTGCCCAATCTGTGAAAGTATCTATGAGACTTTCCTGAATCTAACCCCACCCCCCCCACCCCCACTCCTCTTTACTATCTACCTTACCTCCAAGTTTTGTGTCATCTGCAAATTTAGAAAGCAAACTCTTCACCACACTATCCAAATCGTTGATGTAAATTACGCATAATAATGGTGTCAGTACTGATCCCTGAGATACCCCACTACTTACATCCTCCCATCCAAAAATCCTCCCACTCACAGCCACTCTTTGCTTCCTATCACAAGTCTAGCTTCCAATCCATTGAGCTACCCGATCAACCACTCCACAAGCCCTTATCTTAGCTGGTATAATAATGAAAACAGAGATCACATGATGCAATGGAAAATTTTGGAGCATGTCACACAGGAGAAGGATCTGGGGGTGAGAAAAGGTATGAGAGGTAAGCAGGTGGCACAATGCCAAGCAGCTGTAGCTGCATATAGGTAAAGCAAATCGGGTTTTAGGTTAGATTCAGAGGAGGATCAAATATGAATCAAAAGAGGTGGTTTTAACATTGTATAAGAATTTAGTGAAGCCACATCTAGAATATTGTGTGCAGGTTTGGTCACCACAACTTAAGGCCCTGTCATACCTTGACGATTTAGCCAGCGTATGCCTGACGTATGCAAAATTTGTCTATAACGCTGGCACACGTCAAATACGTTATGGGTAAGTTTGTATACGTTAAGAGAACGCTGGCATACGTCGTAGTACGCTGGCTTTTTTCGTAGTACGCTGGCATACGTCTTTGTACGCTGGCATACGTCGTAGTACGCCGAGGTGTTAGACAAATTTTCCATGCTTGAAATTTTTCGACGTATGCCAGCGTATGACTCACGCGTTCCGCATAATGCTGGCCATAAGTTGTAGGCACGTTACGCAATCGTTGACACACGTTACTTGTAGGTTACTCATAAGTCGAAACACGTCGAGGTAATGTTTAGTGTACCCGAAGCTTATTTCTAACCTATGAGTAACGTGTTGTAGGTACGTTACGCGATCGTTGACACACGTCGACACACGTTACATGTAAGTTACTCATAAGTCGAAACACGTCAATGTAATGGTTCGCGTCAGTGTTCCAGACTCCCTTGTTTTTTTTTTTTGTTTGTTTGTTTTTCTTCGGTATGACGGTGATGTTGACACTTTGATTTGTAGTGTGGTTATAATATAATTAATAGGCTGCCGCTCAACGATTTAAATCATAACCGCAGAAGAAATGGAAGTGTCACCATCACCGTCATACCAAAGAAAAAATAAATAAATAAATAAATTATAAAAAAAACAGGGAGTCTGGAACACTGACGCTAAAGGCCCGGTCACACCTTGACGTTTTAGCCAACGTATGCCGATTTTTGAATTTTTTTTCTAAAACGCTGGCACACGTTGAATACGTTATGGGTAAGTTTTGATAACATTGAGAGCACGCTGAAAAACACTGCCATACGTCATTGTACGCTGGCTTTAAACGTTGTACTTTTCAGTTGTCCTCAAATTTTTTCATGCTTGAAATTTCACGACGTATGCCGCGTATGACTCACACGTTCCGCTACGCTGGCCACAAGTTGTATGCACGGTCTGCGATCGTTGACAGACGTCAACACATGCTACTGGTAAGTTAATCATAAGTTGAGACACGCCGATGTAATGTTTAGCGTACCTGAAACTTATTTCTAACCTATGATTAACGTGTTGTTGGCACGTTACGCGATCGTTGCCACACATCGACAGACATTACTTTTAAGTTACTCATAGGCTGAAAGACGTCGGTATAATGGATCGTCCTTGCGTCAGCGTCCACGGCCACGGCCAGGACACATATTTGCAGCATTCTTCAAACTTTTCTTCGGCATGACGAGGATGTTCACACTTCGATGTCGAGCTTGGCTATGATTCCAATTGTCCATCGGCAGCATCTATTTAAAACAGTCGAGTTTGAGCGTTTTAACACGTTCAGAAGAAACGCTTCAAATTTCCAAACCCCAGCGTCAAAAAACAAAGGCGAGTGACAGCAATTTAAATCGTTTATTGTAAACAATGAAAATAGCTGAGTGGTACCGTTTAAAATTCGTTGAGTGTAAAAAAAATCCAATTGTTGAGCGCAAGCGTCTACTTTCAATAGTGGGGTTTGAGCGATTTAGCACGTTCAATAGAAACGATTAAAATTTCCGAGCGCCAGCGTCAAAAAACAAAGGCGAGTGACAGCAATTTAAATCGTTCATTGTAAACAATGAAAATGGCTGAGTGGTACCGTTTAAAAGTCGTTGAGTGTAAAAAAAATCCAATTGTTGAGCGCAAGCGTCTACTTTCAATAGTGGAGATGCAGCCATTTAAATCGTTGAGTGGCAGCCTATGAACCTACCCATGGACATGCGGACGCAAGGAGGATCCATCATAACCCACACCCTCCCCCTCACACTCACCTACTACTGCCAACATGAACAAACTACTACTAATACTAATACTAATACTGATACTGATACTGTTACTGCTGACATGGACATCGACTCAAAAAGGAACTCGAAAACACTGTTGGGTTCCCTTTTATGAGCAGCATTTTTATATACCAATTCCCAAAACCGCTGGGAACACGTCTTTATATGGCAGTTGTAACCTAGAAACACGTTCATTTTTTTTTTGTCGACCGGAAGACGTCACTGGAATACGTCTACATACGTCGATGTGTGTTGGGACTACGTAAAGAATTGGTTCAAAGCATGTCAAACATAAGTTAGAAATAAGTTTCGCGTAAAAAAGACATTACCGCGACGTGTTTCGACTTATGAGTAGCTTATAAGTAGCGTTTGTGGACGTGTGTAAGCGTCCACATATCGTGTGTAAAACTTATCCCCATCGCATGCGGAACGTGTGTCATACGCCGAGTACGTCGTAAAATTTTGAACATGTTTAAAATTTCTTGACGTACTCAACTTACTACGACGTATGATAGCGTACTTTAGCGTTGTACTCACGTATACCAAACTTACTCATACCGTATTTGACGTGCCCCAACGTTTTAGACACATTTTTCTTAGGTCGGCATACGCTGGCAAGATCGCCAAGGTGTGACCGCGATGTTGACACTTCCATTTCTACGGCAGTTATGATTCGAATCGTTATGCGTCAGCCTTTTAATAGGCTACGTCACGACATCGTCGACGATGCGTGCAACGCGCTATGCCGAAGTTAGACTATCGTTGGGCATCGGTTGTGTAGGCCGACAACAGGTTCAGCATTCGTTGGTATAAGTTATCTATAATACAACGAAACTTTCTGTGTCCATTACTAATATGTTATGCATACGACCAACTCGTTATGAATACGTCCGAATCTTTAAAAAAAACATCAAAAGTTCAACGTCAGCCAGCGTTTTACATACATTTTAATACGTTGCCATCGCTGGCTAAAACGTCAAGGTGTGACCGGGCCTTAACCATTACCTCGACGTGTTTCGACTTATGAGTAACGTACAAGTAACGTGTGTCGACGTGTGTCAACAATCGCGTAGCGTGCCTACAACTTATGCCAGCGTATGCGGAACGTGTGTCCTACGTCGAGTACGTCGAGAAATTTTCAACATGCTGAAAATTTCTCGACGTACTCGGCGTATGACGACGCATGCCAGCGTGCTCTTAATGTATACAAAACTTAGCCACAACGTATTCGACGTGTGCCAGCTTGGTTCGGCAAATTTTTCATACATCCGCATACGCTGGCTAAAACGTCAAGGTGTGACAGCGGCTTCACACTTCGATGTCTAGTGCGGTTATGATTTGAATCGTCGAGCCGCAGCCTATGAATAGCCTACGCCACGTGATCGTCGGCGATACGCTACCGCGCTATGCATAAGTTAGACTATCGTTGGGCATAGGTTGTGAACGCCGACAACACGCTCAGCATTCGTTGGTATAAGTTATCTATATGTGATTAAAACGTTCTGTGTACATTACTAATACGTTATGCATACATCCAACACGTTATTATACGCCCAAAACTTTAAAATAAAAAAATTAAAAAAAACATCAATAGTTCAGCATACGCCAGCGTTTTACATACATTCTGAGACCTTGCCAGACGCTGGCTAAAACGTCAAGGTGTGACAGCCCCATTAGGAAGGACAGCTGCCAAAGAGAGGGTTCAGTGCAGGGCTACTCGATTGATTCCAGGCCGAGCTAGACTCAGCTATGAGGAGCGGTTGAAGGAGATGGCTTTATTCACTAGAAAGGAGGCGGTTACGAGGAGATATGATAGAGATGTTTAAGATAATGAAGGGTACAGGACTAAATAAGTGCAGAAGAATTATTCAGCACAAGGACTAAGGGCCAAAGCCTGAGAGTGAATAAGAGGGGAGTTAAGACGGTAGTAAAGCAGGGGACTTTCACTCAGAGACTAGTTAGTGCATGGAATGGCCTCCCTGGAAAGGTAGTAGCAGCAGAAACAGTAGATAAGTTTAAATTGGAATTAGATAGACACCTGGAAGGATAGGAGATCGAGGGGTATAGGGATGTTGGCAGGGCTTTTAGGCCGCTTTAGCATGGATGGGTGATTATGTGCATGCATGTGGAGTGTTGTCTGTTGGAGTGTCATCAAGGGTTGGTGTGTGTTTGAGTTTGTGTGTTTCTCACCCAAGGACTGCCTTTGCCTACTCCTCCCCCCACCCCCAGAAAGAAAGAAAAAACCCACAAAAAATACAAAAAAAAAATACAGAAAAAAAATTGGTCTGGTGTTGATGCAGTGTCGAATGGCCTTCTCCCGCGTTGGTCTGCCGAATGCCCACAAAATAATTGGACTGCCGAATGGTCTCCTCTCCTCCTGTGTCTCAATTCCTTGTGTGATCCTTAAGTGAACCTCCTATGTGGTATCTTATCAAATACCTTCTAAAAGTCAAGATACACTACATCCTCTGCACTTCCCTCATCCACCCAATCAGAAACTACAACATAGAACTACAATAAATTTGTTAAACAAGATCTCCCTTTCATAAACCTGTGCTGACTACATTTAATTTGTTTGAAATTATTCAAATGGTTCCTTAATTAATGTCTCCAACACCTTTCCCACAATTGAAGTCAAGCTAACTGGTCTATAGTTCCCCAATTATTCTCTGGAACCTTTCATAAACAGCGGTGTTACATTTTCTATTCTCCAGTCCTCTGGTACCTGTCCCAACTCCAATGAGCTATTAAATATATCCACTGACACCACGTTTAACTGCTCTCCCATCTCCCTCAATACTCTTGGATGTATGTTATCCAGTCCAGAAGCTTCATGAACCCTTTCAAAGGAAATATTCTAGTCTTTGATGGAAAATTTGACAAAAAAATATCAGAGAGAACCAGCAAAATCAAAGGACAGTTTGGGTGGAAAACAACCAGATCATGCTCAAACCACGAATAACCGTCTCGAAAATCCATGACTATTCCTTCCTTGTCTGCAATGTAACACAAATTGTCAAATCAAAAATACCAGCCCAGTACAATGAGTTACCCTCACCAATCCCACTGACCTTATTAGTGCAATGTAAAGAAGACAATTTTCTTGCTTTCGACTTCACATAACTATCCAAATCGGATTAACCCACAGGCCAATTATAAATCAGTATGAAAGAATTTGCCTTGTAAATAAAGTGGAAATAAAATTACAGATTCAGTTTATTGCATCTCAAATTGTCATTAAAATTGTCCAGTTGATTGCTTACAGTACAATTTTGCTTCCTCACCACTTCCTAATCACAAATGATGACACAAGGGCATTCCAGATTTTTGTGCACAATTTTAAGGCTACACAGTGGGAGTGGAAATGACTTGTAGGTGGGTTCTGTGTCGGACTACTGTTAGCTGAGCAAATATAATTAACTCACACAAAATTATACTGCAGTCTTATTCTGATAAACTTGGCCTCAACTGTAATAAGCCTCAAATGTTTTGGAAAGATTCCACATTGCTGTTAAAATCTTTTCAATGACTATGATCACTATCCAGAGTTGTGTGACATAAAAGTTAATCAAAGGCAGCTAGCTCTTCTTCTTCTTTCGGCTGCTCCCGTTAAGGGTCGCCACAGCGGATCATCCGTATGATCCGCATAGTGATTTGGCACATGTTTTATGCCGGATGCCCTTCCTGACGCAACCCTGGTCGCCTCTTATGACACAGGGACGAAGGCAGCTAGCTATATTATTTAAACTGTGACGACAATTGAAGGGTTTTTATATTTTGTATGCAGTCAAGGTTCGTGGAAGAGCTAAAACACAGAATGGATCTGGATGCAACAGAAAAAAAAATAGAGAGTGAAAACACCAACAACAGTACCGAGGGACAAAATAGGTGGAGATAGACAAATAAGAGATGTGGGTAAGAATGAACAGTTGGGGAAGATGCAGTAGCGGACAAGATGGATATAAAAGCAAACACTCAGGAAGGAAAAACTGGAGACCTGAGGGGTTGGCGGTGGTTTAACAGAGGTAGAAAAGATCATGGATTTGTATGGGGATTGTGATGAACAGTTGTCTTGAAGACCTGGAGGGAAGAATGAGATAGAGTAGGCCCATAGACTCGGCTTCATCATGCGAGATTACAATGATTTGAAGGCCTGACATCAAGATGAGCAAGATGTGAGGCAGGGGTGCCAGCCCAGAGTGGAGAGCAGTATTACATCAAGCTGCAGATGAAGGCCTTGTCAGTGGATAAGAGTTCAGGTGTGCCAAAGAAGGATTTTGCATGACAGAGGATGCCCAGCTGGCTTTGGAGGCCAATTTTGAAATGTGGTTTGCCCAAGAGAGATCATGGCTGAGACTGAAACCCAATCATTTGAGTGACTGAACTTCAAAAGAAGGTCAAACGTTTGTCAAAAATTCCACTTGGAAGGCTCGAGGAAACTGATAGTGGAATTTTTTCCCCAAAATCTTTTGCGGCACAGCCAAAATATTTTCTAACTCAGTCATCAATGCTAATGTCATCGTTTTATTTTGATGTGTTTATTTTTATTGTTTATCATACAGTTATACTTAATACTTCCATACTTTAGCCAAATCATTGTTTCAAATTAGAGTGTAAAGTATTTTTTAAAAGGGTAACAGGATGACTGTTGAACAAATGTAAAAGTTAGAGCACTTGAACTCCTCAATGCATACCTCTGTTCAATATTTGTAGTGTAAAACACGAGTTCAAAATAAAGCTGACGATTTAATTTGCTGGAGTAAATTTTGTTGCACTGGGACAAAAAGAATATAAAGAGAACTAGCACTTGACTGTTCTAAACTAATGATATTCATTTGACAAGGAACAAATAGATGACTGCACATCAGACAGAATAACGGGATCTGACTTTTCAACCCAAGATAAACCTTAGGCACTGGAAGAGGAATAGCTTTATGCTGTGCAACAAATCATTGCTGCAGCACAGCTTGATGTTTACTCACATGAGATTAGAAATATAACTTACATTTTTGCGAATGGTATTTAAGAGTTGCTTGAACAGAAAGAGATATTGACACAATTGATCTTGCAAACTGACGCAATTAATCTGCATCTCAATGGTGTACGGCTCTCCCATTCGGGCTGGTGTGTCCCTCACACCTTGCACTTTTTATGCAGTAGAAACCAAGGCCCTCAAAATCAATGGAATGTCCCACGATGAAGCTGAGCCTCAGGGACTGTGACTCTCGCATTGCAAGCAGGTTGGTGGTCTCTCTATCTTCGACTGCCTTCATTCTGGTTTTGCCCCCCTTGCCCTTTTCTTGCTCTGTTTTCCACCCCCCCTAAGTTTCTGCAGGAGGGTGCATGGAATTTGCTCATAACCCACTTTTGGTGAAACTTCCAAAATCCAGGCTTCTTGTTCACCTCCACTCATTTGTTCCTCTTTTCTCTCACCTGTGAAGCCAACCTCCTCAGTCTGTTCAATCCCATTCTCCCCTCCAGGGCTCAAAGATGGCTCCACACCACATCCTTAGGGTATCCTCATCCATATTCATGATCGTTTCTGCCCTCATTAACACTCCTCAAGCACAAGCCTTCCTTTTCAGGTTATTGTGTTTCTCCCTCTTCCTCACCCTTTTTCGTTTTTTATTTCATTTCTGTTTCATCCATGGTTTTCCCTTCTTTACCTCCATCACCGAATGTGGATGTGCCTGTATGTCAATCACCTACAAGTCGCATTTTTACTCCAATCTTCACAAAACTTAACCACCCAGTAGAGTTAGTCACAAGCAAGAAGGCTATTGTTTTTAGGGCAAAAGGTCAAAGGTCAAGGTCATGTAAATCGTCAGTTTTTCATCCAATTCACCTGATATCTATGTATACACAATATATATATATATATATATATATATATATATATATATATATATATATATATATATATATATATATTGCAAATACCACCCATCGCTTCGCTGACAGGAATACTAGAAGAGGGAAGAGAGAGAGAGAAAGAGAGAGAGAGAGAGAGAGAGAGAGAGAGAGAGAGAGAGAGAGAGAGAGAGAGAGAGAGAGAGAGAGAGAGAGAGAGAGAGAGAGGTGAAGAAGAGAGAGAGGAAGGAGAGTGAAGAGGTGGAGGGGAAAAGAGAGAGGTGGGAGGGGGACCAAGAAGGAGTGCAGGACTGAGGAGGGGTGTGGGAGTGAGGAAGGGGGAGAGGGAAGGCAGTGAGAGATGAGAGGAAAGGAAGGCAGATGTGTCGTGGAGCGTCAATTTTGATTCATACCATCTCATAAAAATGATTCTACATAGAATAACAGTGAAGATGGAAACAAAATAATGTCTGAAATCCATTCTCCACCGGTCATACTATAAATACCACCCAGAGACAAACATCGCCCGGACATATCCGGAGATAAACACAGTCCAGAGACAAACACCACCCGGACGCATCCGGAGCCAAGCTCTCTGGAGACAAACACCCCTTGGACACATTCAGAGCAAACTCCTGTCCGGACATAAACACCGCCTGGACACAAACTCCTGTCTGGACATAAACACCACCCGAACACGTCCAGAGACAAACTCCCATCCAGACATGTCTGGAGAAATACCATCTTGACACGTCTGGAGACAAACCCCACCCGGACATATCCACCGTCCAGACACATATGGAGATAACCACCGTCCAGACAAAACGACCACCTGGATACGTCCAGAGACAGAGAGAGAGAAAGATAGAGAGACATGGAGAGAGTAGAGAGATAGAGATGGAGAGAGAGATATAGAGATAGAGATAAAGATAGATAGAGAGACGGAGAGAGAGAAACACAGAGATGGGGGGGGGGGGGGTAGGGGAGTAATCAGAGAGAATATGTTATGCTTTGTGAACAACACACACACACACACACACACACACACACACACACACACACACACACACACACACACACACACACACACACACACGCTTGGCCGATATCTGCAATTTTTTCGGGAATCAGCAGGTTGTAGTCAGTGTGATTATCAATTACAGTACGTACTGTATACAACCCAAAACCTTGAGTAGCTTTCACCGAAAAACAGCGTTACAATTATATAAACGTTTCAGGGATGTGGTGAATTGAAGGTCGTGACGTGTGATCACATGTTGTACGGCTCGAGCACGGAATAGATAAAGCTAAGGTTCCGCTCGGTCGGGGGGATTGTCCCAGGGGCATTGTCGTTTACGGCGGCAGTTCACTTGGTGCTCGTTGAATGGTGAGAATTGAGAGTATATCGGACTCCGGGCTTATACTGATTTATTTTGCGGTGATTAGTTGCACGTGTATACCTTACTGCTTATGTACTCCTTGCTGCACCTGTATCCCCTGGTGTGCCCGTAGAAGCAGCTTCAATCAAATAGAATAAAGCCTACACTCTGAAGGTTCTTCTCTCGTTTTCATTTCAATTTATTCCATTTGGTTTTCTCGGCTCTCTCAACCAACGATGGACAAGATCTACAAACCAGAGAGGTTCGACACAGACCCAAACGCGACTGACTCAGAAATGAAATGGTCGCATTGGTTCCGTTCCTTCTCACACTATCTGACCATCATCGAAGAGGGAGCCGACAAATTGGCCGCCCTTGTGAATCATGTCTCGCCCAGCGTATACAGGCTCTTCTCGGAGTGTGACACCTACGAAGCAGCGATCGACGTGCTGCAGGTGCTCTACGTGAAGCGCAAGCACGAGGTATACATACGACATCTTCTCAACACATGCAAGCAAGCAGCCGGGGAGACAATCGATCAGTTCCTGCAAGCTCTGAAACAGCTGGGAAAAGACGGCAGCTTCCGGGCCGTAAACGCCGAGGAACACCGAAATGAAGCGACCCGGGAGGCATTTATCCAAGGACTCAGATCAGCCCACATACGGCAACGCTTACTAGAGAAAGCGCAACCCACTCTTGAAAAGGTAGTCGACCAGGCTCGAGCGATGGATACGGCTCAGCAGCAATCTGAGTCATTTGGGACACCGATGCTGCTAATGAATGCCGCTACGGTGGAAACTCAAGGAACCCCACAGACACAGACACAGCCTGACACAGGGGATGGAGAAAAACCCGAGGAGTCGGATACCCAGACCTCGTCAAACTCCTCAGCAACTACTCCGGTTGGTAAATGCTTCTTTTGTGGGTACAAAAGACACCTCCGC
The DNA here is from genome assembly GCF_056783735.1 of Eptatretus burgeri. Lineage (NCBI taxonomy): Eukaryota > Metazoa > Chordata > Myxini > Myxiniformes > Myxinidae > Eptatretus > Eptatretus burgeri. The sequence goes on from NC_140967.1 coordinate 45,338,169, forward strand.
AACAAATGCCCCGCCAGAGATGCCACATGCATGAACTGTGACAAGAAAGGGCATTATGCCAGGGTATGTAAATCTACTCTAAGGAGAAATAAACCCACTTCTGCGGCTCTCTACTCACAAAAGAAACTAACTGCAGCCTCACCGGGGAATCTATCCAAGGCTATCATCAATGTACGAATTAACGGGCATATGGCTGAGGCTCTGATTGATACCGGTAGCTCTGAAAGTTTCGTCAACAGCTCGCTAGTGAAGGGCAGGAAATGGAAGATCCACCCGACAGACAATACGGTATGCATGGCCGCCACATCACTACAGTCCCACGTACGAGGGTACTGCAATGTTGAATTGGACGTAAAAGGGTACACGCATCGAGATGTAAGGGTACTGGTGCTTCGTGATTTATGCGCAGACGTAATTCTGGGTCATAATGTCCTCAAGCAGCACACGAGCGTCGAAATACCCTTTGGAGGAAGCAAACCTCGTCTAATTTTAAATGCTTTGACCACCGCAGAGGTAACGTCCCCCCAGCTGTTTGCTAACTTGTCGCCGGTCTGTAAACCGATAGCGATCAAATCGCGGCGATATACCACTGCTGATATGAACTTCATCAATTCAGAGACCAAGCGATTACTGGAAGAAGGAATTATAGAACCGAGCGATTCGCCATGGCGCACACAGGTGTTGGTCACCGCCAATCAGAATCATAAGAAACGAATGGTTGTCGATTATTCCCAAACGGTCAATCGTTTCACCCAACTCGATGCCTACCCTTTGCCGCGCATAGACGAGATGGTCGAACGCGTGGCCAATTATAAGATATTCAGCACCATCGATTTGCGAAGTGCCTATCATCAAATTCCCATCCGAGAGGAAGACAAACCTTACACCGCATTCCAGGCAGGTAGACGCCTCTACCAATTCAGGAGGATTCCGTTCGGTGTCACGAATGGAGTAGCTTGCTTCCAACGAGTAATGGGCGACATCATCTCAGATGAAAACCTCAAAGACACTTTTGTTTACGTGGACAATGTCACAGTGTGCGGTAGGGATCAGGGGGAACATGATATGAATCTGGACAGATTCTTGAGCATTGCTAGAAAATATAATCTGACCCTCAATTACGAGAAATGCGTATTCTCGGCAAGGTCAATTGACCTTCTCGGCTACACGATAGCCGACGGCACGATTAAGCCTGATCCTGAACGATTGCGCCCACTTCGTGAGCTACCCCCACCTCAGGACCTGCAGACAATGCGCCGGGTGATCGGCATGTTCGCTTACCATGCAAGATGGATTTCCCAATACTCCGAGAAAATACATCCCTTAGTGCATTGCAAGAACTTCCCACCAGATGCCGCTGTTGCAAAAGCTTTCCACAGCCTCAAAGATGATATCAGTAATTCCGTGGTATTATCGATCGATAGCTCGGTGCCCTTCGTGGTGGAAACAGATGCTTCTGATCACGCGATAGCTGCTACGCTTAATCAGTCTGGGCGACCCGTCGCGTTCTTCTCGAGAACTCTCTCTGGAAGCGAGCAGAGACACTCGGAAATAGAGAAAGAAGCGTACGCCATTGTCGAAGCCCTACGTAAATGGAGACACTATTTACTGGGAAACCATTTCACGCTCGTTACGGACCAACGATCCGTGGCATTCATGTTTGATGGGAAAAATAACGGGAAAATTAAGAATGAAAAAATTATGAGATGGCGGATAGACCTAGCCTGCTACAGTTACGACATAGTTTACCGGCCCGGGAGGGAAAACCCTGCTGCAGACACCTTCTCTCGGGTCTACTGTTCGGCGACAATCAGCCGGGCTTTGCAAGACCTCCATGTGTCTCTGTGCCACCCGGGGGTCACCAGAATGGCACATTTCGTGCGCAGACAAAACCTTCCCTATTCTATCGAAGATATTAAACAAATGAATGCTTCATGCCCTGTTTGTGCTGAACTAAAACCCAGATTCTATGGCGCGGCTTCTGGCAGATTGATCAAGGCCACTTCTCCCTTCGAGAGACTAAACATTGACTTCAAAGGGCCCCTGCCGACCGAGACAGACAACAGATACATATTCACTGTTGTTGATGAATATTCAAGGTTCCCTTTCGCATTTCCGTGCTCGGATATGACCTCGGGCACTGTCGTGAAATGTCTGTCTGACCTCTTCGCTATGTTTGGGAAACCTTCGTACATACATTCAGACAGAGGGCCGTGTTTCATGTCGGCCGGGCTAAAACAATTCCTATTAGAGCACGGCATAGCAACTAGTCGAACGATGGGTTACAACCCACAGGGTAATGGGCAGGTGGAACGATATAATGGAGTTATTTGGAAAGCCGTAACTCTGGCGCTGAAATCGAGAGGACTGGGCCCCGAGCGGTGGGAGGTTACCCTTCTCGACGCTCTGAATTCCATACGCTCTTTGCTCTGCACGTCCACCAATGCAACTCCTCACGAACGAATGTTTACTCACCAGCGGCGTTATGTTGACGGCCAATCGGTGCCCAACTGGCTAACCCATCCCGGAACAGTGTTCATGAAACGCCCGGTACGACAAAGCAAGTATGAACCCATGGTGGGAAGAGGTCGAACTCATCGATACTAATCCAGAGTATGCTCATGTCAGGCTCCCGGATGGCAGGGAGACCACTGTGTCGGTTCGCCATTTGGCTCCCTCAGGTACTCCTCCCGCAGGTACACCACCATCTGGCACTCCTCCCTCTGACATCCCCTCCCCAGGTGTTCCCCCCCAGGAACTCCACCCGAGAATGGTGGCGACGGAGCTGCTGCGTTCCACCCGAGAGCGATCGGGGAGTCATCCCCGGCACGAGTCGAGGCTCACCAAGAGGATCGGAAGCTCCCTCAAGTGAAACCGCCATTTACTCCCGGAGAGGTCGACGGATAATACCCCCTCGCCGACTCAATCTGTAAAGGGGATTATTGGCATCCTCGATGCTCATGCTCCTGTATGCTCGTTACATAATATATCGATGCTCATTACCATGCTCCTACAACTCAAAATAATCCTCACTGCTTGGCATGTATGCTTCTGTAGTTTAGATAGTTCGCGTTGCTTGAAATGTATACTCCTATAGTGCTGAAGTAATCATGGTGTGTTAGTTGGGCCTCTAGTTACATTTTAAAGACGGGGAAAATGTGGTGAATTGAAGGTCGTGACGTGCGATCACATGTTGCACGGCTCGAGCACGGAATAGATAAAGCTAAGGTTCCGCTCGGTCGGGGGGATTGTCCCAGGGGCATTGTCGTTTACGGCGGCGATTCACTTGGTGCTCGTTGAATGGTGAGAATGGAGAGTATATCGGACTCCGTGCTTATACTGATTTATTTTGCGGTGATTAGTTGCACGTGTATACCTTACTGCTTATGTACTCCTTGCTGCACCTGTATCCCCTGGTGTGCCCGTAGAAGCGGCTTCAATCAAATGGAATAAAGCCTACACTCTGAAGGTTCTTCTCTCGTTTTCATTTCAAGGGAGATGTTCACAAACATTAGTCTTTATAAACAGTTGCGTGTGACGGGTGGAAAAAAATTGGCTCGTTAATTTGGAAAACACGTGAATTCGGCAAACGGCTCGGAAATCGGGCATTATCAAATATAATTTGCCTTGAAACTCACAAAGGGAAACATATTACGTTTGTAAAGCAAATCCGATAAATAAATACTTAAGAAACAGGTGCGAGGACAAAGGAAAACCTGATAGAACCTCCATAAGATACGGGATAAAACTTTGCCACCATGACACCCGTAACAGGCATGGTACGTCCACACATCCACGGAGAGTCCGTACAGAACCAAATCTACCCATATGTACCACGTACGTGTGTGCTGTGTAACGTTCCTCTACCTTGGAGTAAATGTTGACTGCACATCCCAATCGGGACACGAACTGTATTGTTCAGCTCAGTAAGTGGCTTAAGCACTCAAGTAAGCACTCCAATGGAACGCCTGGCTTGGCAAGCGATTACCAATTGCCGTCGCTCCAACTATGCACCCGGAAACGCCCAAGCAATGTCCGAATTGGACAAATAAACACTTTTTTCGGAGTTTGAACTGTTAATACTTACATTTTGCAATAATTACATCTGGAGCTTACTTTTTGTAATAATCTTTAGTTTCAGAGATTCTCTCGGTGATTCACACACACAAATTGAATAAAACCACCAACGCTGGCGTCTCCAGGCGTTTGTTTATAAGTATTGCAAAATACCCAGCGATTTGTGGCTATGATGAACAGGCATTCGATAATATGAGTGAGGAAAGTGAAGAAAAAAAAAACTTTATCATTAAAAAATCGTTGCGGCCTGTTGCAAGTCAAAGCATGGTTGAGCAGGCCAAAAAACATGGCGGCTTCAGACCCCAGAGAGTGAGGTGGCGGAGGATCACCTAATGAAGGATATAATTAAACAAGGCCGATAATTACCTTCAAAAGGGGTGTTTTAATGAACCCAAACATGCAATTTTCACTCTTGCACTTCCTTGGTGTTTTCTTATTGTGCATGCAAAGTTTCAGGCTGCTTGGTTTTATGGTGTTGGAGTTATGGAGGACACACACACACACACACACACACACACACACACACACACACACACACACACACACACACACACACACTGCCTTTTACTCGTATAGATATATTTGTGTGAGATATATATATATATATACATATATATTGTTGTGGTTACCAAATTCGCAAACCACCATTCAGGTCCCTTAGGTGAGATATCTCGGTAAGTATATGTGTAGTGAGGCCCAAACCCGTTGTCTAGTGGGAATACATGTCATTTATGCGTGCTGCGACTCTTCAGGATAGCCGTTTTTCTTTTACTATCTTTATTTTGGACCAACCGCCATTGTTACCACCACCAACCACAACATCAACCACCCACCGCGGCGCCGCTTCACGTCACACCTCACAACCGTCGCATCACCACCGTTCTTGCGCCGCTTGTGGGTACCGGTGTTGGACTCGTGCAGGGCGTGCGCCGAACAGCGTGTACAAAACCACGGATTTTCTGCTTCAAAAACGGATCAAAAACGACACACGCCCACTTTTGTTCCGTCCAATCGGTGAGCGAGGGGCGATTTGGCCCCGCCTCCAGGGCGTTGGAGGGCGATCGCTATATGCAAATTTATGGATCAAAATGCATTCACACCCACTTTTTCTCGGGCCAATGGGGAGCGAGGTGAAAGGTCGAAGGCAGGGGGTCAAAGATGAGAGAGCGAAGCCACGGGGCTTATATAAGCGACCGCGTTTGTCAAGTATAGAGAGTTAAGACTTCGCGGGCGGTGGAGTTGGGAAGAAGAAGCAAGAAGGAGTTGGTCGTCGTCGTGTGCGTTGGAGTCGGAGCAAAAGGGGACGGAGCTGTGGAGAGGCGGCGAGGGCAGACGAGGGGGTGCTCGCGTCGTGCAGGGAGCTGCACACCAGGGAGGCCGACGGCGCGACCTGGCCGAGGTGGAGACGCTCGTCGCGGGATTCGAGGCAGAGTGGAAATCCTCTATACCCCGAGCATCAGCAACCCCCTCCTGTTTCCCCCCCCGCGCTGAGATAGTGCGACCAAGGGGGCCCCTTTCCCACCCCCTACCAGACACTGCCCGCGAGGCTCGCGGAGTTGAGGCACCATCGCCGCTCCGCGTCTCATCACCAGACGGGTAGGCCCGACCCGGTCTCGGCCTCAGGCCCACCTCATCTTTGAGGGTGTTCTTTTCCTTGGTTTTGGGTATGTGTTGTCAGCGCCGTCTGTGAAGTAAAATTGTATAAGTGTTGCCGTGTGCTCGCGTAATCGGTATTAGATCTGCATTGTCGCATTTGCTTTTTGTGTAAATTGCATTGTGTTTTTCTTTTCTATGTGCTTTTGGTGGAATTGAATATGTGTGCTTTCCGTTCGTCGCGAATAAATGTGCTTTGTGTTGAACTGTTTCCCGCTTTGCTTCGTCATTTCTTTCATTGAATCCTCATCTTGCTTCACGTAAAGGGTTGGTAGTGGGCTGAATACGCCCGATAATTAATCGAACCGTCGAGGCCGACGATAACACCGCTCGGTTATCCCGATAGTACGGAACGGGTCGCTTAAGTGGCCCGTGTCCGAAGTCGACCTGCGGCGAGGTGCGATCGCCCGGTCTACCCTCCGTGTGGGTACTTAGGTAGGTCGAATTTGGCGAGCAACCCTATCCCACGCGGGGGCTGATTGGCTCGATCGCGGTGAGACCGAAAGGTCCACCCATGACTGGTTCCCGGCGTTAGTCCGAGAGGGTCACGACTGGATTGTCCGTCCGGTGGGCGACGTGCCGCGATTCGAGTTACGTGGCCGTCAGCACGCCGGCGGGCGCGAATCAGTAACAATATATATATATATATATATATATATATATATATATATATATATATATATACATATACATATATATATATATATATATATATATATATATATAGATATACATATATATACATATATATATATATATATATATATATACATATATATATATATATATATATATATATATATAGATATATATATATATATATATATATATATATATATATATATATATATATATATATATATATATAGTAGCAAGCGCGGAGCGGCTTGGCCCCGCCTCCAGGCGCGTCTGTGTGAAATCGATATATGCAAATTTCCGGATCAGGATGACCTCGGGGGCGGAGCCACGCTCGCCAATTGGACGGAAGAAAAGTGGGCGTGAACCTCCCCTGATCCAAGAATTTGCATATATCGATTTCACACAGACGCGCCTGGAGGCGGGGCCAAGCCGCTCCGCGCTTGCTAATTGGACGGATCAGAAGTGGGGGTGTAGCATTCTTGATCCGAATTCTCCCTCGGAAAGGCCGCTATTTGCACTCGCGGCTCGGTGCGTATCTTGAACGAGCCCAAGACAGCCCGACACTCGGTGTTCACAGGTGGTGCGGGAATGGCCGTAGAAGGAGAGAGGTGAGGGTGGTGGAGGGTTTATCGGTGGTGGTTTGATGGTTATGGCGGTTGAGACGTGGTTGATTTAAAAGAAAGATAGAATAGAAAAACGGCTATCTCAAAGCATCGCAGCCCGAATGAATCACATAAATTCCCTCTAAACAACGGGTTTGGGGCTAACTACACATGTACTTAGAGTTATCTCACCTAAGGGCCCTGAATGGTGGTTTGCGAATTTTCACAGCCATAACAATATATTGTTGCGGTTCTCAGAACCGCATGCATCCAACATAGTGGTCCCAAGACAGTTATTCCATTAATATGCGTGTAGATAGTCCCTTTCCTTTTGTCTAGCAGGACAATAGGGGTGTGGATTGCAATGATCTCGTAGCTCGGTTTGTTCACATCATTTTTCCCCCACTCTTCTTTTCGTCTGATTATTCCTGAGGTAAATCTGAGCCACGTGCGCCTTCGCTGTGAGATGGGCCCTCAGGGAGGCCAGCGGGTGCGGCGCCGCTGCGAGGAAACGATGAGGCGTGGGCATCAACAGCACAGAGCCCTCGGTCCCAAGCGAGCCCTCGTTGGGCGGGATGCGGGTGTGCGAGGTAAAAGCGGTGCGTTCCTTTTCAACCATATATCTGACACATATCGGTGTTCGGCCCGCGCACACGAGAGCGCTGGCCACGTGTGTAATGGCCGAACCACGCGCACTGTATGGAATGTGCTCGAAGGCGGACACGTAGGCCGCTCGCGAAACATGCATCGATTTATCCATAACGATGTACCTTCAGCCCTCGCTGGCAGCAGCGGATTCCCCGCGGATGGTGAACGTCTTTTCATCTCTATGGCCAGTGAAGCTGAGATCGTGCCAGGGAATGTTGTACAGTGCGAGCCACGTTGACGAGCGCGGAGCGGGCGTGTTGATCGACGCTGGTTGGACGCCCGAGCGGGCATGTGGGACCCTCGGCCGGTCGCCAGGGCATGGCCCGGGGGTTTTTGCGGGACGATTCGCACGCCAATTTCGGTGTGGGCGATTCGTGTCATGTCGTGGGGTCGGAGCGAAATATGTTCGCTGTCTGAGATGACCTTGTCGGAAACAAAGTGGTGCGGTTTCCGGCCAAGGTTCGCGGGCCACGTGAGGGGTCGGAGCCAATCGGAGCGCCCGATTCAGGTGATGACGCTTCGCTTCGGGGTGGCCCTCCGCGCTGCAAGTCCTATAAAGATCGGAGTGGTCCCTCCGCCTCTCTTTTTCGCTCTCGCCTCGCCCTTGTCTCTCTGCACGACCCGCCTCCTGCTACCTGGACGCCGCCTCTCTCACCTCACCCTCGTCTCTCTGCACGACCCGCCTCCTGCTACCTGGACTCCGCCTCTCTCACCTCACCCTCGTCTCTCTGCACGACCCGCCTCCTGCTACCTGGACTCCGCCTCTCTCACCTCACCCTCGTCTCTCTGCACGACCCGCCTCCTGCTACCTGGACTCCGCCTCTCTCACCTCACCCTCGTCTCTCTGCACGACCCGCCTCCTGCTACCTGGACTCCGCCTCTCTCACCTCACCCTCGTCTCTCTGCACGACCCGCCTCCTGCTACCTGGACTCCGCCTCTCTCACCTCACCCTCGTCTCTTTGCACGACCCGCCTCCTGCTACCTGGACTCCGCCTCTCTCCCTCACTCTCGTCCTCTCTGCACGACCCGCCTCCTCTTGCCTGAACTCCGCCTCCTCATCTCCGCCCACACAACGTCGACCCCACTCACCTACCACTCCATCCACGCACTCTGGACTCCACCCCTTCTCCACTCAAGCCCCTCCTTCATGAACACGGTCTCCACACGCGCTGCTGAAGCCAGAGACGACGCACCAGCTGTCAGGAACCGCACCATGGAGCACCCTCCTCCCCCCCCCCCCCCCCGAAACGTATTGGTGGCGCAACGTGCAAACAAGAGCAAAGGTACCTAGATCATAGCCTCAACTCCTCTCCCTTCTTGTTTCAATACTCCCTCTTCGTGTGTGTGTGTGTGTGTGTGTGTGTGTGTGTGTGTGTGTGTGTGTGTGTGTGTGTGTGTGTGTGTGTGTGTGTGTGTGTGTGTGTGTGTGTGTGTGTGTGTGTGTGTGTGTGTGTGTCCTGGCACCTGTCTACTTAAGTTAGAATGCAGAAGATCGTTATTGTTATTATTATTATTAACCTCCGCCATCGAAGATGTACGGAGGTTACTGTTTTCACCCCTTTCTGTTTGTTTGTTTGTGAACAGTATTACGGAAAAAACTCCTCGACGGATTTCGACGAAACTTGGTGGGGGGGTTAGGTCTGGTCCAAGGATCATGCCATGAGATTTCGGACTTGGTCCAAAATCCAATATGGCCGCTATGGCGGCCATTTTGAAAAAATATTTGAATTTTTTTTTTGCATTTCTCCATGTTTCAAGTGATTTCCAACCACCACCACCCCCCCAAAAAAAATTGTTAGAGGAAAAAAATTTTGCTACTTTTTTTTTCAACAAAATTTCGATTTTTTTTTTTTATTTTTTTTTATTTTTTGCATTTCTACATGTTATAAGTGATTTCCAACAAAAAACATGCCAAAATTATAATTGTGGCTGATTTTGGAACTTCAGGTGGATATACCCACGTAAAATCAATTTCTGTCAAGGAATCTCATGATGACGAATGAATTGAGTATGTAAAAGGGAAAGTTGCAAACTATAACTCTGTGAGCACTGTTGACGTCAAATTGAATGAATAGGATATCAGGTTCACTTGAGTGATCGAGCAGTATTGGCGGCAGAGGTTTTTCACTCTACCAAGTGCTCCCCCTCTCGTTATCCCACCCCCTGGAGGGAGCAGGATATTTTAATCGTCCGGTTTGTTTGTCTGTCTGTCTGTTAGCAACTTTACGGCAAAACGGCTTCAGCAAACGCTATCAAATTTAATCCACAGGTGGGCAATGAACCTTGGACGACCCCATTAACTTTTGGGTCCAATTGGATCAAAGGTCAAGGTCAAGGTCACGAAAAGATCAAAATCGTTTTTCGCTCATAACTTCGTCAAAAATGATCTGATTTACTTCAAACTAAGCTTATAGTGAACCTTATTCTATTTGTCACTTATAATCCTACCCATACCTATAGTGAAAAATGCATATTTGTGAAGATCGGTAGGGTCCGAAATTTTGGACGTCATGGTCATCGGTCAAAATTACAAATTTTCCATTAAAACAAAACATGGTTACGAAAATACAACTTTACGGGAAAACGGCTGGCTCAAACACTGTCACATTGTATCCACAGGTGGGTAACGAACCTCGGACGACCCCATTAACTTTTGGGGCCAATCAGGTCAAAGGTCAAGGTCAGGTCACAAAAAGGTCAAAATCGTTTTTCGCTCATAACTTCGTCAAAAATGGTTTAATTGACTTCAAACTAAGACTGAACTAGAGGGGGAGCACTCGGTAGAGTGCAAAACCTCCGCCACCAATACTGCTGGGTCACTTAAGTGAACCTGATATCCTATTCGTCGGTCAAAACGGATCAGACTCCACTGAACCACGATTGAATAAACTAAACTAGATTGACGCGCATGTAGAAATGCCCAAAAAATAAAATCAATTTTTTTTTGAAAAAAAAAGTTGCAAATTTTTTTTTGGGGGGGTGGAAATCACTTAAAACATGCAGAAACGCAAAAAAAAAAAAATTCTAATCTTTTTCAAATAAAATCTAAATTTTTTTTGAAAAAAGTTGCAAATTTTTTTTTTTTTCCTCCGACAAATTTTTTTGTTTTTTGGTTGGAAATCACTTAAAACATGTAGAAATGCAAAAACAAAAATTCAAATATTTTTTTCAAAATGGCCGCCTTCGCGGCCATATTGGACTTTGGACCAGGTCCAAAATCTAATGGCATGATCCTTGGACCATACCTAACCCCCCCACCATGTTTCGTCGAAATCCGTCCAGGAGTTTTTCCGTAATACTGTTCACAAACAAACAAACAAACAAATGGGTGAAAACAGTAACCTCCGTCCATCTTCGATGGCAGAGGTTAATAATTCCTTATTCTATTCCTTATAATCAACATTCAGGTTAAGGATGTATCAAATTTAAATTTAATCCCCAAAATAACTTTATGCCTTAAATGGGCGGGATTTGTTGTGCCTGGCACCACTTGTTATTATTTTCGCGTTAAATCTGCTCTGTGTCCGCTTTTGTAAGTTGCTTCTTTATTTGGTGCACCACACGTCTCTCCCCTATCTCTGCACAACCCACCCCAAAAAATCTTTATCGTAGCACATACCTTTCCTCGCCCATTGTTAATAAATTATTATTAGGAATGTTCCCTGCTCGTCTTTTCTTCCATTTATCCAGCATGGTCCGAATCCTTGTTTAGCCGGGACTTTATTCCCAGCGATACATTCCTTTTAGCCGGTACGTCCTTGGCAGTGTCGCTCGGCTGCATCTGATCCGGTAGAGTGATCCGGTTTGGACAAGGCGTACCGAGGGCGTGTTCACCGGTAATTAAATCGCATGATTAATTCGGTAGCCCGATTAACCCATAGACGGGTGGACTCAAGGTCACGCGGTTGAGTTATTGGCGTCCACGGTCGGATAAGCGACCCACCGCATCACAGAATTATCTGTGTGCGATGGCCTACAATTCCGGGGAGTCTGGTGGGAGTTGAGATAGGTAGGATAGGAGCCGATCCCCCACCTAGTGGTCTTCCCACCCGACCCCCCCCCCCCCGGCCCGCAACAATATATATGTATATATACATATTATATATTGTTACGGTTCTAGGAACCGTATGCATACAAACATACAGTTGTCCCAAAGTTAGTTATGCCATTAGTATATGTGTAGATAGATCCCTTGCTTGTGTGTAGTGGAATGACACAGGGGTGCAATGCAATATTTTTTTTTAGTTCGATTAATAAATCATTTTCTCCCCTTTTATTTTATCCCCCTCTTATTGGAACCACAGTTCCTTCCTCTCGCTTGCTACTCTCGTTTGGGCTGGACAAACGCTTCCTCCGCTTACTCGTCTACCCAGAGACTCATTTTTCCAAGGCAAAATCTCCATGTTCGCTGTAGTAGTTCCTTCTCGGCGGGTCCAGACACGCGTGGAGTGGGCGGTCCTTGCTGAAACCCTGCCCAGAAAGGGCGGACCACATGAAGGCCCTGTCCAATCAGGATGGACGATGACATTTGCTTCGCCATGTCTCCACCCCCTAGCTCTGTGATCTATAAAATATGAAGCAATCCTTAGAGTAGTGTGGTGATGTGGGATGAAAAGGAGTTTGTGGTTGGATTTGAGAGAAAGAAAGGAAGGAGTTGGATTTGGAAGTGCTTAGTGCTTGGTTGGTTCATGTTCTGTGGGTTTCTTGGTTGGTTGCGAAGGTCGAAGGAGATTGCGGTGGAAGGATTGGAAGTGTGCAGTTGATGAAGGGGTCGTTGTTATGGAGTGTCTGCCCACGTCTCACCTCGGCGGCCTGCCTGTTGTGCTGGTCCGCGCACATCCGACCTCGACTGGATCACTCGTTGGGTCCTGTCTGCTGCCCCGTTCCCACCTTGGACTCCGCGCTCTCTACTCGAGCTCCTCCACGGACCCGAACTCCACACGGGCGGCTGTGATCCGAACTGTACGACTGTTGTCAGGTGCCGCACCACAGTGCACTCCTTCCCCTGAAACTCTCAGGTACTGAGAACTGCGACCTCAACTCCATACCTTCCTGGCTGCAAAAAGGGTTCCCTTTTCTTTTCGTTGGGTTTGTTTTGTCTGAGAGTGTGGCGCGTGTCTTTTAAGTAAAATTGTATAAGATCTTTGTTTATTGTAAGTCTTGCTTTTATTATTCTCACGCAAGACTGCTCTGTGTCCACTTTGGTAAGTTGCTGTATAATTGTCGCACTACATCTCTCTCATCTTTCCCCCTGCATAACATAACCAACAGGTGGGGCCAGGCACAACAAATCCCGCCCATTTAAGGCATAAAGTTATTTTGGGGATCAAATTTAAATTTGATACATCCTTAACCTGAATGTTGATTATAAGGAATATTTTTTAGTCTTGGTTTGAAGTCAATTAAACCATTTTTGACGAAGTTATGACCGTAAAATAATTTTGACCTAATTGGACCCAAAAGTTAATGGGGTCGTCCGAGGTTCATTACCCACCTGTGGATACAATTTCAGTGTTTGAGCCAGCCGTTTTCCCGTAAAGTTGTATTTTCGTAACCACGTTTTAGTTTTAATGGAAAATTTGTAATTTTGACCGATGACCATGCCCCCAAAACTTCGGACCCTACCGATCTTCACAAATGTGCATTTTTCACTATAGGAATGGGTAGGATTATAAGTGACAAACAGAATAAGGTTCACTATAAGCTTAGTTTGAAGTAAATCAGATCATTTTTGATGAAGTTATGAGCGAAAAACGATTTTGATCTTTTCGTGACCTTGACCTTTGATCCAATTGGACCCAAAAGTTAATGGGGTCGTCCAAGATTCATTGCTCACCTGTGGATTAAATTTGATAGTGTTTGCTAAAGCCGTTTTGCCGTAAAGTTGCTAACGGATAAACAAACCAGACGATTACAATATCCCGCTCCCTCCCTCTGGGGGATGGGATAATAAATCTTGTTTCTGTGCCACGTGTTTTTCCTCGCCTTAGTGTAAATAAATCATTGTAGAAATGTTCCCAGCTCGTTTTTGTCTTTTCCTCCAATGGTTCGAATCTGAGTTTAGCCGAGTCTTTATCCCCGATAATCCGTTCCTTCGAGCCGGTACGTCCTTGACAGTTCCGCTCGGCTGCATCCGATCCGGAAAGGTAGTTGGTAGTTGGTACTCCACCGTAGTCGGTAGAGTGATCCGGTTCGGGCAAGGTGTACTGAGGTTTGGTTCCCCGGTAGTTGAAACTCCATGGTTAATTAGGTAACTTGGTTCAAGACAGGAGGACCCCACGCCACGCGGTTGAGTTATTGGTGCACACCATCGGTTAAGCGACCGCCATGTCACGGAATTATCCGTGAGCAACGGCCTACAATTCCGGGGAATCTGGTGGGAATCGACGTAAATTCCCCCACCTCGTGGTCGTTCTTGCCACCGGACCCCGGCCCGCAACAATATATATATATATACTATTATGGGCATAAATTGGTGGGAGGGAGGAGAGGGGCCTTTTGGATGAGGGGAGCAACATATCGATTGTCCTCCACTTCATCCCCCCCTCCCCACTGTTCTTTTTTTGTTGTTGTTGTTCGTGTAAACACAAATGTGTATGAAAGGTACTCACAAAGGCTTACAAAGTGGTTTTCCTGGCAATTTATTTAATTTTTCATGAAAAGTTAACGAAAATTCTCTCTGTAAATGCGTCCCGTGCGCTGCTCTTGGTGGGAGAGCATATGAAACACACCATCCATCTCGATTGTTTTTGCCTTAATTTTACACTTTTATTCGTCTACAAGCAGAGTGCCCGCACTTCGGGCGGTCTTATTCCAGGCATGCAACACGTTCTTCTGGCGCGTACCTTTATTTGGGCAGTGTATAGGCAAGTGACAGCTCGGTATAGGAAAAATAAATAACCCGGGTTACGTGCATGAAACAAAAACATACCTACTGTTTATAATTCAAAACACCTCACCACGCTGGAAAACGTGGAGACAGGAATACTGCACTGTAAATGGTGGAGACTTGTAATACCCTCCCGCACCTGGAGGTGGCGCTACACGGTACACATTTACATAGAAAATTTGTGTCGTCCCCCCTCCCCCTCACCCGTCCCCAAGACCACCGGCAAAGTTAAAAACACCCCTATTCATTACTTTGGCTTATGCTGATCCTCTGTAGCAAGTCTGGATGTAATTGTGCCAGAAATACAGGAAGAGTAGCCCGACAAACCCACAAACACCGGTCCGTGATTTATAGTGAGGATTACATTGCTTCAGGCTCGACTGCAAAATAATCGGAGGAATTCTGATGTTTTATTTGCTTTTTCCATCTTGAAAAAAACGTGAGCAGCTTGAAGTGTCATTTGTGACGTACACCTGCTGTTCTCATTACTTGCTCACTTAATTAGATTTTAGGTCATGTGACTGATGTTCATAACTCATTCTTGCCTACTTCGATTTTATTTGTTCCTATTCTTTAATGTTTTTGGACTACACAAAATAAAGTTGAACTCCCCACCCGCCTGAAGCTTTTTCTAATTATAAATAAAAACCAGCCTTGGGGGAACTTTCATTTAATAATTTGTTAACATCCCAGCAAAAGATTAGGTGGTGCAACTGATAACTGGTGGTGGCCTTTATTGCATTAGGCAAATACATGTATGCATATGCATACCATTTGTCCTGCTCAACATGTCTGTAAGATCAACACTCTGTGGTGTAATTGTTAAGTGTGTATGCTCTTAGTCTGGGAGGTTGGTGGTTCAAATCCCTGCCGAGTTCTGCCGAAGAGTTTTAAAATGGTACATGCCGCCTCCATGCTTGATGTTCAGCATTTAAAAGGATAGAGCTGAGACAAACAATGCTGGAAGGAAATGGCAAACCACCCTTGCCAAGAAACTGCTTCAGTCGGCAGCACTAACACTCTGAAAAGAGTGAGGTACATCCAGTGAAGAGTCGCAAGTTTCTGAGAAGACTGTACCCATAGAAATGGGTGCCTTCAGTGCTGATGCTACTCCTCCAGATTTTTTTCAGATAAACCTTATCAACCTCGAGATGTCAGTTCCTTCACAGTCCAAACACTTGCAAACCAAAAACTGAAATTCCAACAAAGCTGGTTCACTGACTTCCCCTGGTTAAAGATGTTCTCTTGCCATACTTGTGTGTGACTCAACATGGCAGAAACTGACCGAGTTGGCCCACTGCTTAGAGGTTGCATTTGTCTCAAAATGATTTAGAAACTGGAAAAGGGGCAATGAGAAATTTAGACACCATAAAATATCAGCCACTCACAAGCTTGCCTCGGAGAATCTAAAGTTTCAGAGAAACCAACTTGATATTAATGTAAATCTGAGCTGTGCACTTCTCGAAGAACAACTCTTCCCGGATAGCACTTCTGAAGATTATAGGTTCACTGCAGTATTTAGTGCAATAGGCGCTTGCAATCAGAGGAAAGGAAGCTTCAGACGGTTACTTTAAGAAGTTGTTGCGGTTGCGGGCCGAAGATGATGAACATCTAAAAAGATGGCTGTCCAGGAAGACTGCTTTTTCAAGTGGCAGAATTCAGAATGCAATCATGCAGTTGATGATGCCACTTTGAAGTATATCTGCAACATTGTCAACAAAACGTCAACTCATTTTGGTATCAATTATTGATAATTGGACATCCAAGGCAATGATCAGGAGTCTGTCTATGTGTGTGAGGTGACTGATTTGTTTGTTGTTCAAGAGGATTTCTTGAGCCTCCACCAAGTATCATCAATGGCAGGAGAATCTCTGCACGATACTGCAGGATTCTCTGATACGGCTACAATTGCCTATTGAACACCTCAGAACGCAGACTTATGAAGGAGCGAGCAAAATGTCTGGGAAATACAAAGGCTGTCGGACAGAGGTAAAGAAGATCCAAACATTAGCCAAGTATGTTCACTGCGGAGTTCACGTTACGCACATGATTACATCCAAGGCCCTGCAAACTGCTCCATTTATAAGAGACACTCGAGAATCTAGATCACGCCCAAGAGCTCGGCAATCTCTACATTAGCTCTGGAAAGTTCAAGCACCTGTACTTAAATCAGCATTCATATTATGCTGGCTGTCTCTCCCCAACATGACTGAAGCCCATATGCCAAACGCGTTGGCTAACACCTTTCTCTGCTGTAAGGTCTGTCTTGCAAAATTACAAAGGTATGCCTGCTGGACATCCTGCAGGAAGAAACTGATGACTTTGAGATAAACACTGCGTCTTGTGATAATGGTATTATTCACAGCTGCTTGCCTTCAGGAAAGTGCATTGTTGGCTTGTTTGGTTCACTGCCTATCATCCAATGCCTTTAGCACTTAAGCAAGGTCCTTCAGGGATAAAATGTCACAGTTTCTGGAATGCTTGCTGCTGCAGAGGTGGTCAGAAGTAACCTCCAAGTGCTCTGCCATGACCAGACGTTTAGGGGAGTTCTTGAAGCAACAGAACAAAAATAAATAAATATATATTTAAATCGAGCAGTGCCAAATAGTACCTCTGAATATACCACACAGGGGCAAGCACCCAAAAACATATGACAGAGGTACACGACAATATACAGTACTGCCAACTCTGCAGAGGAATTCCATAGGGTCGACTTCTTCAAGGTCATTGACAATGCGTCCGCGAACTTGAAGGAATACTTTATCTCCACCAGCATGATGGAATACAGGGACTTGAGCTTAACACTGCTCACTGGATCACCTCAGCTGAAAATCATGCAGCATTATCCAGAACTGACCCAATTCCTGGAACAGGAATTCGGGTTTTTCCTCAATTTACCAGTATAAGAACATCGGCAGATTTTCATTGACATGGTCCCATAAGTCTGCCGCATGTTTCCTCAAGTGGAAAGACTTCTTCGACTTCTTCTTGCCTCCCAAGCACGTTCCTGTGAGCAAAGCGGTTGTTTAGTGCACGAAGATGTGTCTGGCTGCACAGCACGATGTCACAACAACGGCGAAACTGCCCGATGGCTCACCACGTGCACCAAAAACAGTTGGCAGTACTCGACTCACCAACCATTGCCGAGGAATTCATTAATAGATCAACCGACGCTGACTGTCGTGTTTTGGGGAAGTTTTCAGGTCGATTACGTGCAGGAAGACGTGGACATTTTATTGTCAATTTTTTTTTTATTATTTCTGCATAAATGTGTACAATGTACAGTCTCCATCACATTTTCAAATAGCCAGACCTAATATTTGTATTTCGTAAATTCAATTTGAAGGTTTGATATAAAATTCCAAATTTGTCACTATTTGGGAGATTAAATCAAATTAATTAAAACGGCAAAATGAATCATCTTCTCAAAGCCACTTCAAAATAGTTTTCCCAGAATCCATAGTACAAGTGGCTATAAAGTGTTCAGAATCCCAAATTTTCCAGTGCTTTCTTAAAAGCCCCAGACCGTATGCTGTATTGGCTTCAAGCTACACACTCACACGTCCGGCTTCCCCCCCCCCTACTTTTCAATAGGGATTGATGTCCATGTAATATATTGTATATCAACCTGAAAAACATGGGCAGACAGTGAACCCTCATCGAGGTGAAGCCTCGGTCGACCCATGCGAGTACGTCTATTCATTACATACTGTTTGAATGCGAGTTGGACCATGAGTACATCGATAAACTAGAACGGCACTTGGTAGAGCAGGATATATCAAAAAGTTACGGACGGATTATGACAAAACTTGGTGGATGAGTTGGGTAAGTGACAAGAACAAGCGGATTAGATTTTAGTTAAGGTGCGATAAAGGAACCATATATGCAGTGGGATACATATTCTATCAGTGGGATACAAAAGGTAGACCGTTCAGCCTGGTGGAGGTATGCGCTCTACCAAGTTCCGTTCTAGTCTTATTGCTGTGTTTGAGCTTGTATTTAGATTGTCACCCTCACCAAAGGAGAGGGTATTGCATTTGGGTCCATTTGTTTGGCTGTTTGTTTGTCTGTCTGTTTGTTGGGTAGTCGATCTAGTCTACCCTTATTATCAGTATTTCCGTCGATATGTATGTCTGTCTGTCTGTATGTCTGTTCGGTCCAGTGCTCAGTTAATACAATGGCGATTTCGAAGAAACTTGGTTGGTAGGTTCATACCATGACCTAGTTGTGTGCAAATGAGAACCGTTGCTGTGGACCCATCCGTTGCCAAGCAAAGGACCTTTGAAATTTTCAAAAAAATCTCCAAAAATTTTTTTTTTCGAAAATCAAAAATCGGGCCACAAGCGACTGTGGGCAGTACATTCAGCCATATTGTCAAAAATTTCCAGCCGGATCCTATGAAAATCGTCGGAGAAGATACTTTGAATGAACCCTGGTTGAAAACAATAAAAAACGAAGTTTGTTATATCTCAGAGACTATGAGTCAGATGTACATGAAACTGGTATGGTAGGTTCATGGTATGTCCTAGTTATGTGTGAGAAAGAACCGTTGCTATGGACGCTTTTGTTGGCTAGTAACGGCTGAAAAACTATTAAATTCAACTTGATCGACTACCCACGTCCGCCTCCCGGCTTGTCTGTCTGTTTGTCTGCATAGAACTTTCGTGTTTCTCTCTGCAACCGCTTGTCAGATTGAGATGAAATTTCCACCATTGATGCGACTACTCATGTAGAATGTTTTAATGATAATTATGACGTCATACGTCATGTGGTGTGGCAGCCATGAGCCATATTGGAAAAACGGAAAAACTTTGGATCTCTGTATCTCTGAAATCGCACCAAGGAAAAAAATTGAAACTTGGCACACAGCAAGTACTCCTCATGGAGAATGAGTGATTTTTTATGACATCATAGGTGCCCTCGTTATGATGTCATAACTGCATATGTAGAATGCAACATCCGATCAGTATGAAAATTTTTGAGGGTCATCTAAGGATAAAATGGTCCACAGAAAAAAAAAATCATGACATCATCTGTCATGTGATTCGACAGCCTTATTGTTTTTTTCAAAAAAAAACCTTCAAAAATCTTCTTCTCTGAAGTGACTGAACAAATCGAAGCGAAACTTAACATGTACCACCTGTCCATGAGGAACAAAAGGTTCACATGTGATATCATAGGTCACATGGTTTGGCAGCCATATTGGATTTACCCAAAAACCTATAAAAATACATTACTCAAAAGAAGTCCTGGTGAGGGTCTGCAATCTCCAATTGCTCTTTTTCTTGTTCACCCATTGTGGTCCTCTTCTCTCTCCCTCTGACTTAATTATTTCCTTTCCCCATTCTTCCTGCAAGTGTCCCTCCATTGTGTCCCTTTACCCTGCTATTGGTGTGTTCCCCTCTTTTCATTACATTCGTTCTTCTTGTTCTGTTCTGTTGTGCTCCGTTCTATTTTCTAGCTCTTCCATGACCCTCAACTTTGTCATCAAAAAACCAATTCACTTGCAGTCTATAGCCCTAAAATGGTACAATCACTCAGAGTCAATGGAATCAATTTGTCTGTATTTTTATCAGCAAATTATGATATAAAAGCAGAATGTCAAAAACAACATGGACTGAACATTATTGGCCAGTCTATTCTGAAAAAAGTTGTCAACAGGACCAAGGAGAACATGCCATGATGATGATCATCAACATATGGCATGATGGAACTTGTAAATTATACATGCCTTTATATCCTTTGTGTGTGTATATATATATATATATTGTTACGGCTGTGGAAATTCGCAAACCACCATTCAGGTCCCGTAGGTGAGATGTCTCTTAAGTACATGTGTAGTTAGCCCCAAACCCGTTGTTTAGAGGGAATAAATGTGATTCATTCGGGCTGCGACGCTTTGAGTCAGTCGTTTTTCTTTCTCTATCTTTTATTTCAAATAAAACCCAACGAGGACGCTCGGTGGGCTTTTCGCGCCATTCTTCTCTGCACTTGGTGTGAGGGGAGAGAAGCGAGGGGAGGGCAGCTGGCGCTCGATTGGTGGATGCACGGTGTGATGCGGCCAGGGAGGAGGAACGCCTCTCTTCGAGACCTTTCTCGAAGCGCCTCGAAGGGGGGTGGAGCGGAGCAACAGGGCAGAGCTCCGAGGATATAAAAGTCAGAGACGGGGGAAGCAGTTTTGTCTGCTCTTGCTTGGTGGATGCTCTTGCTTTGTGGTTGCTCTCGTCTTCCGGCTCACTCGTCCTGGTGGCCGCTGGCCGGGTCTTTTGTGGGGCAGTTGTAAGACCCCACTGGCGGGAAGGAGCGTCGGCCATTCCCCTCTCCCGACTTTGGCCATCCACGTTTCCCCCCCCCATCCGCACTGGGATAGCGCCGAACACTCGGTCCGTGGCATCGAGTGGCCAACACGTGCAGGCGTGAGGCACGCCGGAGAGGCCTCGCCTACCACGCTCGGGCACGGAGTCGCGGCCAGGCGGGACCACGTCGACGGACGCTCAGGGAAGTCGCGACTTCCATTTCTTTTGGGTTCTGTGTAAACGTGTGTGTGTGTGTGGTGCCAGTCTGAAGTAAAACTGTTAAGTGTTGCCGTGTGTCAGTCTTAGTCGGTTGTAGCTCTCCGTCGTCGTTGCTTTATTGTTTTTCGTATTACATTTGCTTATTATGCATAATTGTTTTAATTGCTACATGTGTGCTCTGTGTCTGTATGAATAAAGTGCTTGTGTGAACTTGTTCCCCGTTTCACTGCGTCCGTCCCTTTGTTGAATCTCCATCTTGCTTCACGTAATGGGTTTGTCATGGGCTTAATATGCCCGATAAGTAATCGGAACCGTCGAGGCCGACGATAACACCGCTCGGTTATCCCGATAGTACGGAACGGACCGCTTCAGCGGCCTGTGTCCGGAGTCGACCTGCGGCGAGGTGCGATCGCCCGGTTTACCATCCGCGTGGGTACTAAGGTAGGTTGAGTTTGGCGAACAACCCTATCCCACGCGGGTGGCCGATTGGCACGATCGTGGTGAGGCCGAAAGGCCCACCCGTGACTAGCTCCCGGCGTTAGTCCGAGAGAGTCACGACAGAATTGTCCGTCCAGTGGGCGACATGCCGCGATTCGAGTCACGTGGCCGATCGCACGCCGGCAGGCGCGAATTCGCAACAATATATATATATATATATATATATATATATATATATATATATATATATATATATATATATATATATATATATATATATACATATATATATACATATACATATACATTTCTTCTTCTTTCGGCTGCTCCCTTTAGGGGTCGCCACAGCGGATCATCCGTATGATCCGCATTGTGATTTGGCACATGTTTTACGCCGGATGCCCTTCCTGACGCAACCCTGGTCGCCTCTTATGACACAGGGATATGATACACCTATTTTAACCCGGGTATACACCGGCCCAGTATACTGGTGCTCATTTCGCCGACCTCGGAAGGATGACAGGCTGAGTCAACCCCCTGGTGTATTAATTCAGTGGCCCAATGGGGCTTGAACTCAGGACCTTTCGGATCCCAAGCCACTGCCCTAACCACTGCGCCAACACCAGGCTCATATATATATATATATATATATATATATATATATATATATATATATATATATATATATATATATATATATATATATATATATATATGTATGTATATGTATATATGTATATATATATATGTATATGTATATATATATATATATATGTATATATATATATATATATATATATATATATATATATATATATATATATATATATATATATATATATGTCCTAATTTTACTTGTCAATTATTATAAGGATAATGAAACTTAAAATTTAAAGCACAGTGCAGGACAAAACTTTTCATAAAATTAAGTGATTTTAGTTGACATGACATGTATTTTGATCACAAATTCTAAAATACAGTTTACAACAAAGAAATTTCATTAAAATCATCATATTTCTGCTCGTAATGACTTGGAAGCATTTTTTCTGCAGTCAGCTAAAACTCATGGAGGAGCTCGTACATGTAGCATTGTTTCACGTGCAGGAGAATTATTTTTATTTATTCATATGCAGCTTGTGGCTGCTTAGCTGCATCATTCTTTAGGGCTGCAGCTATGCCACTGATGCAATGCCCCCAGTTACCAGTAACCAGGTACTCATTTTGCCAACCGCAGCAGGATGACAGGCTGATTGAACCAACCTGATGTTAATTCAATGGTTGACAGGGGTTTGAACTCAAGATCTTAACATCTTAAGCCAGTCACCATAACCATTAAGCTAACACCAGGCTTATCAAAGAAAATAACATTGGGAGACATCAGTGTATTTTATTTTGAACTAGCAAACTACCACCCATCGCTTTGCTGATCGGAAAACTAAAGGAGGGGAAGAGGGAGAGAGAGGGGAGAGTAAAGAGGTGGAGGAGAAAGGAGAGAGGAGAAAGGGGGAGCGATGAGGAGTGTGGGAGCAAGGAGGGGTAGGGAGCGAGAAGGGAAGACAGTGTGAGGTGAGAGTAAGGGAAGGCAGATATGCAGTGGAGCGTTAATTATGATTCACGTTGTCTCATCAAAATGATTCTGCATCAAATAACAGTGACAATGGAAACAAAATAATGTCTGAAATCCATTTTCTATATACTATAAAAACAGCCCAGAGACAAACACTGCCCGGACACGTCCAGAGACAAAACCCACCAGACGCATCAGAAGCCAAGCTGTCCAGACACAAACACCGCTGGGACACATCTGAAAAGACAAACTCCCACTTGGATGCATCTGGAGACGAACACCGCCCAGACATGTCCAGAGACAAACTCCCGTCCTGACATAAGCACCACCCGGATGCGTAACACACACACACACACACACACACACACACACACACACACACACACACACACACACACACACACACACACACACACACACACACACACACACTAGGGCTGATATCGGCAATTTTTCGTTTTTCGGCATCAGCAGATTGGAGTCAGTGTGATTACCAACTACAGCACATGTGCAGGATATCTCAAAAAGTTGTGGATGTATTCGGATGAAATCTTGTGGATAGGTTGGGTGTGTGACAAGGACAAACTAATTGGATTTTGGTGAAGATCCGGATCCGACCACTAGAATTTTAAAAGTGCTTCTTCACCATGGAGAGATCGGGTTAAACCGATATATAACACGATGTCTCAAAAAGTTTCGGACGGATTCGGACGAAACTTGGTGGACAGGTTTGGTGTGTGGCAAGGACGAATTGATTAGATTTTGGTGAAGATCCGAATTCGAATCCATACGAGAACTATTTAGTTTTTAAAGTGATTCTTCACCATTCAGAGATAGGGCCAAAAATGATATTTCAAATGATATTTCAAAAATGTATTGGGCCCAATATGTTCTCATGGATCAGGCATTGCATGGCAGAGGTATGCGCTCTACTGAGTGCCCTTCTCATTGAGGTTATGGATTATGTTTCAGTATTGTCATGCACTCCAGAGCATAGTCAGACTGCTCACATAAATATATCTTTCTCTCAAATGTATTAACCCTTCATTTATTCTGTTAAGACAAAGTGTCATTCAACAATAACTGTAATAAACTAGAGGGCACTCGGTAGAGCCCATACCTTAGCACCGTAATGCCTGATCCAAGATATCATATCGGGCCCAATACATTTTTGAAATAGCATTCTATATATCATTTTTGAGCCCTATCTCTCAATAGTGAAGAATCACTTTAAAATTCCAGTAGTCAGATCCAGATTCAGATCTTCACCAAAATTGAATCTAGTCATTGTGGTCACACACCCAACCTGTCCACCAAGTGTCGTCTGGATCCATCCACAACTTTCTGATATATATATATATATATATATATATATATATATATATATATATATATATATATATATATATATATATATATATATATATATATATATATATATCGTTTTTGGCCCGATCTCTCAATAGTGAAGATCACGAAAAATTCTCGTAGTCGGATCCGGGTCGGTATCTTCACCAAAATCTATTCAGTTCGTCCTTGTCACACACACAGAACCTGTCCATAAAATTTCATCCGAATCCGTCCACGACTTTTTGAGATATCCTGTACACAAACAAACAAATGAAATTGCTCGTTGAGCAAGGAATTGCCGGAATAACTTTGTCATATCTCCATGATCTCTGAACAAACAAAAACCTGGAAATCAATTTGCTTCTTATAAGTCGATAGTGCTACTGTTTAATGAGTTATAGCACTTAGCTTGGTCATGATCATAACTTGGAAGTCAATCGGACTTGAAATGGCGTTTTTATCGCAATTTGAAAGTTTTGACCCGACTCCCCTGACATTCGACCCCCGACCGCTACGAAAGGTGTTGGTGTGACACCCCAATGAGACGTATGGTTGGATGCAGTATTGTAAGATCCACATTTTGGATTTGGTTTGAAGTCGATACGACCATTTTATCGGATGTCATTGCGAAAATAAGAATTTCAGTGACCTTGACCTTGACCTAGAATCCTAGATTCACCTGTGTCTAAAACGGTGTGTCTAAGTTGGACCATGGCCGACGTCTGTAACCAGTTTGGTCAGATCGCTGAAACGGTGTGGCTGCTTCTGGTAAACAAACACACAAACAAACAGACAGACAGATGCACAGAATGACCCACACAACCGACCAACATAATTGCCGAAATCCGAAGGATTCTGGCAATTAACAAACAGACAGAGACAAATGGGTGAAAACATCACCTCCTTCACCTTCGGTGGCAGAGGTAATTCAAGATTATGGATATACATCTTCAATATTTAAACAAATGTGTGTTTGAAATCGTGATTTGAGAAAGTTTGGCAATGATTTAAGTGGACTCATACTTGAGTGTGTGTGTGTGTGTGTGTGTGTGTGTGTGTGTGTGTGTGTGTGTGTGTGTGTGTGTGTGTGTGTGTGTGTGTGTGTGTGTGTGTGTGTGTGTGTGTGTGTGTGTGTGTGTGTGTCCATATATGTTTTTATATATATATATATATATATACAGTCGATTCTCATGTGAAATAAATCGAGAAAAATAAGGAAGGAATGGGGAAAAAATAGAATAGTTGAGGAAGGTATTAAAGAGAAAAGGACCAGTTTTGAAGGAGAGAAATGTGTTGTGAAATAGGCAATTCATGATGAAAATGGTTCAAAAATGGTGTTGCAGTTCTGCAAAACTGCAGCTCCCCAAGGCAATGGCACACAACATATAGCGGTCCTGGCCTTTATCATGTCTCGTGGGTTGATGGGACAAAATACGTTGCGAGGGCTTCAGGTAGGTCTTTATTCTTGATCTCTATCTATTTTGCTTGCCTTTCTGCCCACAAATCGCACCCCCTTCTTCACGCATGCATGCACATACACCCACAACTAATTAGCATATTCCGCCAAAACCCATTAAAGCCTCACTCCATTCTCCAACAACACATCACCTCAGACCTTTGCTGTACTTGGACCCCAACACAACATCAAACCACCACTCAAGCTCACTTACTTTCGCGATTAATAGCCACAACCACGACATCTCAACCACCACATCAAAGCTCACCACTATGCTCATCGTGACGACTAATAACCACCATTACCTTTCGGGACCAGCGGGAAGGAGGAGATGCGCTCATGGATGGGGTGCATGATCGAGTACCTCGCTCCATGTTAAACCTTGGAGCTCTTTTGCGTGGCAAGGTGCGGAGTGACTGGGGGAATTTCCGGTGCCGAATATTTGCCTGGGCTGGGCCAAGGCTGGGGTGAGCATCCGCACACCAATGGCGGTGCAAAGATGTGCCCATAGCCCGCCTATTCCACTTCCAGCACTCTGCCCTTGCAAGAGCATTATAAATGTGCCAAGTTCCACACGCTCGCTCTCTTCGTCTGGTCCCACCTTACATTAGCTCCTGCATCTCAGTTGTTGCTGCATTGAGAGGAGTGAGTGGGGAAAGTGGCGCCGAACTCGTGGAGAGCCAGACGCCGGACGAAGTGCAGTTTTACACTAATTAATAATTACGGAGGATTATTAATTAGGAGGGCGCTGGACTTGGTATTCCAACACTGGCGGTGTGGCAAAGGAGATTGACCATGTCCTCATTGATGGTCGTTGGAGGATGATCCAGAACTGCAGGGTCTACCAGAGTGCTCAGTTCCTCAATACTGACCACAGGCTTGTTGTAGCAACTCTAAAGCTGCACCTTAAATCCTGGAGAATGGTACCATCCCAGCCGAGGCTGGATGTTGCCAAGCTCAGGGATGAGAGAGTAGCTGAGGAGTTTGCGAACAGGCTGAGTGGACACTTGGGGGGTCTGGGTACTTTGGGGGGTCCTGAAGAGTTGTGGAGTGCCTTCAAGACCACCGTCCTTGATGTTGCCGGTGGATGCCTTGGAGCTCACCGCAGGGCAAAGAAGAATTTTGTCTCTCAAGGGACACTGGATACCATTGACCAGAGTCGCAGGGCCAGGCTGAATGGCAGAGCTGAGCTGTTCAGGGAGCTGAGGCGTAAAACTGTACGTGCACTGAAGGTGGACAAGGAGGCCCATGTGCGAGGAATCTGTGAGGGGGTAGAGCATCACCTGTGGACAGGTGATTCTCGTCCCGCTTACAGGGGAATTCGCGCATTACGTTCATCCAAGCCCATCCCTCGGAGCACTGCAGTTCGAGCAGAGAGTGGTAGGCTC
The DNA here is from genome assembly GCF_056783735.1 of Eptatretus burgeri. NCBI lineage: Eukaryota > Metazoa > Chordata > Myxini > Myxiniformes > Myxinidae > Eptatretus > Eptatretus burgeri. Next base: position 45,365,392 of record NC_140967.1, read on the forward strand.
TTGACAGAGGAGTCTGAAGTGAAGGCCCGCTGGGCCGGTTACTTTGAGTGGTTGTACCAGGCTGATCCCCCAACTGTCGAGTTGGACGTCAAGGGTGTTACAATCCCTGTTGCTGACCCTCGAATCAACTGTGGTCCACCTACGCTTGTGGAAACACGGGCTGCGGTGAACCAGTTGAAACGGGGCAAAGCTCCAGGGATCTGTGGCATCCATGCCGAACTTCTCAAGGCTGGTGGAAATGCTGCACTCGTGTCGTTGCATGCAGTTTTGTGCTCTGCCTGGAACACAGGCATCATCCCAACTGACTGGAAGAGGGGCCTTGTTGTCCCTCTCTGGAAAGAGAAGGGTGATCGCCAAGACTGCAACAACTACCGAGGGGTGACGCTGCTCTCAGTGCCGGGCAAGGTCTTTGCTCGGATAATTCTCGATAGGGTTCGCCACCATCTGCTTGAGCACCAGCGTCCAGAGCAGTCAGGCTTTACACCAAAGAGGTCAACGATTGACCGTATCCTTGCACTTCGTGTCCTCACCGAACGCAGACGATAGTTTCTGCAGGGGCTGCTTGCAGCCTATGTTGATCTCTGTAAAGCGTTCGATTCAGTGAATCGGGATGTCCTCTGGAGGATTCTTGGTCTTCGTGGGGTGCCAGCAAAACTGATCGATCTGATGTCTGAACTCTACTCTGGTACTGAGAGTGCTGTGAAGTGTGGTGGTACCATCTCTGACTTATTTCCAGTTGTTACTGGAGTTCGTCAGGGATGTGTACTTGCCCCCACACTTTTCAGCACTTGTATGGACTGGATTCTAGGGAGGATGTCGGAGAGATCAAGTTGCGGTGCGTCATTTGGGAATGTCAAGATCTCGGACCTTGACTTTGCAGATGATGCAGTCATCTTTGCGGAGACTTTAGACATCCTCTTGGGGGCCCTCGAGGTGCTGAATGAGGAGTCGGAGCCGTTGGGATTACGGGTTTCTTGGGTCAAAACTAAGATCCAGGCTTCCGGTGACATCTTGGATGCTGCTGTCCTGTCTGTGTCTGTTTGTGGTGAGGATGTTGAGGTCGTGGAGAGATTCACTTACCTTGGCAGTGATATTCATGTCTCTGCTGGCTGCGAGTCAGAGGTAAATAGACGTCTGGGTCGGGCCTGGGGAGTCATGGATTCACTGGATCATGGGGTGTGGCGCTGCCGGTACCTGTGCGGGAGGACGAAAGTCCGAGTCTTCAGGTCCTTGGTACTTCCAGTCTTGCTCTATGGGTGCGAGACTTGGACCCTGACCAAGGATCTGAGACGGAGACTTAATTCCTTTGGTACCAGGTCTCTTCGGAGAATCCTTGGCTATTGCTGGTCGGATTTTGTGTCCAACGAGCGGTTGCTGAGAGAGACTTGGATGAGATTTGTTACCTGCATAGTCCGTGAGCGTCAGTTGCGGCTGTATGGACATGTGGCTCGTTTTCCTGACTCTGATCCTGCTCACCAGATTCTCTCAGCGAGGGAGTCTCATGAGTGGAGGAGGCCAGTGGGTCGACCACGTGCCTCATGGTTGCAACAGGTTGACCATCATCTCAAGGAGATGGGGATGGGCCTGGCATCTGCCTGGGGGATGGCCAGACGGAGGCCCCTGGAGTACCGGCGGAAAGTGGACGCAGCGACGTGCTGTTCTGGCACATGCTCCCATACCTGACCTAATAATTACACTAACAGATTTCTCTATGCTCACATTAAGTCTATTCTACATTCTACTCATGCATTCTTTGTTTCATTTCTAACACCCCCCCCCCCACCCAACTTGATCCTCGTACACCTCCTCAAATCATGCACTGCACCGTAGACACCCCCAGTTTTCCTCCCTTTTCCCCCCACCTAAACGACTGGGTTTGTACAAGTCCATCGACCACGTAAGGTATTCTAGAGGTTGCAATAACCTTTCTTGCTACTCTAATTTTCTCAGAAATGAATCTGATGGCACCTGTCCTCATGTAAGATAAGATTGTAGAAGTGTATTATTGGTACAAGTTCTGCCCTGTGTCCTTTCTCGTCCTTTTTGTAAATATCTGCATTTCTTTTTGCCTCATTTGTGTCAATAAACTTGCTGTATAAATATACTGAGCTCACTATGTATTTTCCCCAATTGGTCCAGCGTAATGCAAATGTAGTTTATCCAGGAAGTTCTGCCCCATGTGATTTGCTCGATTAGCCAGTGCAAACTCGCAGCTCTGCTCAGCTGCACCTGATCCAGTAAGTTAACTAGAGTACACATCAAGGGTATGACACCCCCCCCCCCACCCCTCGGTGCGGCCATCCACACGTAAGGTATCACGCGAGGTAGTGTAACCCTGCTGGCTTGGTAGTACCATTCGGCACTCGTGGTTGTTTAGCAACCCGCCAGCACGCGGAGTTATCTGTGTCCAGGGGCCTCAGGACCGGACATTCGGGAGCAACCCGAGTGCTTCCCCTCGTGGCGAGCTTCGAACCCCGGATCCGTAACAATGCTATTTTCGCACAAGTACAGTACTGTATATATTGTTACGGTTCTATGAACCATATGCATTCAAACATACAGGTGCCCCAAAGTTAGTTACGCCGTTATTATATATGTAGACAGAACCCCTCTTCGTGTTTAGTGGGAAATTGAAGGGGTGCGTTGCGATGTTTTAGTTCGGTTAATAAATCATCTTATTTCCCCTCTTATGGAACCACGGTACCTTCCCAGCGCTTGCAGCCTCGGTTCGCTGGCCACAGCGTACCACTGTCCACCCGGTCTACAGAGACTCGTTTTTCGAGGCAAAATCTCCACGTTCGCTGTTCCAGTTCCTTCTTGGCTTCCCCAAACGTACGCAGTGTGGCTGCACCTTCATTCACCTTCCCCAAACACGCGTGGAGTAGGCGGGCCTCACCGGTGCCTGGCCGACGCCCCGCCCAGAAAGGGCAGACCCATGGGAGCCCCGTCCAATCAGGGCGGACAGTGACGTCAGTTTTGATCAAGGCCCCGCCCCGCTGAGGGAGGTCGAAGGACTACAAAGGGACCCTCTGAGACCTGCGTTCGTGGGAGTTCAGTCAAAAGGCTCAGTTCAGTTGTGCATTCACTGGGGCGTTCGTTGGAGTTTTGCTGGAGTCTTGAGTTCGGTGTACGAGGAGGATTGACAGACAGAGCTTTTTCACGAGTCTGTGGGTGGTGGTGCATGGCCGTTCTCCGTTGGTGGAGCGATCCGTCTGGTCGATTCCGATAACGACCGAGGACACCCGACCTCGATCGGGTCTCTCGCTGGGTCCTGTCCGCGACCCTGATCCCCGCTCTGGAACTCCGCTCTGCTCAGATTCCTCCGCGGACACGAGCCCCACGCGTGTGACTGCGGGCCGAACTGCACGACCATTGGCAGGTGCCGCCCCACGGAGCACCCCCTCCTGCCAACGTGCAGGTACCCAGCCGAGCCGCGACCCCAGCTCGTCTCTCTCCTTGGCTGTGGGGTTCCTTGGAATTCACCTGGGTTTTATTTTCGTCTGTGTGTGTGGCGCCGTCTGCTAAGTACAACTGCATAAGTGTTTTCGATCATTGTAAATCTCCTGCATATCCACGATAAGCTTGCTCTTTGTCTTTCTTGCTGTAAATAAAACAATTGTAGAAATGTTCCCAGTTCGTTTCCGTCCTTTCTTTCATTGGTCCAGCATGGTTCGGATCTGAGTTTTTGCCGGGTCTTTGTTCCTGTTAATCTGCTCATCCCAGCCGGCACGGCTTTGGCAGTTCCACTCAACTGCACCCGAACCGGAGTTGGTAGTTGGAACTCTACCGCAGTCGGTAGAGTGACCCGGTTCGAGCAAGACGTGCCAAGGGCGTGGCTCCCTGGTAGACGACACCGCGTGGTTAATTGGGTAAATTGGTTCTAGACAAAAAGACTCAACGCTACGCGGTGGAGGTATTGGCGTCCACGGTCGGTTAAGCGACCCGTCGCCTCACGGAGTTATCCGGAGCGACGGACTACTATTCCGGGAGTCTGGTGGGAGACGACGTAACTTCCCCCACCGAGCGGTTGTTCTCGCCACCGGTCCCCGGCCCGCAACAATATGTTCCTTTACCTGACCACTGTGCACGTTTGGTATTTCTTCCATCGCGTGTCAAGGATCCCATTACATATAATCTACTCTTGGGGTATAAGAAAGGGAATGAAGGAAAAACGTTATATAGACCTTCCAATGCTCTTATGTTGATGTACTTTGTGCACAGAGCCACCATTTTTTCATATTTTTCAGGTCCAGTGGACACAGTAAACTTTGGTCTTGTTCAAATGTACTGTGAATGTCGATAAGCTCGCTGATGATCTAAGCCATCGATCTATTTCATCACACAAATGTTCCATGACATTCATAATACACGACTGAATGCAAAAAGATTCACAGTGTTGCTAAATCAGTTATTTTAGATAAATATAGTTTTTATTGTTCAAGAAAAACAAATCTACATTCCATTTATTTTTGGAAATTCTCAAAATTATAATGGTTTGTGTTGTGATGATGTAAAAATGCAACTTGGAAACTATTTACTTGTGTTAGCACATGGCCTACGTAACATTTTCTTCTCTTCTCGTCAATATTACATATATGTGTGTAAGGGGGGGGGGGGTGAAAGAATGAAGACGAAGAATTACAATCTGTCACATGAATGCATGTGACAGATTGTAATTCTTCATTTGGCAGGGATTCACTCATGAATTTTGTCTCCTTTTTGAATCACTACTGCATGTTGAAGCTGTGCTGCGGTGATGTAGTACCCCATGCAAACCAGAGAAGCACACCATGGCGTCATATTTTTGTTAGGCATCAGCCAGCTGGCAATCAGTCGCAGACTAGACTGCTCAAATGTCAGCCCGAGTGTTGCAATAAATTCATTATTCTTCACATTGATGTCATGTGCGTTTTGACTTGTGCTTCCATGAAATGCTTCATTGTCTTGTGCAGCACCAATTAATAGGACATCATAGCAGGGAAATGTAATGTGCTGGACATCACACCTACCGTGGTTTCATCCTCGTGTAGGACCTGGTCATAACCGCTGAGTGCCACACAGAAAATAATGGCTGTGACGTCCTCAAAGCAGTGGATCCATTTCTTTCGTTCTGAGCGCTGTCCCCCGACGTCAAAAAGCCTGCAGTGTGAATTGGGTGAGGGTCAAGAGGCAAAAGGTGAGTGGAAGGATCATTGTGAGTGTGTTGATAACACTGTTTCAGCAAGCTTACAACTGCTAGAACTGTATTTCGAGGTATTACCACTGTGTAGTAGATGTAATAGGTGTTGGTATTCCATTGTTGACTTACTCAGGTGGAAATATATATTGTTACATTTTTAAGAAGTCCCAAAAAGATCCTGACAGTTAAATCGAATTATTTCATTGTATACTGTTGTGTTTAACTGTCCAACATCTGTGTTGAGAGGTCTGCGTTGTGATTGTGTAGTTTGAGATCCCACATGTCATTTTCCGTTTCTATAAGCCATTTTCTGCATGTCACAACATCACGAGCACATCCTTCTCAGACTCCCCAAAACCGCTTCAAACAGGTTTCATGAACATATATCGTGCCAAAACCCAAGGCCACAGCAGCTCCTCCTGTGGAAAGGGGGGGGAGGGGCAGGAGGGTGGGGAAGCTCAAGCGAAGGGGGTTGGGGAGAAGCTCGATAAAGATATAAAAAGGTGGAGCGGAAAACTGATGTTTTGCTGAAGGAGCGGGTTCTTTCAAGAGAAGGGATGAGAGACCTCGATCTTTTCTACCCCCATTAATCCATCCCAAACCCACCTCCTTCAAATTCCCTGCTTTCCTTCCTGAAAGTCCCTGTAATGTCCATCTTGTATACCCCGTGTTCCCCGCCTCATCCCTCTCCCTTCCTCAGATCTCCAAATGTCTCTGTTCCCCATTGTTTTGTCCTCCCCTCTCCTGCCCCTCTTGTTTCATGCCCCCCACCCCTTGCTGTGCGTTGTGTTTCAGCTCTCATACGAGCCTCGACAATGTATACAAAAACAAACAAACTCGATAGCCATATTCTCATGTGGCACGACTCCGACGCAAAGCATTTGTTTTTGTCACTTTCCTTCGTGCTTTATTTATTCACTAGCAAATACAGCCCATCGCTTTGCTGACGGGGATAATAAAGGGGGGGGTAGAAAGAGGGAGGGAGAGAGAGAGAGAGGGGAGGCAGGTGTGAGGTGAGAGGGGGAAGGGAGGCAGAGGGGATGAAGAAGAGGGAGGTGGGGAGAGCGACACCTCACCAAACGTTGCTATTCACGAAGGGAGGGGTGTGCGAGTGAGAGAGAGAGAGAGAGAGAGAGAGAGAGAGAGAGAGAGAGAGAGAGAGAGAGAGAGAGAGAGATAAAGAAAGACACACACACACAGGTAGAGACAGCGAGAGAATGACAGAGGTGTAGATGGAGAGTGCTGCATTTTATGAGGAGGGGGGAGCAAGGAGGGGACAGTGAGAGAAGGGTGGGTGGGAGGAGTGGGAAAAAGACAGGTGAGCGACGGAGGTGGGGTTAGCAAAGAGAATATGTGATGCTTAATGACCGAATACACACACACAAAAAAAACATGTCAGAACAGCTGTACACACAATGACACAACAGAGTTTGTAAAATGATCTGCCGGCACATCTGCAAAAACTTTGATATCGCAGTTCCAGAAAATTTGTGGGAAAATGAACCTAAGGCAATCGCTGAAAACATGGAAGTACTGCTCATGTCCGACCTTATGATCCCATCGAGCGTGAAAATCGAAAACAAAGGATTGCGACCAGATATAATACTTAGGTACAAAAAAAAGAAAAGAAGGCATTGCTAATTGAGTGTTAATCGCAGTGATTTTGGACTAACGATGCATAAATCAAGAAAATGACCAAATACCAAGACCTCAAGCATGAAGTTAAAAGGACCTGGAAGCTGAAGAATGCTAAAGTTGTACCAGTGATAGTTGGAGCTATGAGAATGATGACAAAGAACCTCACAGAGATATTAAAAACCATCCCTGGGAATATTATTACAAACGAACTACAGTTGGAAGTTGTCTGGGGCTCAGTAACGATACTGAAGAGAGCCTCGGCACAAAACTTTGAGAACAGAAAACATCACAGCTTGGTCCATGAATCGTGACCCCTCACCGAAATGAAGGTGGACACTTTGAGCTCACCCTGGGAGGACTCAATTCCACATTCTGAAACCCACGTAAGTAGATAACAATCAACGACACAGACACACAGACACACAGACACACGGAGGTGGATACTTTGAGACATGGGAGGGCTCCATTCCACTTTCTGAAACCCCCTTATGGAGATACCAACCAACCACCAATAGCCATTAACACGCACACCGGTGCCAAATGCCATTGTGGTAAGGCAGCTTATGTAAATACACACACATGTAAATGTTCACACGCATCAAGTAAATAAAAACGACAAACACAAAGATTTAATTTGAAACAGCGTTCTTTGAAAGAGGATTTAAAGTGTGTAATTAGGGAAATTCAATTCAAAAACGTGCCAAGCCACAGAACACAAAATGTCGAACTATACTCTATGCCTTCACAGCAAGAACAAACATGGTGAACACCTGGTCGGATGGACCTTATTGGTTTTTTTATATAATATGCATCGATGTCGAAGTGAGAGGTGGATTACAAATGGAGATCCACACAAAGCGATCCTTGCACATTTTCAGTGGAAGAGACACCGCACGGCACCGATGGACCCAGCAAAGGTGGAAACGTAGTCTAATCGATGTGAGATTGAAAGCACATGTACTTTTTTCCCGAAACGAACAACCAAGCAGCTTGGAGAGTGCTTGCCAAGTCGCTTAAGCATTCAAGCAAGCACTCCAATGAAACGGTCGATATGAAACGGCTCCCTTGGCACGCAATTGGCAATCACCGACCTGTCACATTAAACATGCACCTCCCGGAGACGCCCGACATGTCACATATGTCCGAATTGGACAAATAAACACTTTTCTCGGAGTCGGAACTGCATGCAAGTTCGATTCTGGAGCTCAAATTTTGTCATTCTTTTTAGTTTAAGAGATACTCGTGGCGAACGCATCTGCGGAAATGAATAAAACAACGAACGCTGACGTCTCCGGGCGTTTATAAGTATTGCAATGTACCCAGCGATTCGTAGTTATGATGAACAGCTTGTTCCAAGTGGCAGCCTGTTCCAAGTCATGGTAAGGTTGAGCGGGTCAAAAAACATGGTGGCTTCAGACCCCAGCGAGGTTACCCAGGAAACGCAATGGCTCATTTGGTTTTATGGAGAAGATTACATCGCTCCAAGCTCCTAATGAAATGAAATACCATCCTAAATGACAACACATCACACAAAAAGGAAACAATGTTATCTTGTGTAAAAAAAAAAAAATAATAATAATGATCACACTAGACCAAATGACCAGATGTGACACTACGGTGTTCGTCCTTTGTACTTTGATCCATCGACCAGTTATTACAAAGGAGAATAGGATGTAATTTTTTTGTGTGTGTTTAGCTGAGTGACGGTATGTGCAGAGTGAACTGCATACCGTGGCACGGGTAGTGCAAGTGACTGAACGAACACACACACACACACCACACACTTAGAACAACAAATGTCGGAGAACAACAAAAATTTAACAGCTTGGTCCATAAACCATGATCCATAACCAAAGCTGAAATGGATACTTTTGAGTCCAGAGAGGACTCCGTTCCACCTGAAACCGACAAATGGAGATAACAACCAATTACACACAATCTCTTTTATATTTATTTTTTGCCCATGAATTAACACTGTACCGTAGCATGGGGCTGAACACACACACACACACACACACACACACACACACACACACACACACACACACACACACACACACACACACACACACACACACTCTTTTTCATTATTTTTTTGCCCATGAATTAATACTGTACTACAGCAGGGTGTACGTGCAGTAGTGCACGCGACCAAACTGCGCATGCAATACCTCGTCGTTCACGTCACCTTACCACGTCATTTACTCGGCGGCACTACCGCATCATACAAAGACGTGTATGAACACCGTGGGGCCGCACCGCAGGTCTCTCTCAAAAATACCACCCATCGCTAGCAAATTCTACCCGTCGCTTCGCTGAATATGGAGAAAAGGGGATGTTCTTCTTCATGATTTCGGGGCTGCGAAGCTTCATATACGCCAGGTGCCCAGACATAACAGTGGTGATGAAGGAGCCTCTAGGTAGTGTGTGTGTGTGTGTGTGTGTGTGTGTGTGTGTGTGTGTGTGTGTGTGTGTGTGTGTGTGTGTGTGTGTGTGTGTGTGTGTGTGTGTGTGTGTGTGTGTGTGTGTGTGTCCTCCACAATTCCAAAACCATAAAACCAAGCAGCCTGAAACTTTGCATGAAAACGAAGAAAACTCCAAGGAAGTGCACGAGTGAAAATTGGGTGTTTGGGTTCATTAAAACTCCCCTTTTGAAGATAATTAACGGCCTCATTTAATTATATCCCTCATCAGGCGATCCTCAGCCACCTCGCTCTCTGGGTTTTAAGGCGTTTCCTGGGTGACCTCACTGGGGTCTGAAGCCGCCATGTTTTTTGGCCTGCTTAACCATGCCGTGACATGGAACAGGCCGCAATAATTTCTTAACAATCGAGTTTTCACTTTGCTTACTCATATTATTGAATGCCTGTTCATCATAGCTATGAATTTCTGTTTACATCGCTTTTGTAAGTACGATAGTTTTCAAATGAGAAATTTGGAGAAATTTCATCATTTTCCACGATTTACTCTCACCGACGATTTAAAGTATATAATAGAAATATTATTTCATTTTTTGAGGATCGAATATCGTCTGGACTAAATAAGTGTCAAAATCTGTTGTGAAATCTGATAATTTAAAGAAATAACGAGTCTTATAACTAAGCCATCATACCTCTTTACTTTAAGCAAGCAAGGCCCTATGTTCCTTCCTTCTCCATACATACACAAGAAAATGTGAAATTTCCAAAACATTAAACTTGCCTTTTTAAACTGTTTGAAGAATTGTATTGCTTGAACAAAAAATGTATGAACATACCAAAATTAACCAGCTTCATTGAGCTGTATAATTTAATGCATTCACCACAAGACCTCGCATCATGTCCCTCAGAGGGACTGCCTATCCAAAGCGTCTGCTAGATCTGTGTCTATATTTTGAGAAGATTCACGACGTGCTCTGCAGGGAATCAAAGCAAATATGGTTTTTAAAAACCGGATCTTTTAAAATAAAGTTATAACGTTTGCGCGGACCCTGAACGGATGTACCACGTGACACGTGCACATACGAGCAAGCAACAGATTAAGCCACTTGCCGAGTGCCCATTGTTGATAGCGGTGCCACGCTATGTCATTCTGAGTGAATCGTTCACTCACAGCGGACGCTTTTGCCATGCCACATCATTCAGAATGAGTGGTTTGTGCTCCGTCACCCTGAGCGAGTGGTTTGTGCTCCGTCACCCTGAGCGAGTGGTTTGTGCTCCGTCATTGTGAACGAGTTGTTGTGAAATAACCTCGCGAAACCTCCAAAAATATAGACACAGATCTGGCAGACGCCATGGATAGGCAGTCTCTCTGGGAGACAGGGCATGAGATCTTACAGTGAATGCATTCAATCGTATAGCTCAATGAAACCGGTTAATTTTGTTATGTTCCTAACATTTTTTTCACTCAATATAATTCTCCAAACAGTCGAAAAAGATAAGTTTAATGCTTTGGAAATTTCACATTTTCTTGTGTATGTATGGAAGAGGGAACATGGCCTTACATTCTTAATGTATATCGGCTTAGTTATAAGACTAGTTATTTCTTTAAATTATCAGATTTCACAGCAGATTTTGACACTTATTTAGTCCGGACGATATTCGATCCTCAAAAGCGAAACACTATTTCGATGATATACTTTAAATAGACTGTGAGAGTAGATTGTGGAAAATGATATCAAAAAATGCATGAAATCGCTCCAAGCTCATAATTTGAAAAGTTATAGTACTTACAAAAGCGGTTTACAACGATTCGTAGCTATGATGAACAGGCATTCGATATGAGTGAGGAAAGTGAAAAAAAAAACTTTATCGTTAAGAAATTATTGTGGCCTGTTCCAAGTCAAGGCATGGTTAAGCAGGCCAAAAAACGTGGCAGCTTCAGACCCCAGCGAGATTACCCTGAAAACGCCTTGAAAACCAGAGAGCGAGGTGGCCGAAGATCGCCTGATGAGGGATATAATTAAATGAGCCCGTTAATTATCTTCAAAAGGGGTGTTTTAATTAACCCAAACACCCAATTTTTTTTCACTCTTGCGCTTCCTTGGAGTTTTCTTAGCATGCATGCGAAGTTTCAGGCTGCGAGGTTTTGTAGTTTTAGAGTTATGGAGGAGACACTCATACTGACACACACACATTGCCTTTTATTCGTATAGACATGTATATTCACACTTTTATGTTAAGAGTACATAAGTGGGTAGGAGGAGGCATAGAATATGTAAATTGAAGGTGGGCAAGATTGGTGATTGATGGAAAAGAATGTTTCTGCGTGAAGAAAAAACAACATTGGTGACAATTTGGAATAAGATTGCTTGAATAAAGGAGCATTTTCAATAAACCAACAAGAAACATGCAGCAACACAAAATTGTGTGCTCCTCCCAGCATATGGACCTATTTGAATAAAATGTCTCTCACTACATCTACAATGATTACACCTATCCTTTTGATTGCTTTATAAGATATTGTTGTTGTTTTGTTAGATATATGCTATAGGGTTGATATTCTGAGCACCTGAAATGAAGGTTTTTGAAGGTGAAGTGTGTCTCCACAATTCCTGTAGTTTTCACTCGAGTACGCAGGATGTCCTGTTCAGTCGGCTGATAGTCATCATTTCCAATCCGATCAAGGCTGTCCAGGTAGCTGTGTATAAAAGTAGTCACACTAGTATCTCGACCATGGTATTTTCTGGCTCAATGAATACTTTGACCCCACAGCTTAAAATAATACACAAGAAAACAGACACGGCTTAGGCCATACTAACCATCATGCCAATGTACATCTCAGGGTTTCTGGGTAGCACTGATTTTTCATAGCTCACATTTTAGTGCCCACCCGAAGTTGCTCTGGTAGCAAGAAAGTCATCTAAAAACGTGTGGACTGGCACCACAAGTAGACCAAAGCAGAAACATTACCTCCCCTGTGGTCATGAGTAAGCCAGCTTGGTTTTCACCAACAATTCGAATGCAACGTGCTAATTCTGTTGAGACTATTTCCAGAACCTTAGAACTGAAACTTTGACACTGATACCTTCGAGCAAGATTCAAACCCTCGAGGATACCTGTCCCGTGTTTGCGCCCACAATCTGCATATGAGGCCACAGTCACACTCGTATAGTCTTTATAAAGATCTTTACTAAAGACTAAAGAGTGAAAGTATATTTTACTTTGACATAATTGGAAGATGCAGTGTCCCCTTTTGTTATCACAGCAAAATAAAGTTGGAATCAAACCCAGAACAGAACTCAACTATCTGGGTCACTTTCATACCAGCAGTCTTATAGGAGGCAAGCTTCACAAATGCATCAATCAGCAACTGGTCCACTGGACTCCCCATCTCATTCTTAATGTTTGCAGTGCACTTTGTACTATTTTTGTTATTTTATGAACAAGTGGTCCTTACTATTGTGCAGAGTCATTCAGCTGGTACTCGCTTGCACGAGAGAAGCATTCCTGAAGACCAGCATCAACCCACAGCCGCTTCATGGCACTGAGAAGCTCTGGAGAGTAGGGCTCAGTATCCTCCATACGACTCACCACATCGCACACCATCTTAGCATCCGCCTGCGTACACGATATTGTACCATTGTGCAGGCTTAGACTTCACGGGATGCTGACATTTTGGGTTTAATTCGAACAAAATTGAATAACCTACACTATCTAGTTTCAACCTAACCATGCTGGGATCATGTCACTAAGAACGACTCCACTTCGGCCGAGTATTCCATGAACACAAGCAAGGAGGCGCAGTAGATACCAGTAAGCCTAACAGCAGGGTACCAGCATGGCATAGATTTGATAGAGACCAACGTAACATTTATTTGAATGATATACACCTGGACCATCTTGAAGCAAACTCCACAATGAAAAATTACAACGAATATACAACTCTGCAGCCAATTTCATCCTTATCTACCCAAGTAAATGAATTAGATTTATCTCAGATGAACTTCACCATGCTACATCAGGATGATAACAGTTTCACGTGATCCCAGAAAATATGAAATTGTGTGAAATATCATAGTTTACAATTTAAAGTTTAAGGCTACGAACCGTTTTTTTTTTTTTTCTTTCACGAAGTACCCTTCCAGAAAGGTAATTTTGGTTCTGGCATTTAAACTGCCAAGTCTTGACACCTTAACTGTGGATTGCATGACTAAACTAGAACGGCACTCGGTGGAGCACAAACCTCCACCAGACTAAACAGTTTACATGTTGTATCCCACTGATAGACCAGATCTGCATCTGCCCTTTAACCAAAATCTAATCTGCTAGTTCTTGTCACCTACCCATCTAATCCACCAGGTTTTGTCATAATCCGTCCACAATGTTTTGAAATATCGTGCTATATATCGTTTGGGGCGCTATCGCTCAACAGTGAAGAATCACTTTTAAAATTCTCGAATACAAATCTTCACCAAAATGTAATCAATTAGTCGTTATCACACACCCAACATGTCCACCAAATTTTGCCTGAATCCATACACAACATTTTGAGATATCCTGCTCACAGACAGACAAACATTAGTGAAAACATAACCTCCGTCCACCTTCGTTGGCAAAGGTAATAATATTGAGACCCAAATTTTTCGCTCCTTTGTGAAAAAATGATCTGCCAAAGTGGAATTTTTTCGCATCTTGTGACTTGGAGAACTACATCTCGAATTCCAGAGGTGCTGCTTCCTGCAATACAAGTCCAAGTCATTGGAGGCCCAACTGCTGACCCTTGTAAATAGTCAAAAGACCACCAAGCGAATGAATCTCGAGTTTTTCAGGCAGAATAGGATGGTCGCTAGATCTTTCGGAAATACAGTACAGTTATGCTTCGCACTCTTACTGACATGGGTAGGCGATACAGCCGGCACTTACAAGTCAATTTTGAAGAGCTGAGATCTGAATAGATAAAGGCTTGTGGTGAAAGTACAAGTAAATAAAATCATTGGTGTATTAGAAAAAATATATACCTGCAGTTAAGATTCAGCATACCCTTTTACGTGGTTTTCTTTACCTTGGAGAAACATACAGCTTATCCGGTGCCATGATCAAAGCAAATCATCTCATAAGCAGAGCTTTTTGGTGTCGTGTATCTCACCCGCCGATCTTTGTCTCCATACTCTATCCCCAACGTGTCCATAGCACGCACAATAGCTGCCAGCGACTGGATGGTATTACTGTACACGACAGGCTTGTACTGTTTCACGTCATCACCAGAAAAGCCATCCTCATGGATAATCCTGGTGGGAACGATATGATGCATTCACTCAAGCTAAAAGGTAAAGAGATATATTTCAAAATGCATAGCATGGCACATTCACCGGTCATCATCACTTGTTTCCACCACATTCAAAATCATTGGTCAAAATAAAAATGAAAATTGAATTGGGCTGGACAGGAAGGAAGCAAGAAGAACAGACAACTGGTGGACATGAAGAATTACAAACTGGAAACCTTGAGAAGGCTCTGGAAGAAGCAGAAGTAGACCAAAGATCAGATGGAGAAAGGAAATTCAAAAAATTTAAACATGAGTACAAAGGCGTCAAATTGCATTGAATAGGACAGAATGGACCTTGTTGAGGGAGGCCTTCATCCTGCAGTGGGTCTCAACAGGCTGGTCAAGTCCATTCAACATCATTATCCTTTTCTATCACTCAATACACAAAGCACAATCAGCTCGCTCAATGCTAGCTCATGAGAAGCCAGTGCAGAGCCTGTGGCGAATGGCTTGGACCTGCAAGCCAGAGGGAATGCCAAGCACATTCCGTCTGTTGGCTCCTTCGTCTTATATCACATTTGATGCATTATCAGTTTGCCATATATCATTGTCACTGGCTGCCTATAGTTACATAACCGGGCATTTCACTGTAACCAGGCAGAGAAACAGTATTACGTTTGCATTTTTATGCTGGCATGCCCCATGGAAAGTACGAGTAAGGCTTAGACTTTTCCTTTATCATTGTCGGAGCCAGAGGCAAAGAATGTCCTGTATTTACATGTCAAAGATGACAAGCAAACCTCTCTCTCCTGCAAACGCTACCTGTCCCAGTCCATCTGTTACTCACAATCTGATCATCACCAAACATGAGAGTGGAGTTGTTGGCTAACGTGTGTGCAAACCCCATGAGAATGCGAAAACATTCCTTTCGCACTAGTTTCTGAAATGAATGTGATTTTCACAGCGTGATATATGGTATAGTATTTCAAGGCACCCTCACAGCTACTGAACACACCGAGAGCATTTACCCAAAGGTCAGAAGCCTGTTATGCATTTTTAATCCCCATATGAGATTCAAACTAAGCTTTATGGGCTGATGGCAAATTCCTTTTGCGATCGATAATCGTAAATTCGCACATCACCGGCAAAACAAAAACCAAAGTGATAAAAGCATAACCCAAAAAACAGCAGTGCAGACCTAGCATGAGACCTTAGCCTTCACAAATCAAACTGCATACATTAAAAATAAATAAAATAATAAACAGCCACACACATAATCCTCAACGCAACCATAGTAACCCACATCCCTTTGTGTCCATCTGTGGTGATATCTGCTCAATATGCCACTACTTGGCAGCGTTCTTACATGATGATGAACACAAGAAAACGTGAGGAGGTGCGGAGAAAAATTGCACCATGATGCAGTTAGAGCAGATGCTTGTCACACTGAGGCAGCAAAGCAATATCACTGTCGGGCATGTTGCATTGACCAAACAATTTAGTAATTTTGTGCCTCTGATTTGACATCACAACTTGCATCCACCGAGGGTCTTGACTCTGAGGGTCTGCAATCCATTATAATGTCTCATATATATATATATATATATATATATATATATATATATATATATATATATATATATATATATATATATATATATATATATATATATATATACATATATATATATATATATATATATACATATACATATATATATATATATATACATATACATATATATATATATATATATATATATATATATATATATATATATATATATATATATATATATACATACATATTGTTGCGGGCCGGGGGTCTGGTGGCGAGAACGACCACTAGGTGGGGAAAGCTTGCGTCGTCTCCCACCAAACTCCCTGGAATTGTAGGCCGTCGCTCCAGATAATTCCGTGACGTGGTGGGTCGCTGAACTGACCGTGGTCGCCAATATTTCATCCGCATAGCGTAGGGTCTATTTGTGTATAACCAATTTACCTAATTAACTACGCAATTTCGACTACCGGGGAAACCACGCCCTCGGCACGTCTTGCTTGAACCGGGTCACTCTACCGACTGCGGTAGAGTTCCAATTACCGACTACCAACTC
The DNA here is from genome assembly GCF_056783735.1 of Eptatretus burgeri. NCBI lineage: Eukaryota > Metazoa > Chordata > Myxini > Myxiniformes > Myxinidae > Eptatretus > Eptatretus burgeri. The sequence continues at coordinate 45,382,009 of NC_140967.1, forward strand.
CGGTTCGGGTGCAGCCGAGCGGAAACTGCCAAAGCTGTGCCGGCTGGAATGAACGGATTAATCGGGTATAAAAACCCGGCTAAACTCACATCCGAACCATGCTGGATCAATGCAAGAAGGGACAGAAACGGACTGGGAACATTTCTTTGATTATTTATTTACAGTAAATGAAGACACAAAGCAAGATTTGACGCGAATATGCAGGCAAGGAATATTTACAATGATCCAAAAGCACTTATTCAGTTCTACTTAAAGACGGGCCCACACGCAGACACACACACACACATGAAAAGTAACCCAGAGTTCTTTATTGGACCCTCGCAGCCGAGGAGAGAGACAAGCTGGGGGTCAGAGTTCGGATGGGTACCTGGCTGTCGGAGAAAGGGGGTACTCCGTGCTGCGGCACCTGACAATGGTCGCTGATTTGTTCCCCAGTTGCATGTGTGGGACTCGAGGTTTGTGGCGGAGCTCGGGTGGTGAGTGGCCAGGGTCCACGGAGGGGGGTCGGGGTCGCTCTTTCCTTCCTTGTAGAGGGCTAGCAGAGACACGTTTGCCGCCTCGACAATCTTCTGCTCAACCCTCGTGACATCCCTCGTAACAAACCCTGTTACCACCCCTTCATAACCCCTTCGTAACAGCAAAAACCCACCAAAACTCTGCTAGTGCTCGGGAATTTATGGACCTCCCTCAGTGGGGAGGGGCCTTGGTGAACACACCTCGCTATCCACCTTTGATTGGACAGGGTCCCACGGCATACCTTTCCGGGGTGGGGTTTCGGCCTTGTTTGGAGAAAGCCGATCCTCCCCTCCGCGCGTGTTCGAAAAAAGTGGTGGTGAAACTGCCTCGAACATCCTCCGGAAATGATCTCAGGCAAAGGTGCGCTGTGGCCCGCGAACCGAGGACTGCAAGCGCGATGGTACCGTGGATCGTAATGTGCCGAGGGGTCATGCAGATGGGATGGTTGTTAGATGGCTTGTTAGATGTAATAACTTAACTAAAAGGAATCGCAACGCACACCTTTGATTCTCCCACGAGACAAAAGGAAGGGGCCTGTCTCACATGTACTTAACGGAATAACTGACTCTTGGGACATCTGTATGTTGAAGGCAAATGGTTTCCAGATCCGAAACAATATAAATATATATATATATATATATATATATATATATATATATATATATATATATATATATATATATATATATATATATATATATATATATAGACATATCCGTACATATAGACATATCCGTACATATAGACATATCCGTACATATATATATATATATATATATATATATATATATATATATATATATATATATATACATATATATATATATATATCTAGACATATCCGTACATATATATATCTAGACATATATATATATATATATATATATATATATATATATATATCCGTACATATATATCTAGACATATCCGTACATATATATCTAGACATATCCGTATATATATTTATATATATATATATATATATGAACTCGAATCAACGTTCATCTAGGAAGCGTGTGTGGATGATAAATCTGTGGACATCCACACGGACCAAAAAAGGCACAGCGGTTCCAGTGACAATAATCCGATTGTACATGAAGTGGGTTATATATTCCAGCAAAGTGAATGTCAAGAAAAATATCAACATGCAGTGTTAGTACTAACTGTTATTGAAACCAGGCAGCTCGATCGCTGGCACAATTTGACACGGGGCTGGATCCTGCATCATTGATGCTTGGATCCTACAGAGCTGGATGCTGGCGTGATTTGCTCCTGCAAGGCAGCAACGCACAACTACAGGCAGCTGCTCATACAGTCAATGAGGAACTCCCTGCAGTCCTGAGCCGGAGTCGTATTCCCTTCCCTGGAGACCGTTTTGCAGACAAAACCTCTGAGCGTGTTATACATGACCGTATTGTTTATAATGCTTGCCTGAAAGGCAGGTGCAACATGACCAACGTCATCGGTCTCTTTACTACAAGGTATTGTATTTTTTACCATCACAATCACAGGAATCATTTGAACTACAGCATAATGACCTGTTATGTTAGCGACTATGCCAGCTGGTATAGTGATTATGTAAATGGGATTGGCAGGATGATGGTGCTTGTGTGGTTGTCATTCTGGCTTATTGACTAAGGGATTGTGTTTCCTGTAGCTAGCCACCATACCATCAGGCCTATGCCACAGGTTGCCCATTTTGGAAGCTTATTGGCCTTCTGGGGTTCGGTCTCTTTCCCGAGCTTCCAAATGCCCGATGGTTGTGAGAATGGAAAAGCTGTTGCAACTAATGATGTCAAGTTAGGAAGCACAAAGCCATATAGCCAAATGTTTATGATCTATAAATGTTTTAACATTGCAAGGCTTTTTGCTATAAATGATTATACTTATTTTAATATCATGAAGTATAAGTGTACCTCTGTTTAAATAATTCTCACAGCTGAGTTTTCCTTTCCCAGGTTCAAAAACTTGCTATTTAAAATCCTTTTGGACACTGCCATGCATGAACAAAGGAGTGCAGCATCATAGAACACCCATTCGTTCAGATGGGATCTTAAGCTGGCTGTACTCCCAGCCTGGATTATTTTATGGATGTTGAATGGCTAATGACGTGGCTACCCTTTTACGAATCCAAGAAACCATATATTATTCAGTAGCAGGGTTAAACAGCCATATATACCCTCAAAAGAACACTTTCACAGTTTGTGACCACCAAGAGAAATGGGTTCATAAAATTCTCGCATTTCATTGATGATTCCCCATTTGGAAATTATTATGATATTTTCGTAACATTATTATTCATGTGTGGACTAGCGCGATAGCTTACAGCTGCCTAGCCTGGGTTTGAATCTCGACTGACCTATAGAGTGTCATCCTGGTGTTTCACATGCCGTGCAGAGCGAGGCACCGATGTGTGCGCCATCCATCGGATTGATGCCAAGTGGGAGGACGCATCTACCAGCACTGGTCATTCGTAGAGGTTAAAGATCCCACGGTGTGTTTCACAAAGAGTAGGTAAGTTATCGCCAGCACTCAACAAATCCCAAATTTCCACCGAACTAAAACTGCTGATAGCAAGTGGTCTAATCTTCGTGGACATCCCTTGATACCAGGTTATACTATACTCTCAGAGTGTGGTTGTTATCTGGGCAGCAGCTCCTCCACCAGAAACAAATCCACACACCCAAGTTGTTCGCAAGTCAATGTGAACGATAATCTTCAGCTATGAAGGTGATATTCCATTATGGTATTCACGTTATTCTTATAAACCTATTATTATTAGGAGCGGGCACTCCTGCCCTTTTGGTGGGAGTACCTACCCTTCTCGGCCCACCTTCGGTGGGCAACGTGCTGCGGTGCATTCTTGCAAATGCACTTTATAATTTTTGCCATTTATGAAATTAATTTTATTGATCACATCATATCATGACAAAAAACGATTTGTAATACCGGCTACCACCAAAGGTGATGCTATTTCTGCCACACGTCAATATTTTGGGGTTTCAATGACATCCACATTTGCTCCATTATAGCAAGAAGATGATTATAGCAGGAGATATAGTTTGTTACATCCACCACCAAAGTTGAAGGAGGTTATGTTTTCACCACTTTCTGTCTGTTTGTTTGTCTGTGTACAGGATATCGCAAAAAGTTGTTGACGGATCCGGATGAAATTTTGTGAACAGGTTCAGCGTGTGACCGCGACAAATTGTTTCGATTTTGGTGAAGCTCCAAATCCGGATCCGACTCCTGGAATTTTAAAAGTAATTCTTCACCATTGAGAGATGGGGCTAAAAACGATATATGGCGCGATATCTCAAAAAGTTGTGGACAGATTCGGACGAAACATGGTGGACAGGTTGGTTGTGTGGCAAGGACAAATTGATTCGATTTTGTGAATATCCGGATCTGGATACGAGAATTATTTAATATTTAAAGTAATTCTTTACCATTGAAAGACAGGACCAAAACGACATTGTACTGTATAGCATGATATTTCAAAAATGTTTTGGGCCCGATATGTTCTCGTGAATCAGGCATTACGTGGCGGAGCTATGCGCTCTACGAGTGCCCTTCTAGTTTCAAGATTTTTTTCAGTGCTCCTCATAAACGAGCAATTATCTTCAATAAATGTTTCTTATCCTGGGGTGTGAGCACAACCCCATCTGGATCGTGTCAAATTGTTACTTTCCTTTCACAATTTACAACAGACAGAAAGTCAATTGTTTGGGCGTTGTATGCGTGAAGGTACAGGGATCACCTGGTTACCTATCAAAGGAATAGCTCTTATTTATCCGCCTAAATTATATCACAGTGCGCCGAGTTGTTAGACAATTAGGAGGTTTGGCTCAAATGCTTCGGAGGAAGCAGCTGGGACCAGCCTTCTGTTCTTCTTACGTCGTTAAAGTGTTGGGGTATTAAGGGTGATATGAAAAAGGCAGCAACATGTAATACAACCTGTATCTGTTGTTATCAGAACATCCATTCACTTATGGCCATCATTTCCCTGATTCGGAATCCTCACACGTTCAGAACCAACGTGGAAACTGATAAAAAGCGAAAGTTGAGGAGCTGTCCATTGCAGCACCTCCCGACGTCCTTCATTCTCGGTACATGCTTGCGACGGACACTGGACCTCTCAGAGTGAACTCGTCATTCGATCATTCTCGATGTGATCATTCCTCACCCAATTTGATTTTCCTCTATCTTATCATTCTTCACCCAATTTGATCATTCTCTCACTGATCAATCCTCCCCCAATTTGATCATTCTCTCACTGATCATTCCTCCCCCAATTTGATCATTCTCACTGATCAATCCTCCCCCAATTTGATCATTCTCTCACTGATCATTCCTCCCCCAATTTTATCATTCTCTATCTGATTATTCCTCCCCAAATTTGATCATTCTCGATTTGATCATTCTCTATCTGATCATCCTCCCCGAATTTGATCATTCTCTATCTTATTATTCCTTCCGCAATTTGATCATTCTATATCTGATCATTCCTCCCACAATTTGATTATTCTCTATCTGATCATCCTCCCCCAATTTGATCATTCTCGATGTCATCATTCCTTCCCCAATTTGATCATTCTCTTTCTGATCATTCCTCCCCCAATTTGATCATTCTCCATCTGATTATTCTTCACACAATTTGATAATTCTCGATCTGATCATTCCTCCCTCAATTTGATCATTCTCTAAGTGATCATTCCTCCTCCAATTTGACCATTCTTTATTTGATCATTCCTTCCCCAATTTGATCATTCCCCATCTCATCATTTCTCCACCAATTTGATCACTCTCTCTCTCTCTGATAATTCCTCCCCCAATTTGCTCATTCTCTATCTGATAATTCCTCCCCCAAATTGATCATTCTCTCACTGATCATTCCTCCCCCAATTTCATCATTCTCTATCTGATGATTCCTCCCCTAATTTGATCATTCTCGATTTGATCATTCTCTATCTCATCATCCTCCCCCAATTTGATCATTCTCTATCTCATCATCCTCCCCCAATTTCATCATTCTCTATCTGATCATCCTCCCCCAATTTGATCATTCTCTATCTGATCATCCTCCCCCAATTTGATCATTCTCTATCTGATGATCCTCCCCCAATTTGATCATTCACTATCTGATTATTCCTCCCCTAATTTGATCATTCTCGATTTGATCATTCTCTATCTGATCATCCTCCCCCAATTTGATCATTCTCTATCTGATTATTCCTTCTGCAATTTGATCATTCTATATCTGATCATTCCTCCCACAATTTGATTATTCTCTATCTGGTCATCCTCCCCCAATTTGATCATTCTCGATCTCATCATTCCTTCCCCAATTTGATCATTCTCTTTCTGATCATTCCTCCCCCAATTTGATCATTCTCCATCTGATTATTCTTCACACAATTTGATAATTCTCAATCTGATCATTCCTCCCTCAATTTGATCATTCTCAAAGTGATCATTCCTCCTCCAATTTGACCATTCTCTATTTGATCATTCCTTCCCCAAATTGATCATTCCCCATCTCATCATTTCTCCACCAATTTGATCACTCTCTCTCTCTCTGATAATTCCTCCCCCAATTTGCTCATTCTCTATCTGATAATTCCTCCCCCAAATTGATCATTCTCTCACTGATCATTCCTCCCCCAATTTCATCATTCTCTCTCTGATGATTCCTCCCCTAATTTGATCATTCTCGATTTGATCATTCTCTATCTCATCATCCTCCCCCAATTTGATCATTCACTATCTGATCATCCTCCCCCAATTTGATCATTCTCTATCTCATCATCCTCCCCCAATTTGATCATTCTCTATCTGATCATCCTCCCCCAATTTGATCATTCTCTATCTGATCATCCTCCCCCAATTTGATCATTCACTATCTGATTATTCCTCCCCTAATTTGATCATTCTCGATTTGATCATTCTCTATCTGATCATCCTCCCCCAATTTGATCATTCTCTATCTGATCATTCCTCCCACTATTTGATTATTCTCTATCTGATCATCCTCCCCCAATTTGATCATTCTCGATCTCATCATTCCTTCCCCAATTTGATCATTCTCTTTCTGATCATTCCTCCCCCAATTTGATCATTTTCCATCTGATTATTCTTCACACAATTTGATAATTCTCGATCTGATCATTCCTCCCTCAATTTGATCATTCTCTAAGTGATCATTCCTCCCCCAATTTGATCATTCTCTATCTGATCATTCCTCCCACTATTTGATTATTCTCTATCTGATCATCCTCCCCCAATTTGATCATTCTCGATCTCATCATTCCTTCCCCAATTTGATCATTCTCTTTCTGATCATTCCTCCCCCAATTTGATCATTTTCCATCTGATTATTCTTCACACAATTTGATAATTCTCGATCTGATCATTCCTCCCTCAATTTGATCATTCTCTAAGTGATCATTCCTCCTCCAATTTGATCATTCTCTAAGTGATCATTCCTCCTCCAATTTGACCATTCTCTATTTGATCATTCCTTCCCCAATTTGATCATTCCCCATCTCATCATTTCTCCACCAATTTAAGCATTCTCTCTCTGATAATTCCTCCCCCAAATTTATCATTCTCTCTCTGATCATTACCCCCTCAATTTGTCATTCTCTGATCATTCCTCACCCAATTTGCTAATTCTCTATCTGATCATTCCTCCCCCAAATTGATCATTCTCCATCTGATAATTCCTCACCCAATCTGATCCTTCTCTATTTGATCATTCCTCACCCAATTTGCTAATTCTCTCTCTCTCTGATCATTACTCCCCCAATTTGATCATTCTCTATCTGATCATTCCTCCCCCAATTTCATCATTCTCTATCTGATCATTCCTTCCCAATTTTATCATTCTCTCACTGATCATTCCTCCCCCAATTTGATCATTCTCCATCTGATTATTCCTCCCCCAATTTGATCATTCAATAAATGATCATTCCTTCCCCAATTTGATCATTCTCTCACTGATCATTCCTCCCCAAATTTGATCATTCTCTATCTGATTATTCCTCCCACAATTTCATCATTCTCTATCTGATCATTCCTTCCCCAACCCAATTTGCTAATTCTCTATCTGATCATTCCTCCCCCAAATTGATCATTCTACAGCCGATCATTCCTCCCCCAATTTGATCATTCTCTTTCTGATAATTCCTTCCCCAATTTGATCATTCTCTATCTGATCATTCCTCCCCCAATTTGATCATTCTCTTTCTGATAATTCCTTCCCCAATTTGATCATTCTCTATCTGATCATTCCTCCCCCAATTTGATCATTCTCTTTCTGATAATTCCTTCCCCAATTTGATCATTCTCTATCTGATCATTCCTCCCCCAATTTGATCATTCTCTTTCTGATAATTCCTTCCCCAATTTGATCATTCTCTATCTGATCATTCCTCCCCCAATTTGATCATTCTCCGTCTGATTATTCCTCACCCAATTTGATAATTCTCTATCCGATCATTCCTCCCCCAATTTGATCATTCTCTTTCTGATTATTCCTCACCCAATCTGATCCTTCTCCATTCGATCATTCCTCACCCAATTTGCTAATTCTCTCTCTGATCATTCTCTGATCATTCCTCACCCAGCTTGATCATTCTCCACCTGATTATTCCTCACCCAATTTGATAATTCTCAATCTGATCATCCTCCCCCAATTTGATCATTCTATATCTGATCATTCCTCCCACAATTTGATCATTCTCTATCTGATAATTCCTCCCCCAATTTGATCATTATTTATCTGATAATTCCTCCCCCAATTTGATCATTATTTATCTCATCATTCCGCCCCCAATTTGATCATTCGCTGTCTGATCATTCCTCCCCCAATTTAATCATTCTCTTTCTGATTATTCCTCACCCAATCGGATCCTTCTCTATTCAATCATTCCTCCCCCAAAATTGATCATTCTCTATCTGATAATTCCTCCCACTATCTGATCATTATTATTTATCTGATCATTCCTCCACCAATTTGATCATTCTTTATCTGATCATTCCTTTCCCAATTTTATCATTCTCTATCTGATAATTCCTCCCCCAATTTGATCCTTCTCTATTCGATCATTTCTCCCCCAATTTGATCATTCTCTATCTGATTATTCCTCCCCCAGTTTGATCTTTCTCCATCTGATCATTCCTCCCCCAATTTGACCATTCTCTATTTGATCATTCCTCCCTCAATTTGTTCATTCGCTACCTGATCATTCCTCCCCTAATTTGATCATTCTCTATTCGATCATTCCTCCCCCAATTTGATCATTCTCTATCTGATTATTCCTCCCCAAGTTTGATCTTTCTCCATCTGATCATTCCTCCCCCAATTTGACCATTCTCTATTTGATCATTCCTCCCTCAATTTGTTCATTCGCTACCTGATCATTCCACCCCTAATTTGATCATTCCTTCCCCAATTTGATCATTCTCTATCTGATTATTCCTCACCAAATTTGATAATTCTCTATTTGATAATTCCTTCCCCAATTTGTTCATTCGCTACCTGATCATTCCTCCCCTAATTTGATCATTCTCTATTCGATCATTCCTCACCCGATTTGCTCATTCTCTATCTGATAATTCCTCCCTCAATGTGGCCATTCTCTATCTGATCATTCCTCACCTAATTTGATCATTCTGTCTCTGATCATTGCTCACCCCATTTTATTATTCTCTATGAATCACCCCCCACCCTCTCAATTTGATCGTTCTCTATCTGATCATTCCTCACCTAATTTGATCATTTTGTATTGATCATTCCTCGCCCCATTTATCATTCTCTATCTGATCATTCCTTCCCCAATTTGACCATTCTCTATCTGATCATTCATCACCTAATTTGATCATTCTGTATTGTCATTCCTCATTATTCTCTATCTGATCGTTCTCTATCTGATCATTCCTCACCTAATTTGATCATTTTGTATTGATCATTCCTCGCCCCATTTTATCATTCTCTATCTGATCATTCCTCCCTCAATTTGATCATTCTCTATCTGATCATTCCTCACCTCATTTGATCATTCTGTCTCTGATCATTGCTCACCCCATTTTATTATTCTCTATTAATCACCTCCCACCCCCTCAATTTGATCATTCTCTCTATGATCATTCCTTATCATTTCATCGCTCTAAACACACACATCATTCCTCACCATTCCATCATCCTCCATTCAATCATTCCCTAGCATTTGACCACTTTACATTTGATCATTCTCCGTATGATCATTCCTCACCATTTAATCATTACCTATCTCATCATTCCCCATTTGATCATTCTCAATCACATTCCTCATATTTTGTCATTCTTCACTCATCATTCAACCATAAGTTGGAAATATTACCGCAGGCTTTGCCGGTTAATGGGCCTAATGACCTCGTCCTGCATTGAAGTTCCTTGTTCAAGAGGAAACATGTTTTATTATTATCATTATTATTGTCCACCATTTGATCATTTTCCACCTCACTATTCCCTGCACTCCAACCCCCCCCCCCCCATTTGATATTTCTCCATGTCATCGTGAACTCTCCTCACATCATTCCCCACCATTTCATTCCTCTCAACTCATCATTCCTCACCGGGATGATCCTTAATCTCGTCATTCCGCTCCACATCTTCACGCCGTCTCAGCATTCCCCATCATTTGATAATTCTCATTCCTCCTCACATTTCATCATTGTTAAGTCACCGTACGTCTGCACCCACTTGAACTCTCCATCTCAATCTTCCATCATACCTAAACACGTGATCATTCCTCATGTTATAATTATTCTCTCAATATGTCCAATTTATTTGATCCTTTCAGTAATTTGACAAATCTCAATTTCATTCGATCATTTCATCGTGTCACATCGTTCATAATTCTCCTCGTGTTCCCCCATTTTCGTCGTCGCTCGTGTGTTATACCTCAAGCTGCGGTCATATCACGAGGAGAGAATAGTTGGTGCGGAGAGCGATGGCAATCCCCTGTAATAAACCGAGGAACAGCAAGCGAATACCACATTGTGCTGAAATATGCTCGGTGTCCAATACAGCACCGTCACTATTGCTGCATACCAATACACCGCCCGACGTGATGTTAAGCTCGTGAGTACATGGTTTGCGCCAACGGACCCCAGACCCCCTCAGATTAAAGGTCGTGTTACCAAGGCACGACGGGCAGGTTCAGGCGTCACGATAAGAGGGATAAGGTTGTGGTGATGCTGGCGGGTGGCGATTTAACGTCCTTATCTCGGGATTCGTCGGCTTTATGCGCCACAGCAATTAAAGCCGTAAATCTTCCTCTGAACCCGCTCGCCTGATCCGCCGATATGGCGGCGAGTCGAGTTTGCAGGGAATCCTCTAAGCGATTGTAATTAAATGGATGCGCCAAATGAGCCGGCAGTGTGGCGGCTGAAGCCCGTCGTGCTCGCTCGAGACCGATCCGAAGCGCTCAGCTCCAACGGGCTCGAGCGCGACGCGGGAATCTCTCGATGCGAGTCCGCGATCCGTGAGGTGTGCGATGCGAGTCCGCGATCCGTGAGGTGTGCGATGCGAGTCCGCGATCCGTGAGGTGTGCGATGCGAGTCCGCGATCCGTGAGGTGTGCGGCGCGAGTCGACACCGCGAACGCCTTGCAGCCATCTTAACGCGCATCCGTATCGACAGGGAGTGCGACGAAGCGGGCAGGCGGGAGACGCGCTAATGCTTCGCCTTGTCACATTCCCGCCATTCCCGTCTCTGAGAACAGGAAAAACATGGCGACGAAGGCGCTTATTCTCCCCTCAAGCCCGCTCCGGACTCGCGCTTCGGCGAGGGGTGGGGCTGGGGGGGGTGAGCGTGAGGGAGGTAGAATAATATTTTCAAAAAAAATTAAAAGGCGGAATTTCTTGCTTACTTCATCTGCTTCACGATGGTGCTCTTTCCGGACTCGCCAGCTCCTGCAAACATGCAAACGGGAGCGCGATTAATGAGCGCGAAAACATTTCAACACCCACGGAGGTGGACAGCTCCGTCGCATTTCGTCGCACGACGTTCGTGTCGGTGTCGGTGTCGGTGTCGGTGTCGGTGTATATATATTATATATATATACACGTATATACATAGATCCCCTCACCGAGCAATAGCAGCTTGACATCTTTGGCCGCGGTCAGCCCATCCTCCTTCAGGTTCTTCTCTATCTGCTTGCTCCGCTCCAAAGCAGCTCGCTCCTCAGCGCTGAGCGTACATCCCATGATGCTTACCTTGTATTTTTAAATCTTATTTCACTTTATTTTATTTCACTCTCCGTCAAATCTCCTCTCTTCTTACTCGAATCCCAACAAGGAGCACGCCCGGCGCTCCCTGCTGCGCTCGCTCTCCGCCGTCTCGCGATAGTGCGATGGGAGTGGGAAATGGGGGGGGGTAGGGGGGTGTGCGCGTGCGCGCGTGCGATGTGTGCGCGGGGTGCACGCGCGAGTGTGCGCGCGGGATGGCCCCAGCCACCGTAGGGTTGCGCGCGCGCTCCTGCACTACGAGACGCTGGCTCGGGAGGGGCTCGCGATGGGTGCGAGAGAGAACAAAGTGGGGAGCGATGGGCGCGGCAGGCGACCTGCGCAGAAATGGAGGGACGCCCACCCAGCGCGGTGACGTCTCACGGTCGGGGCGTCGCTGTGCCGGAGCATCGAGTGAGACGCGTCGTGACGTCGTTCTCGTGGCGCGCGATGCGTGTTACGTCACGTACCAGGGCGCGGTTCGTTGTGCGGATGCTCTGTGTTGAGTGCGTCTCCCCCATCCTCCCACCGAGGTTGTTCCTTTATTTTTTTTTCTCTCCTCCTTCTTTACGCATTCATCGTTTCCCGTTTTTATTCCTCCAATCTCAATTTTTTTTTTATTCGTTTCTTCCAGGGAAAGGACGCTGGGACAGCTATGACGTGGACGTGTCAATGTGGTGTTTTCCTCCGTGAACACCCCCATTATGAAATACAACACCACTTCTTCCCATTTAAATAAAAAAATAAACTTTTTTCGACCACACTCAGCAGCAGCCACCTTCGTTTACTTATCGCATGACGTACTTACTACCTCTCATGACGTCATCATCATCCGATGTGAAAGAAGGAAAGTCGCTTGAAACAACTACTGATGTTGCTCTGCAACTTCAGTTTTATCGATTTTTCTCTGCAAACTCAAAAAATAAATCCATTAATGATGATTAATTTAAAGCGAGAGAGAAATACTATCTTGCTGTATTGGAAGTTGTTCGGACATTTGAAATGGCGCTTTTTGTACCCCGGGGGCCAGGGTGGATGTTGACAGTTCACATGAAACAACCTTTTATAAAGGAGGATAAAGAGCAACATAGTCTCACGGTTCACAATGTCAAGGGTTATAACCACTTTTTGTGGAATTGTCCCAGATGAACCTGTAACCGACCACCTACTCATCTTTAATGTCCACCAACTGATGCTGGCAGAGGGGTCCCCTCCGCTCAACGTCCATCCGACGGACTGACTGCCCGCTATGTGGTGCGATACCGCACTGGCAAAGCACCAACCTGATCGTTTGCCTAATTATCGGGAAGGGAATCGAACTCAACCAAGACAGCTCAAAGGTAAACGTGTTACCTGTGCACCATCCGAATCAGCCAATCTCCCCATGTGCCCCCAATATCCCCTTGCCTGCCTTAATAAACCTCAATATATTATAATCCCCCTGATTCGGTGACGTTGACAGAGGTAAGACCACCACGCTTTCTCGGTTAAAAAAAAAAATATATATATATATATATATATATATATATTTAAAAAATTCACATTTTAAACAACTTGTTGCATTGCGATCCACGTGCTTCGGACGCACGTCTCGCGCAGGTTTGGTGCTGCCCGGTGCTCGAGCGTCGCGTCGCATCGATCGTCGCGATCACGCGAAATGCGGCACCAGCATGCACGCTCTGGCATTCAGAGAGAGGAAGAGGAGGGGAGGGAGAGGAGGAGAGGGGAGGAGGGAGAGGAGGAGGGGGAAGGGAGGAGAGGAGGGGGAAGGGAGGAGGGGAGGGAGAGGAGGGGAGGGAGAGGGGGAGGGAGAGAGGAGAGGAGGGGAGGGAGGGAGGGAGAGGGCAGTTCCATAATTTCGGACATACATTTTGGACACATTATTAAGATACCACAGACACAAAGATTGAAAATATGAAACTTTTATTTGGCCATGATATGACGTGTTTAGTAGAAAACAAGTAACAATGAAAAAATAGTGTCAACACCTTAATGACCTTGGAATAATTTTAAAAATACCATGTGTTCGGACGTACACAGAAAAAATGAAATTTCTGACTTCATAAGTTCAATTAAAAATTTCTGTGAAGTGTGCAGAATTTTTCAAAAAAAGTGCATTTATAATTTACAATTTTTGAACAGCTTGTACAATTCCCTTCAAAATGATATTAGTGGGGCAACTTAGCATAACAATTGTGCATTTTGTGAGGAAAGCACCAAATTTGGCACACTAGTAGCCGAACATATTGTTACGAATTCTGGCCCGCCTGGTGTGCGAGCGATTGCGTAACTCCAATCCCAACCACGTCTCCCACCAGACGGACAATTCAGTCGTGACCCTCCTGGAACTACCGCCAACAGCCAGTCACGGGTGGGGGTTTAACCTCACCACGATCGTGCCAATTGCCCACCCGCGCAGGATAGGGTTGCTCGCCAAATTCGACCTACCTAAGTACCTGCGCGAGTAGTCGACCTGGCGATCGTACCTCGCCGCAGGTCGGCCTCGGACACGAACCGCTTTAGCGTCCGTTCCGTGCTACAGTGATAACCGAGCGGTGTTATCGCCGACCTCAACGGATCAGATTCTCTTTTTACCCGGGTGTTCAAAACCCACTACTAATTTATTCTGCGATTCAAGATGGCACTTTCAAAAGGGAAAAAGACAACGAACGGGATACATTTCGCACAAGGACATTTATTATAACACACACGTATTCAGAAGCAAGGCAGTCATGCAATGTACAAGAAACAAATAGAAAGCGTTACCACCGAATACGAGCAATGTAGTCACTTCCACAGGTCTACTTATAGGGACACGGCGCCACAGCAGTCATACAAAAGCAAAGAAAAACCCTCCCCATAGGCAGGGAGGTAGACGGGGTTCGTAAACCTTTATGGCACGGGACCTGGAGGACCAAACGGGTCCCGTGAGACCGAAAGGTCTTACCCGCGCCCTTGTGGCGCGACGGTGGGCAGGTCGCGACGTCGACTCCCCACGGCCTTGCGTATCCGCGCCTGACCTCGGGCCCCTGGCGTGGTCAGCGAGCTCTCTCCGGCGTTGCTTTCACGACCCATGACCGAGCAAGAAAGGACGGAAGGGCAGAAGGGGCTTCAGGACCAGAGAGAGAGAGAGCGAGCTCGACCCTGGCCACCAAGAGAGAGGAGCACTAGACCCCGGCAGAGAGAGCTCCTGGACCAGAGAGAGAGAGCGAGCTCGACCCTGGCCACCAAGAGAGAGGAGCACTCGACCCCGACAGAGAGAGCTCCTGGACCAGAGAGAGAGCGAGCTCGACCCTGGCCACCAAGAGGGAGGAGCACTCGACCCCGACAGAGAGAGTAAGAGCGAGCTCGACCCTGGCCACCAAGAGAGAGGAGCACTCGACCCCGACAGAGAGAGTGAGAGCGAGCTCGACCCTGGCCGCCAAGAGAGAGGAGCACTCAACCCCGACAGAGAGAGTGAGAGCAAGCTCGACCCTGGCAGAGAGAGTGAGAGCAAGCTCGACCCTGGCCACCAAGAGAGAGGAGCACTCGACCCCGACAGAGAGAGCTCCTGGATCTTGCGCGCGGTCCGCCTGATATAGCGCGAGGCTCATCCCTTCACTCCTCCCCGTTTTCAGCTCCACCTCCCTTTGAGAAGGTTCCCGAAAAGGGGCGTTCCCTCACCCCGATCGCCTCACGCTGTTCATCCACCAATCGGCGGCGAGCTGCCCTCCCCCTTTCCTTCACACCAAGCGCGGAGAAAAATAGGCGGGAAAAATCCGCATGCCCATCGGAACTCTTTTGGTTCCCTTTTTCGTTTGACGGTTTTCAACGCGGCTTGTTGCTTGCGTGGAGGTTTGTTCAAAATAACAATAGAAAAAGAAAAACGGCTATCTCAGAGTCGCAGCCCGATTAATCACACAGATTTCCTTTAAACAACGGTGGGGAACTATCTGCACATAAACTTAGCCTCATAACTGATCTAAGGACCCTTTATGGTGTATTGCGAATTTCCACAGCCAGAACAATATTATGAACAGATTTGGATATTGGGCCATCTCAAAATTTTTGATGACAGTGGAAAATGGCTGCCACAGCCATCAGCCGCTGAATTTGAGATGGCCCAATATCTAAATCTGTTCATAATATTGTTGCGAATTCTGGCCTGCCCGGCGTGCGATCGGCCGCTTGACCCGAATGGCGGCCGCCTCGCCCACAGCAACGGACAATTCAGTCGTGACCCTCCCGGAACTATCGCCCGGAGCCAGTCATGGGTGAGGGTTTAACCTCACTACGATCGTGCCAATTGCCCACCCGCACAGGATAGGGTTGCTCGCCAAATTCGACCGACCTAAGTACCTGCGCGAGTGGTCGACCGGGCGATCGTACCACGCGACAGGCCGACTCCAGACACGAACCGCTTAAGCGGTTCGTTCCGTATTACAGGGATAACCGAGCGGAGTTATCGTCGGCCTTGACGGTTCCGATTAATTACCGGGCGTTTTAAACCCACTATCAATCCCTTACGTGATGCAAGATGGAAATTCAATAAAAGGAAAAGACGAAGCGAAGCGGGAAAACAGTTCAACAAGCAGCACTTTATTCACACACACAGACACAAAGCAAGCACGTATATACAGCCATACAATCAAAATGCAACAAAAGTAAGGAAAGAGTTAAAACCGAACAAAAGAGAATTATTTACACACGGCAACGCACAGTTTCTACTTCACGGACTGGCGCCACCCACAGACATTTACACAAAACCCCAAAAGAAAAGGAAGTCGCGACTTCCCTGGGCACGTCGTCCAGCCTTGGGGGACCGCAGCCTCGAGTCCCTCCTTTGTCTCCTCCTGGCGTGGCGCACCGAGCTCGTCCCGCGCGTAGCTCGCGTCGTCCGTCCGACGGCTCGGACGGGGTTTTTGGGGGAACGGACGGGGCTTGTTCGGCACTACTTCCCGCGCTCGCGCACGGGGTCCCAGGGCTCGCGCGAGGATCGCAGAACAGGGCAGGAACAACGAGCTCGCGAAGAACCAGAAGGCTCACTCCAAACTCAAACCAACTCCAAACCAACCCAACTGAAGACCAACTCGTTCTTCCCTTTTGTAGGGGCCGGCTCCGCCCTTCGCCCCGCCCCGTTTTTGGCTTCACCTCTCTTCGAGAAGGTTCCCGAAAAGGGGCGTTCCCTCACCCCGACCGCCTCATGCTGTTCATCCACCAATCGGCGGCGAGCTGCCCTCCCCCCTTCCTTCACACCAAGTGCTGGGAAAAATGGTGGGAAAAACCCACAAGCGTCGTTGTTGGTTTGTTTTGTTCTTGTTCAAATTAATAATAGAGAAAGAAAAACGACTAACTGAAGGATCGCAGCCCGAATGGATCACATAAATTCCCTCTATACAACGGGTGTGGGCTAACTACACATGGACTTATCGAGATATCTCACCTGAGGACTCTTTATGGTGTAATGCGAATTTCCACAAATGTAACAATACCCCCTCCCCTTTTTACAGACTCGTCCCGAGTCGTCAAATTTTCGTGTGCCATCATGTGTAGTTCTCCCCTAGTACGTTTTACCTTCGGATCCCTGAATGCGACATTCATGGTATTCGTGTCCCCAAAATAAATAACCTACGGGCTAATTGTTACGGTCGGGCGGGTATGTGACAAAAAGATCTCCACGTCCATTGTGTTAATGGGGCATGAATGGGCGTCTCCGAGCCTAATGACCGCGACAGAAAACCGACAAGATGGCCGAGCGAAGCCTGTCAACGATCTGCAGTGGAAGTGCTTGAACGCAGACCCAATCTGCCCATCTAGCAGGTTAATCAGCCAATTATCTTCCGCGCTATGATGGAGCCCGCTTCCGATGACGACACAAGTTTACATCAACCAGGGATATTGA
>NC_140967.1:45404675-45607175 GCF_056783735.1 Eptatretus burgeri
TATATATATATATATATATATATATATATATATATATACATACATACATACATACATACATACACACACATACGAGGTGTGTTCAAAAAGTATCCAACCTTTGTTCATAAAAATTACTCGTATCCAGATACAACAAACTTACACTAATCTCCTTCAAAGTAGTCGCTTCGGGCTGCCACACACTTCTCCCAACGGTTCTGCCACTGTCGGAAGCAGCGCTGGAACGCCTCTTTTGGGATGGCGCGCAGCTGGTCCGTCGCATTCCGCATGATGTCTTCTCTGGACTGAAATCTGGTCCCTTTCAGGGGCATTTTCAGCTTGGGGAATAGCCATAAGTCACAAGAAAAAGCCAGAAGCCAGAAGAAAAGCCAGAAGATGGAGCCATGTCGGTAGAGTAGGGAGCCTGACGAAGCACAGGTGTGTTGTGTTTGGCCAGGAAACTCTGTATCAAATGTGAAGAATGGGCGGGTGCGTTATCGTGATAGAGCTGCCAATTGACCGCTGCCCACAGGTCCAGCCGTTTGCGTCGCACAGCGTCACGAAGGCAACGCAGTACCTCTTGGTAGTATCCTGCATCAGCAGGGTCCTCACTTGGTCAATGAAGATCTCATTTCGGGATGTTGAGGGCCTACAAGAACGTTCTTCACTTTCCACTGATGTGCGACCATCTTTGAAGCAGTTGTACCACTCTTTTATCTGTGTGGTGCCCATTGCTTCATTCCCAAAGACCTGTTAAATCTTGCGGATCGTTTCGCCTACATACCTGCACCAAACCACGTCTCCCTAGCTTCATTTGTTTACGCACGAAAAATTAAGGTTGGATACTTTTTGAACACACCTTGTATGTATATCTCTTTAAATAAGCTGCATTTTTCACGAAGGACTGGAGGCTACTCACCCGGTGATTTAACAAGCATAGCAGGAAACCAATCATTACCTTTAAATGTGAAAAAAAATTTAACTAATGCTTTAATGGAGTCGGATACACCAAAGGAACATATGACATCAAGAATTGCTGCTCAGGTAACACATTACCTTGGTACTGCCAGGATGGAGGTACAGGCATACTGTAGGTTTAAACTCTTAGCCCCTCAGCACCAAATGAGTGATTGCCTTTTCCTTTGTCCTCACAGCAGTTTCTAAAGCAATTGGTTATTTTATATGAACCGGGTGTGCTTTAGAAAGGTTATATGATTTCTCTTTGTGAGTTTCAAAGCTAAATAAATTCTATAACAACCGATTTCCGAGCCGTTTGCCGTATTAACATGGTTTCTAAACTACAGAGCCAATTTTTTTCCACCCAGCACATGACGTAGCTGTTTTTAAAGGACTAGACGACCCGTGAACCCGTTGGGTTCCCGTTGTGACCGGTTGATGAAAAAAATCATTTCAAGAAAAAAGAGATAGCTCCAGCAAACTATACCACTGAGGTTGTTTGCATTGATCAAATTCTCCCGAAGAGTACTTGACTGAATCGGGAATTGATTTTTTTTTAATAATTTTTTTCATTGCCCGATTTGAACGAAACTTGATGCTGCATTACCGCAGGTGAATGGTGAGTAAGGTGGCCCTAAAATGTTTGCGCTATCGTGTACCGTTTTGGCTGTATTTCGGGAACATACATACATACAAGATGAGAGTTTTAGTAATATATAGATAATGTTTATGCACATCTTGAAACGTCGATAATGCAGCATTGTTTTTTAAAATTTGTTTGTTGAAATTCCCCCAAAACAAGGGTGAAAACTACTCAAGGTTTTTGGGTTGCATATAGTACGTATTGTTGTTGGTAATCACACTGACTGCAATCAGCTGATGCCGATTCTCGAAAAATTGCCAATATCGGCCAAGCACGTGTGTGTGTGTGTGTGTGTGTGTGTGTGTGTGTGTGTGTGTGTGTGTGTGTGTGTGTGTGTGTGTGTGTGTGTGTGTGTGTGTGTGTGTGTGTGTGTGTGTGTGTGTGTGTGTGTGTGTGTGTGTGTGTGTGTGTGTGTGTGTGTGTTTTGTTAAAGCATAACATATTCTCTGCTAATTCCCCTCATCTCTCTCTCTCTTTCTCTTTCTCTTTCTCTTTCTCTTTCTCTTTCTCTTTCTCTTTCTCTTTCTCTCTGTCTTTCTCTTTCTCTCTGTCTTTCTCTCTGTCTTTCTCTGTGTCTTTCTCTCTGTCTTTCTCTCTCTTTCTCTGTGTCTTTCTCTCTGTCTTTCTCTCCGTCTTTCTCTTTCTTTCTTTCTCTCTGTCTTTCTCTTTCTTTCTTTCTTTCTCTCTGTCTTTCTCTTTCTTTCTTTCTTTCTCTCTGTCTTTCTCTTTCTTTCTTTCTTTCTTTCTGTCTTTCTCTTTCTTTCTTTCTTGCTCTCTGTCTTTCTCTTTCTTTCTTTCTTTCTCTCTGTCTTTCTCTTTCTTTCTTTCTTTCTCTCTGTCTTTCTCTTTATTTCTTTCTTTCTCTCTGTCTTTCTCTTTCTTTCTTTCTTTCTCTCTGTCTTTCTCTTTCTTTCTTTCTTTCTCTCTGTCTTTCTCTTTCTTTCTTTCTTTCTCTCTGTCTTTCTCTTTCTTTCTTTCTTTCTTTCTTTCTCTCTGTCTTTCTCTTTCTTTCTTTCTTTCTCTCTGTCTTTCTCTTTCTTTCTGTCTTTCTCTCTGTCTTTCTCTTTCTTTCTGTCTTTCTCTCTGTCTTTCTCTCTGTCTTTCTCTTTCTTTCTGTCTTTCTCTCTGTCTTTCTCTCTGTCTTTCTCTCTGTCTTTCTCTTTCTTTCTTTCTCTCTGTCTTTCTCTTTCTTTCTTTCTCTCTGTCTTTCTCTTTCTTTCTTTCTCTCTGTCTTTCTCTTTCTTTCGTTCTCTCTGTCTTTCTCTTTCTTTCTTTCTCTCTGTCTTTCTCTTTCTTTCTTTCTCTCTGTCTTTCTCTCTCTCTCTCTCTCTCTCTCTCTCCAAAAAAAGCTGCATCAAGAGCAAGAAAGAAGACCAGAGGCAAACACAACAGGAATGGCTGCATCAAGGAACCAGTCCTGCAAGGAAAAAGAAAAGTCTGTATTGTCCTACAATCCAACATTAGATTATGCTTCTGATCAAAGAGATGCTATTGGCTCAATGTCAATTACTTGCAGGCACTGTGATGCAATGAAACGGACAGGAGAAGTTCCAATGATATGCTGCAATAGTGGCAAGGTTTGACTGCCCCAGATGAATGCTCCTCCTGAACCTCTGTACATTATTGACAGTCAACACTCCAAATGCAAGTGATTTCCAAAGCAACATCAGAAGATACAACTCATGCTTCAACATAACATCTTTTGGCACCAAAAATAGATCAAAGAATCTGGCTGCATGCCCACATTTAGAGTGCAGGGACAGGTTTATCATTAGATTGGCAGTCGACAGCCACGACCAAATAAAGAGCCAAAATTCCTGCAAATCGACTTCATTGGTGACAATACAAAGCAGGCTGAACAGAAATGCAACAATGTCATTCAAATCAAGCTGGAAGTGGTGCTGCAGATGCACGAGATGCTGCACAAGGAAAACAGCTATGTTCAGAGTCTCAAGTATGCAATGGAGAAGATGACACCTGAGTACAAAGTTGTCATTCATTCAGGCAAAACTCCGGTTGGGGAGCATGAGCAGCACTTCAATGCACCCACCACATCAGAAGTGGCTGTCATCCTAGCTGGTGAACAACATGGCAATCGAGACATTGTGCTGCAACGCAGAAACAACTCTCTCCAGAGAGTTGCTGAGACACACCGATCATATGATGCACTTCAGTATCCACTAATTTTCTGGCAGGATGATGGTGGATATCATATGGAACTGTGACAAACAAACCCAGCAACAGGATTCTGAAAAATACGATTTCTGCCATGGACTTTTGTGCCGATAGGATGATTCTGCGAGCTGGAAATTTTAATCGCATCTTGCGATACAAAGATCTCTTCCACCAATTTGTAGTGGACATGTTTGCCAAAATTGAGGCAGAAAGGTTGAGATTCATTTGAAACAACCAAAAGAAACTCCGAGTCGAAAACTATGTTCATCTCAAGGATGCCATGAACAATGATGAAAATGCTGCCAATGTTGGCTAATTGGTCATCCTGTCTTCCAGTTTCACAGGTGATTCCTGCTACATGCATGAGTGCACTCAGGATGCCATGAGACATGTGAAACTATGGTGTCCTGATCTCTCCATTACCTTCACCTGTAACCCAGCTTGGGAGGGAGTGGTTAATGAACTGGTACCAGGCCAAAAACCATAGCATCACCATGATTTGCTGGCAAGAGTATTCCGACAAAAATGAAGGCATTGATGAACGTCATCACCAAGGGAAAGATTTTTGGAGCCATTAAGTGCTACCTGTACACAAATGAGTGGCAAAAGCGTGGCCTGCTACATGCTCACATTCTGACTTGGCTTCAAAATGAACTTCATGTGCACAGAGTGGATGACTTCATCAGTAATGAACTAACAGACCCAGTAATTGATCCACTTCTGTTAAGAACTGTCAAAACACAGATGGTGCATGCTCCCTGTGGAAGCATCAATCCAAAGTCATCATGCATGAAAGATAACAAATGCGCAACAAGGTTCCCACGATATCTTCTGAAAGAGACACAGACTGGACAAGATGGATACCCACTGTATTTGTCAGAGAAAACCAGAAGATGGTAGCTTCACAACAACCATCAGAGTTCGTGGTTGTGACGTTGAAGTTGACAACAGGTGGAGTGTTCCATACTGTCCACTCCTCACACAGCTATTCAGTGCACACATCAATGTTGAGTACTGCCACTCTGTGAAATCCATCAAATATTTGTGCAAGTATGTCAACAAAGGATCTGACATGGCTGTGTTTGGCCTGATAATGGATGGGACTGTGCATGATGATGTTCGGCAATATGAAATGGGAAGATGTATCAGCCGCAATGAAGTCATCTGGAGGATCCTGAACTTCCCAATTAATGAGTGACATCCCACGGTGGTTCATCTCAGTGTGCACGTTGAGAATGGCCAGAGAGTGTACTTCACTAAGACTTTGGGGAAGGTAGGAGGGAGAAATACTGGTACCTAAGATGTGGGAGTGGGAGATTACTGGTACCTAATCCACTTGGGTACAAGAGCACGTCCAAGTCCCACAGGACACAACTCTCACTGCTTTCTTCAATCTCTGCCGGGATGATGAATTTGCTAAGATACTGTTGTATCATCAGATACCCAAGTTCCCATTGTGTGCTGCCTTTTTGGCTGCTGGTTGCGTCATTGGTTAGGGGCACGGCTATGCCGCTGATGTAGTGCCCCAATTACCAGTATAATGGTGCTCATTTTGCCAACCTCGGAAGGATGGCAGGCTGAGTCAACCCCCTGGTGTTAATTCAGTGGTAAACGGTCTCAAACTCAGGACCCCAGGTTCCCAAGCCACCACCCTAACCAATAAGCCAACACCAGGGAATATGAATACCCAAGTACCACACATGGGATGTTGGCAGCAAGATGTGGGCCCACCGCAAAGCAGAAAAAACTGTCACAGACAAGCAACAGTAGGCATCAAAGCCAGTGACACACTTGGTCGTATGTACACTGTACAACCAAACAATTTTGAATGTTTTGACCTGAGACTGCTTCTGCATGAGGTCAAAGGTCCAACATCATTTAAGCAGCAATGACTGCATTCTGCCCTCTCGTATGTGTGATCAGTCATTGTGTTGTACTTCAGTCAGTTGTCCATACTATCTGGTTTAGGAAGATGCAACACAAGGCTATGAAACCTTTTTTGCCACTGTGTGAAGCAGAGCCATCTCTGTAAAATACAAAACACACAGGAAACGACACTCTGTGTTGCGGCATAGCTGTGATGGTCATGTTTAACCCTTGACCAGTCAAAGAACCCCAAGGAGGTTAAATATCATGGCAAGGTCAGCTTTGGTCTTATTTGCTCTCTCCCACCTGTCTCTTTCTCTTTCCTCCTGCCCCCACCTCTCCCCCCCCTCATTCTGTCCTCTCTCACCCTTTCCACTGAGTGTATGTCAGGTTGGATTGGGTTTGGGTGTGGGTGGGTTTGGTTTTATGGAGTATGAGTACACTACTACTCGTGTGTTGTGTTATTGGGTTGGGGTTGAAGGTGTATGGCTGTCGATTGGCCTCCTCCCATGAAGAGATTTCCTTGCAATGAACTTAACATGATTATGCCGTGACATAGACAAGGAACTTTTAATTTTCAATGACGCAACATCATTCCATAGGCACAACATGCAAATGGCTAATCTAATGGAACACACAGGAAAGTTCCAAGTAGACACCCAAACGAAACAAATCAGTGAACTCAAACGAACCCATGAGCTCGAGATGAGTTGTGGTATGCACCATTATGATCATATTGATATTACAAAATGGATAATGCTATCATAAATACAATTAATAAATTTGAGTGCCGTCAAACATAAAGACAAAAGGTTCAGTAAGATACACCACAAGGCTAAAAGTATGTGGACACCTGCTCGTCCAACATCTCATTCCAAAATCATGGGCATTAATATGGAGTTGGTCCCCATTAATATGGAGTTGGTCCCCCCTTTGCTGCTATAACAGCGTCCATTCTTCCGTAAAGGCTTTCCATTCGATGTTGGAACATTGCTGCGGGGATTTGCCTCCATTCAGGCACAAGAGCATTTGTGCGATTAGGTCTGGCTCGCAATCGGCATTCCAATTCATCCCAAAAGGTGTTCGATGGGGTTGAGGTCAGGGTTCTATGCAGGCCAGTCAAGTTCTTCCACACTGAACTTGACAAACCATTTCTGTATGGACCTCGCTTTGTGCATGGGGACATTGTCATGCTGAAACAGAAAAGGGCCTTCCCCAAACTGTTGCCACAAAGTTGGAAGCACAGAATCATCTAGCATGTCATTGTATGCTGTACCATTAAGATTTCCCTTCACTGGAACTAAGGGGCCAAGCCTGATCCATGAAGAACAGCCCCAGACCATTATTCCTCCTCCACCAAACTTTACATTTGGGCAGGTAGCGTTCTCCTGGCATCTGTCAAACCCAGATTCGTCCGTCAGACTGCCAGATGGTGAAGCGTGATTCATCACTCCAGAGAACGTGTTTCCACTGCTCCAGAGATCCAATGGCGGTGAACTTTACACCACTCCAGCCGACGCTTAGCATTGCACATGGTGATCTTAGTCTTGTATGCGGCTGCTCGGCCATGGAAACACATTCCATGAAGCTCTCGCCGAACAGTGCTTGTGTTGACGTTGCTTCCAGAGTCAAATTGGAACTCAGTCGTGAGTGTTGCAACTGACAACGGACGAATTTTCTGTGCTACATGCTTCAGCACTCGGCGGTCCCATTCTATGAGCATGTGTGGCCTACCACTTCGTGGCTGAGCTGTTGTTGCTCTTAGACATTTCCACTTCACAATAACAGCACTTACAGTTGACCGGGACAACTCTAGCAGGGCAGAAATTTGATGAACTGACTTGTAGGAAAGGTGGCATCCTGTGATGGTGCCACGTTGAAAGTCACTGAGCTCTTCAGTTCGGCCCATTCTACTGCCAATGTTTGTCTATGGAGATTGCTTGGCTGTGTGCTTGATTTTACACACCTGTTAGCAATGGGTGTGGCTGAAATAGCCGAATCCACTAATTAGAAGGGGTGTCTAATTAATAGAACTAGTGGGTAAATCCACTAATTAGAATAGAACTACTACTACTACTTCTCTATACTACTTCTTTCTATGAGAGAGGCCTTCTCTCATCAGAAGAACTCGCAGCAAAAATGGGCCTACGGACAATTAGAATCCCCTCAAGGATACTCCAAGAGGTTAAAATGTCTTTGCCTCCTGATTGCTTGGCATACCCAGAGAATCCCAATAAGGGTGACGGAACTTTGTAGATGTCCAGCAGCAACTCCATGGACTTTAAAATCGAACCACGACGTTGCGAGCTCCCTCAGCCACCACCTGTACACGACATGGGTTGCCCCCCTGGCGCAGCTAATATGTCTTTCCGTGGGCTGTCAAGGAAGAACATATACCTACTGGTCATGCATTCGCTCCACTACATGGCTCTTGCAACCCGACGGGATACTCCCTGACATGAGATTCTTCCACTTACATTTCAGAGTCATCCATGTTGGGGTTCACTCTATCTTCACCCAACGCCAAGAACAATGGTGGACTTAAGTTGGAGATTGCTGCATGGTGCCCTAAGCTCTGGAGCCATGATGCGGCATTTCACAAACGTTCCAGAGGAATTCTGCTTTTGTGGTGAAAGAGAAATGGTGTTTCACATGTACCTACAATGTCGCCATCTTCAGCCAATGCACAAGAGTTTGAGCCCCTTATCCTTCGACGTCCACTGTCTTTAAGTCTTGGAGACTTGATTTCCAAGTAATCCCCAGTCTTCCTGACAACCTGTTTGTTTCCAGTCAATGACTTGTCTTGGGAGTCTGATTGCTTCTTTTCTTTCCACTGGCCCAAACCACCTCACTCATCGTTCTTTTGAAATCCCACTTTCAGGTTTCTGTTTTGTCCATTTCCTTAACTCCACACTTTGTAACGCTCATTTCTCAGCTTATTCTTACAACTTTCTGAAGGTTCCAGGAATCCATGTTGTTTTCTTCCTAACCTGCCATATGTCTCTCTTCGAAACAACATCATTGCTCTGCAGAGATGGATCTTCATCCTTGTGTTTAAATCTTTTGTTTTCCAAATAGTTTCCAATTTGTGAAGTGACGTAGCTTTTGCAATCAAATATCTCACTTCATCTTCCCCGATTCCATCCTCAGTTACTGCACTCTCCAGGTAGATGAATATGGCGACTCTTTCCAGTAGGCTCTATCCCGTCTTATGGAAGGTGGACAGAGGTTATGTTTTCACCTCTGTCTGTCTGTTTGTTTGTTTGTGAGCACGATGTCTCAAAGAGTTATGGATGGATTCAGTTGAAACTTGGTGGACAGGTTGGGTGTGTGACAAGGATGAATTAATTAGATTTTGGTGAAGATCTGAATCCAGCTCTGGATACGAGAATTTTTAATTGATTCTGCACCATTGAGAGATGGGCCTAAAAACTATATATAGCATGATATCTCAAAAAGTCATGGACGAGTTATGACAAAGCTAGGTGGATGAGTTGGTTAGGTGACAAGAACAAGCCGATTCGATTTTGGTTCAGATCCGACCTATCAGGTGAGGTCAGGTATTGGAGCATGCGCTGGAGCAGCGCTTCGATGCGTTCACTTTCTGCTGGAACTCCAGGGGCCTCCGTCTAGCCATCCACCAGGCAGATGCCTGGCCCATCCCCATCTCCTTGAGATGCTGATCAACCTGCTGCAACCACGAGGCACGTGGTCGACCCATTGACCTCCTCCACTCACGTGGCTCTCTTGCTGAGAGAATCTGGTGAACAGGATCAGCGTCAGGAAAACGAGCCAAATGTCCATACAGCCACAGCTGATGCTCATGGAATATGCAGGTGGCGAATCTCATTTGAATCTCTCTCAACAACTGCTCGTTGGACACAAAGTCTGACCAGTGATAGCCAGGGATTCTCCAAAGAGACCTGGTACCAAAGGAATTAAGCCTCCATCTCAAATCCCTGGTCAGAGTCCAAGTCTCACATCCGTAGAGCAAGACTGGAAGCACCAAGGACCTGAAGACTCGGACTTTCATCCTCCTGCATAGGTACCGACAGCACCACATCCCATGATCTAGTGAATCCATGACTCCCCAGGCCTGACCCAGACGTCTATTGACCCCTGTCTCAATGTCAGCAGAGACATGAATATCATCACTGCCAAGGCAAGTGAATCTCTCTGTGACCTCAACATCCTCACCACAGACAGGTACAGACAAGACGGCAGCATCCACGATGTCAATGAAAGCCTGGATCTTAGTTTTGACCCAGGAAACCCATAATCCTAGCGGCTCCGACTCCTCATTCAGCACCTCGAGCACTCCCAAAAGGATATCTCGAGTCTGCAAATATGACTGCATCATCTGCTTAATCAAGGTCAGAGATCTAGAGATTCCAAAATGATGCACCGCAGCTTGATCTCTCTGACATCCTCCCCCAGAATTCAGTCCATACAAGTGCTGAAAAGTGCCAGTCCACACCCCTGACAAACTCCAATAGCAACTGGAAACTAGAACGGGCACTCAGTAGAGCGCATACCTTCGCCAACGCTACATTTTGCCCCCTCCCCCCCCCCAGAAACCGTTGATTGTGAGGGTATTTAATCCCATACCACATCTGCCATCTCATATATGTTATGATGGCTTAAAAACATTAAATTTCCCTGCGTCATATCGTATATCACAAGATTGGGCATTGGATTCACAACATTTTGGCTTTGGTCGCATGCAAATTGGATAAAAATCGAACGCACTATGGCAAAATGAAGATTTTGACCTTTTCATGACTTCGACCTTGACCTTTGTACTCTTAATTTTGTAATTGGTATTAGAGTGTGGGGAACAGAACAGTCAACATTTTGGTGTTGGTTTCATGCAAATCGGATAAGAATTGACCGTGTTATGACGAAAACCGCACATTTTGCAATGTCGTGACCCCCCCTGACCTTTGACTCCCAACCGCTAAGAAGGGTTATTACGTCATTGTGTCATGTCACATATCACAAGATGGGGAATTGAATTCTGAACATTTTGGCATTAGTTGCATGCAAATTGGATACAAATTGACCGCGCTATGGTAAAAAGACGATTTTGACCTTTTCATGACCTTGACCTTTGACCCGATCGCTCCCAAAATCTAATCAAATGGTCCTCGGATAATAACCGATCATCCCACCAAATTTGCTGCGATTCAGTTCAATACTTTTGGAGCTTTACGAATAACAAACAAACAAACACACATATTCACAAATAAATAAATAAATACACAGTGATCAAAACATAACCTTCGCAACAAAGTTTGTGAAGGTAATAAGTTGGAGATGGTAAAACCAAATCTCACAGCACTCTCAGTACCAGAGTATCATTCAGACATCAGATCGATCAGTTTTGGTGGCACCCCACTAAGACCAAAAATCCTCCACAGGGCATCCCGATTCACTGAATCAAATGCTTTACAGAGATCAACATAGACTGCAAGCAGCCCCTGCCAAAACTCTCGTCTGCATTCGGTGAGGACCCGAAGAGCAAGGATACGGTCAATCGTTGACCTCTTTGGTGTAAAGCCTGACTGCTCTGGGCACTGGTGCTCAAGCAGATGGTGGCGAACCCTATCAAGAATTATCTGAGCAAAGATCTTGCCCGGCACTGAGAGCAGCGTCACCCCTCGGTAGTTGTTGCAGTCCTGGCGATCACCCTTCCCTTTCCAGAGATGGACAAAAAGGCCCCTCTTCCAGTCAGTTGGGATGATGCCTGTGTTCCAGGCAGAGCACAGAACTTTGTGCATTGACATGAGCACAGCAGCTTCACCAGCCTTGAGAAGTTCAGCATGGATGCCACAGATCCCTGGAGCTTCACCACATTTCAAACGGTTCACCGCAGCCTGTGTTTCCACAAACGAAGGTGGATCACAGTTGATTGGAGGGTAAGCAACAGGAATAGTAACACCCCTGACATCCAACGCAACTGCTGGTGGATCAGCCTGGTACAGTCACTCAAAGTAACCGGCCAAGCGGGCCTTCAATTCGGACTCCTCTGTCAAGAGCCTACCACACTTTGTTCTAACTGCAGTACACCGAGGGATGGACTTGGAGGAACGCAATGCATGGATTCCCGTGTACACCAGATGAGAATCACTTGACCACAGGTGATGCTCAACCCTTCACAGATTCCTCGCACATAGGCTTCCTTGTCCACCGTCAGTGCACGTACAGTTTTACCACTTAACTCCTTGAACAGCTCAGCTCTGCCATTTTGCCTGGCCCCGCAACTCTGGCCAATAGTATCCAGTGTCCATTGAGAGACAAAATTCTTCTTCACCCTACGGTGAGTTCCAAAACTTCCACCAGCAACATCAAGGATGGTGGTCTTGAAGGCACTCCACAACTCTTCAGGACCTCCCAAAGCACCCAGACCCACCAAATCCCCACTCAGCTTGTTCACAAACTCCTCAGCTACCCTCTCATCCTTGAGCTTGCCAACATCCAGCCTAGGCTGGGATGGTACCATTCTCCAGGATTTAAGGTGCAACTTAAGAGTTGCGCCAACAAGCCAGCGATCAGTATTGAGGAATTGAGCACTCTGGTAGACCCTGCAGTTCTGGATCATCCTCCAGCGACCATCAACCAGGACATGGTCAATCTCCTTTGCCGCACCGCCAGCGTTGGAAGACCAAATCCAGCGATGAGCTTCTGGGCGCTGAAACCATGAACCAACCACCCTAATTCCATGACTTCTTGCAAAGTCAAGGAACTTAGTACTACTCTGGTGCACAGTTCCAGACCAATGAGGACCAACATGTCTCATAACCATCCCTATCAGTTCCAGTCGATGCTTGAAATCCCCCAAGACTAGAAGTGTATCTCACCTGGGGCACTGATCAACCACAGACTCGAGCTTGGCATAGAATGTGTCCTTTATGGTGAGGTCACTCGCCTCAGTCGGAGCATATACAGAAACCAGGGAAACGACACCCAAGGAGTGACAAATCCTTAGTCTCATAATACGCTCGCTGACTGGTGTTACCTCAATTATCATTGGAATCAGTTTATTGGACTCCGTGGGCATGGTAACCATCAGAGCGACCAGACCAATAGTAGGTGTGACCACCCGCCATGATCTCGCCGCAATCCGGTCTCCGAACCTCAGAACAGACACATTTGGGCACTAGATATGGATGGCTGTTGGCTCACAAGTTGCTCCTTACTAACCATGAAATGGGTTAGTACAGGTTTACATGGTACCTGGAGCAAGCCACAGACATTCAAAATGCAGACCTGTCAGTGGGATAGAAAACGTAAACTGTTTGGCTTGGCGGAGGTATGCACTCTTCCGAGTACTGTTCTAGGTTTCTTTGTTTTGGTTTTCAGATATAAAAACCTCTGAAATAGTATAAAACCACACAAACATGCATTATATTCGGCCACAAGCACTTCTTGAACATTGGCACCCACAAAACTGACTTCTTAATTTTTTTTATTTCTGAACAGCGTAACTTTATCCTATTGCCCCTGCTCCCTGTTGCCATTCATGAAATGACTATTTTCCAAACCATTCATGTCTTCCTTTGCTTTGAAGATCTGTGTACAGTTTGGTTGAAATTCTATACCATTATTCCTACCCACCAAAACCTCCACTGCACGACACGGGAGAATTGAAGATGGAAGCCCTCTGAGGTTTAGTGTCAATTGGTCCCCAGGATGGAATTATTGAGGCCACTGTGACGTTGAGCTTTATCGACCCAGAACAGGATGACAATGAAAAGGACTATAAGGATAATTTTGTGAACATATCTGGCAGAACATGTATCCATTGCAAGGAATTAGGTTGTCGTGTCACAAAAGTTACTTGAAAAGTAACATCTGTCACCAAAAGCAGCAGCTCTGATGACTGTGAATCAGCATAATAGCTGTAATCAAACAGCAGACTGTGGAAATCATAATTATATGCAATGCAAGGGTAATGTTCCAGCACTACCTCGTACCTGTAATAATACTTTGGTGTAAGCATATTTTTGCATCCTGTTAAGGTACCATGTGAAAAATAAATAATGAAATATTTATCATGAGTGTAATGTTTGCAATTAATGTAAATTTTCATGTTGTCGGAAACCTGTTGTGCAGATGCAGGGATTACTATTATCCGAGCACATGACCCCCCCTTCCTCTCTTTAGGGATTAACGGCGCCTTTTCAAACCTGCACAAGGATTTTATTCGTTGGGCACGGAACACAGTGCAATCTGTGCAAAATGCTCAGGTGTTTTGTAATTTGCAAAGGTATATTTTTGCCAGCATTACCACCCACTTGCCATGTGGGAATCACTTCTTTACAATATTGAACTCACCTGTTCACTCACTCATCCAATCCTATCACAAGGACTCATGGCGTAGTTGCACTCGAATTGAAAGCCCAAAAAGTGTTTATCGTTCAACGAGTCCTTTTTTACGTTTAAATTGAACCCATGACGTATATAACTTATCTTCGCACCTTAAGGCCCTGTCACACCTTGACGATTTAGCCAGCGTACGCCTGACGTATGCAAAATTTGGCTAAAACGCTGGCACACGTCGAATACGTTATGGGTAAGTTTGTATACGTTAAGAGTACGCTGGCATACGTCGTAGTACGCTGGCTTTTTTTCGTAGTACGCTGGCATACGTCTTTGTACGCTGGCATACGTCTTTGTACGCTGGCATACGTCTTAGTACGCCGAGGTGTTAGACAAATTTTCCATGCTTGAAATTTTCCGACGTATGCCAGCGTATGACTCACACGTTCCGCATGACGCTGGCCATAAGTTGTAGGCACGTTACGCGATCGTTGACACACGTCCACACACGTTACTTGTAAGTTACTCATAAGTCGAAACACGTCAAGGTAATGGTTAGCGTCAGTGTTTCAGACTCCTTGGTTATTTATTTATTTATTTATTTTCTTCGGTATGACGGTGATGTTGACACTTCAATTTCTAGTGCGGTTATAATATAATATAATTAATAGGCTCCCGCTCAACGATTTAAATCATAACCACACTAGCAATCGAAGTGTCAACATCACCGTCATACCGAAGAAAAAAAAACAAAAAAAAAAAACCAGGGAGTCTGGAACACTGACGCTAACCATTACCTCGACGTGTTTCGACTTATGAGTAACATACAAGTAACGTGTGTCGACGTGTGTCAACGATCGCATAGCGTGCCTACAACTTATGCCAGCGTATGCGGAACGTGCGTCGTACGTTGAGAAATTTTCAACATGCTGAAAATTTCTCGACGTACTCGGCGTATGATGACGTATGCCAGAAAACTACAACGTATGCCAGCGTGCTCTTAACGTATACAAAACTTACCAATAACGTATTCGACATGTGCCAGCTTGGTTTGGCAAATTTTTCATCCGTCAGCATACGCTGGCTTAAACGTCAAGGTGTGACAGCGGCTTCACACTTCGATGTCTAGTGTGGTTATGATTTGAATCGTCGAGCCGCAGCCAATGAATAGCCTACGCCACGTGATCGTCAGCGATACGCTGCTGCGCGCTATGCATAAGTTAGACTATCGTTGGGCATAGGTTGTGAACGCCAACAACACGCTCAGCATTCGTTGGTATAAGTTATCTATATGTGATTAAAACGTTCTGTGTACGTTACTAATACGTTATGCATACGTCCAACACGTTATTATACGCCCAAAACTTTTTTTAAAACATCAATAGTCCAGCGTACGCCATCGTTTTACTTACATTTTGAGACCTTGCCATACGCTGGCTAAAACGTCAAGGTGTGACAGCCCCTTTATCAGTGCACATCATTGTGCGGTGGATATTTTTGAGGAAATTGGAACTTTTTTCTGATGATACCAAATTTATAGATTTCTTTCCTCTGATAGAGTATCTATCGATCGAATGCTGTGCTGGTTCATTTACCATCATGGGCACAGCCACACTCGTCTATAAGCTGTCTATCCTGGGTTCGAATCCAGACCCAGCTAGGAAAGTGTCACCCAAGCAGGGTGGTTCATTAATGTGTGTGCCGTTCTTCAAATGGACGTTGAACATGGCGTCCCGTCTGCCAGCATTAGTTGGTGGACGTTGAAGATCAAACGGTGTCCTTCGTGAAGAGCAGGTGAACTCCGCCGGCACCATGGCCAAGTATCCAAATTTCTGCTCTCAACTACAGGGAGCACTGCATCAGGAGCACAGCCACGCTCCGAGCAATGATGAAAAACCAGCCGATGATAGCTTGTAACAAGCTGCACACGAAATTAATGAATGGACGAATGGGCACAGCACGGCACATCAAGCAATCGGTTCAGTCAACAAACGCCTCTGAGTTTCTGAATTACATATAAGAACACACAATGCACTGTGCACTGCATTCAAAACTAGAACGGTACCCAGTGGAGCGCATACCTCCACCAGGCTGCACAGTTTACATTTTGTATTGCACTGATAGGCCAGATCTGCATCCGGACCTTAACCAAAATCGATTCGGCTGGTTCTTGTCACCTAACTAATTCATCCACCAAGTGTCGTCCGAATCTGTCCAAAGCATTTTGAGATCTCAAACTATATTTCATGCTTAAATTTTCAATGGCTTAACAAGGCTGGCTTTTTCACTTTCACTCATTGGTGTAATATATTATTTGAATTATTTATGACATGATGACTGTTGAACGATGCTTGGAGTGGGCTTGATACATCATTAGATATCTGTGATCACAAAGCAATCGCCAAGAGTAAGCTTCCCCCGACTGGGGGAGGCTTACCTTTGGCGATCGCCCGTGACTTACCCTTGGCCCGCAATCCAATGATGACCATATTTTTTTTGGACCACCATATGACCTTAACCTTCAACTTTTAGGGATAGAGTGTCTTCTTCTTCTTTCGGCTGCTCCCGTTAGGGGTTGCCACAGCGGATCATCCGTATGATCCGCATTGTGATTTGGCACATGTTTTACGCCGGATGCCCTTCCTGACGCAACCCTGGTCGCCATTTAGGGATAGAGTGTAAATTAAGAAAATGTGTCCCATCTACACTCGATCCATACAACTCAACATCATGAAAATCGGAGGAAAATTATTCAAGTTATGATTAAAAAGGGGTATTTTTTGGTTAATTAGGTCACAATCTGAAACGAAAACGCCATTCTTAGGGCACATAGCCTCGCCTCCCATGATCATTCTGAACAAAAATATTGTCGCTAACTGAACACGCTGCGATTATGGCCGGCCAACTGCTATTACAGTATGGCCCATATAACCATATCATCCATGCACCCTATTATGTCATGTATATTGCCATTAGCCATATAATTTGGAGACAGATTTCAATTCAACCAATTATAGCTGAAATACCACCTCACCGACGATGTCATCGTTATCACCCTATATAGCCATGAGAAGTAGATGACATATGCCAAGTTTCAATTTTTTTTTTGTTGAGCCGTTTTGGAGATGTCCAATTTTTTTTCATTTAATCCAATATGGCTGTCATACCGTGTGACCTATGATGTCAGACTTAGCAATAAAATATTATTTATGGGGAGTCCCTCCTATGTTTAAAGTTTCGCATCAATCAGACAAGCGGTTGCAGAGAAAATGCAATTTAAAGGGAAAATATATGGACATGTATGCACGCACGCACGCACGCACGCACACACACACACACACACACACACACACACACACACACATACGGGCATTACAATTGTCTTGTAACCCATTCGAGTTTTTCGACAAGATTTGAAAAAGTTGGACAAAACTAAAAAGTAGGTCAAGGACCTGAATCAAATATTAGGTGCACAACCTTAGTGCAGGTCCACCATTAAGATGCAAGAACATCTTGGAAGGC
Organism: Eptatretus burgeri; assembly: GCF_056783735.1. Lineage (NCBI taxonomy): Eukaryota > Metazoa > Chordata > Myxini > Myxiniformes > Myxinidae > Eptatretus > Eptatretus burgeri. Next base: position 45,422,140 of record NC_140967.1, read on the forward strand.
CAAGTGGTCTTTGAGATTCCATATTGGCAAGATTGAGCGATATCAAAAAAAACCTGTTGTTTTTTTTTCATACCGCCATTTGCACTTGACCTTTCACTCAGAGGGGTATGATGTAAATTAAGCATGAATGCACCTTGCTCTTGGCTCTCTCGAGAAGGAAATTTCATTCTAATCAGACAAACCTTCGTAGAGCTATGGTGAAAATGTTGAAATGTCTATAATTCGATCATGACCTTAATATTAGGTCAAGGTCAAAATATTATGCCATCCCGCATACTTTTACTCCCATTATTGTTGCTAAATTTCATTGCAAAAGTCCCAGCCAGATCTCAGATACATTGGCAGAAAAAAATGGAGAAAAATCTAAATGGTGGTTTAATACTCCTCAGGGTGTAAGACCTTAACCTTCAAACTGGAGGGGTATGATGTAAATTACATTTAAATGTGACTTGCTTGAGGCTATCTAGCGAGGCCAATTTCATTCTAATCGGATAAAACTTAGTCGAGTTTTCGTGAAAAATGTTTAAATGTCTATAATTGTGTCATGACCTGAAATTAGGTCAAGGTCAAAAAAAAGTCAACCCCACAAACTTTGTATTCCCGTTATTGAAGCAAAATTTCACTCATAAAGTCCTCAGACATTGGCAGAAAAAATGTTGAAAAACCTAAATGGTAGTTTAATACTCCAAGGGGTGTAAGTCCTTGACCTTTAACCTGGAGTGGTCTGATGTAGATAAAGAATAAATGCACCTTGCTCTGGAGTCGACATCAGTGTTTCTCAGCCAGATTTACCAGATGACACACCCGTCCTGGTATTTGGTCACCACGACTCCCTGTTTTCCCTACTAAGGTTAACAAAAAAAGCACAGGAATGGGGATTTTGAAAAAAATCCACTTTACTGGTAAACTTGGCTGGGCCCGTTCGTGCCAACCCTAACTACAGGAGTAACAAAACGCTGGAGTCTGAGCCATTTTTATTTCCTTTGTGCACACAACATATCAATTTAGGGACTAGTCTCATTCAGCGAACATCGTAGCTCACTCTCAATATCGATCACGGAGAGCGACTCCACGCCATCTTGTGCGCTTCCCGCACGGTGACTTCGAGGTTCGATGACCACCAGGCTCCTCAAGGCCATTTCTGGACGTAAAGCTGAATGCCAGCGTAAAGCGGGGATTTTCTTTTATTTTATCTTTCCCCTTGTCTGTTTTTGTGACTGAGTGAAGACGTCTCAAATTAGGATTTAGTTTTACCTTACGTTTCATATTCACCTCTTTGATATATTAAACCATTATTGTTGAATTTCCTTGTGTTAGTTTATTCATTGTGGGTTCGAGAATAAACCCGTGTGCTTCCATTCAGGTAAGCGCCTCTGCTGCTTTCCATCCCACGGGCATCATAACCGCTAAGAATTTCAACTATTTGCCTCGGAGTTAAGACCGTCCGGCTATTCGTCCAAGGCTGGTGTTCATCAGCTGCGGACACGACATTATCATCATTATGCCATTTTCACTGGACGGAATTGACTGATTAATTTGTGGCTAGAATAATTTTGTTCAAAAATATAACTTGGATGACATAGAAGCTGGAGTTGGGATTGGAGGAAGATGTATTAACAACCTAAGCCTAAGGTATGCTGATGATACTGTTACGAATTAGGAAGCCTTGTGCACCCAGACAGACAGCCGTCCCCTATTGCTCAGTTATATCGGTAAGTGTGTGTTTCTAGTTAGGGTCCCATCCCTAGTCTAGTGGGAATTGGATGTTCATGCGCTGCGGAGTTATTTTGATAGTTAGGATTTTTTATAACAACAACAACACGGACGACATCTGCCTTCGCTTCTTTCCACCATCCTCCACCGGCTCCATTGCACACGTGCGTGTCAGCACGTACGTGGGCGGATTTCACAAGGACCAGACGTCTCTCGCCCAACCCGGGGGATGCAAGTGAGGTTGCTGACGGTCGACCAATAAGCATAGCCCACGCAGGACCATATTCCTCTCCTTGTTTGAGGGGCGATCGGCCGTGATGGCCGTCACGCCCCCCCCCCCCCACCCTCGGTCCAATCAGCGGACCTGGCGCCCCTGTCGGCCAATGGGTGACGAGCAGATCAGAGCCGGGGCGGTCCTTTGCGAGAAGGCGGAGCCTCGACACACGGTCCGCCCAATGAGCGCAGGTCACGCATGAGCGGACCGCGCCCGAGAAGGGGACAAAAAAACGGAGAACAAATAATTGCGCCCCGTCTGCTCGAGCTCGTAGTCTGGTTCTCTGTCTGCTCGAGCTCGTAGTCTGGTTCTCTGTCTGCTCGAGCTCATAGTCTGGCGCTCTGTCTGCTCGAGCTCGTAGTCTGGCGCTCTGTCTGCTCGAGCTCGTAGTCTGGTTCTCTGTCTGCTCGAGCTCGTAGTCTGGCGCTCTGTCTGCTCGAGCTCGTAGTCTGGTTCTCTGTCTGCTCGAGCTCGTAGTCTGGTTCTCTGTCTGCTCGAGCTCGTAGTCTGGTTCTCTGTCTGCTCGAACTCGTAGTCTGATTCTCTGTCTGCTCGAGCTCGTAGTCTGGTTCTCTGTCTGCTCGAGCTCGTAGTCTGGCGCTCTGTCTGCTCGAGCTCGTAGTCTGGCGCTCTGTCTGCTCGAGCTCGTAGTCTGGTTCTCTGTCTGCTCGAACTCGTAGTCTGATTCTCTGTCTGCTCGAACTCGTAGTCTGGTTCTCTGTCTGCTCGAGCTCGTAGTCTGGTTCTCTGTCTGCTCGAACTCGTAGTCTGGTTCTCTGTCTGCTCGAGCTCGTAGTCTGGTTCTCTGTCTGCTCGAGCTCGTAGTCTGGTTCTCTGTCTGCTCGAGCGCGTAGTCTGGTTCGCGGAACGCATCTCTCAACGCTGGTCTGGCCTCATCTGTTCGCCGACGCTGGTCTGGCCTCATCTCGTCACTGGCGCTGATCGACGTCTGGCTGCGCTGGTCCGTCTTCTGGTGACTGGAGCTCCGGGAAGTTGTGGACGTCCAGCCGCGCACTCGCGGCCAGGTATCCAGCCACATTCTCGTCCCTCAGCTCAACTTCCCTCCGAGCTGAAGGAATAATAAAGACCCTTGAGGTCAATCTCTTTTCTTTGGGTGGGTGTCTGCATGTGGGCCTGTCTTGTTTAAGTAGGAACTGGTTAAGTGCTTTTGCTGTACATAATTTGCATCCTTTATAGTCGGTTTAACTCTGCCCTTTATGCGTTCCTATTGTAAATAAATATCCTATTGTTGAATGTTTCAGCTCGTCCTCGTCCTTTCCTTCATTGGTTTAGCACCGTGCGTGTTGGGTGATTAAAAAGGCCGTTGCTGCTGTAGTTGTGCATTTGGACCGACGGGACCTCGGTAACCATCCGCTCGGGTTACGCACGCGTCGAGCACGGAAACGGCTCGTCCTGTTCGAGCTTCGTCGAGGGTGTGAATTCCTTGGTAGCTTGCCACGTGGGCCTCCAGGTATTTTGAAGTTTGGCAAATAACCCTGCACCACGTGGTTGAATTATTGACGATTCGCGGTCCTGTAAGGGATCCGTACCTTCAGAGTTATCCGAGGGTAACGATCTGAATTCCGGGTGTTCAGTGGAGCCGACTCTACTGCTCCATCTAGCGGTCGTGCTCGCAGCCGATACCCGGCGCACAACAAATTGGTGCCAGGAGTGGAATTTGAACCCCTCCGCCTCCATGAAATTCACGGGATTCGGATCAGGGGTGTAGGGAGCAAACCCCCCCTCCTCTCCCCCCCTTTCCCCCAAATTACGAGTGTTTTAAATTTTATTCTCAACACGTGACATGGCAAGCCAAGATGAGCTGAGGCAGGTGGGTTCAGGTTTAGGCTTTGAGGAACCCATGGTCCAGGACAACACCGTTCAGGGAGATCTTTCCCTGCAACTGACAGTGCAGCAGTATAGGGAGATAATGGAGATGTTACAAATCATGAACGACAAAATGTATGCGACGAATGCAGACATGCAGGCATGGAGAGAGGATATGTGGACAATGGATTGCATAATGGCGGCACCACGTGGCATAACGACCGAACCGATGAGGGGGAGTGTGGAATGTGTCTGGTCCGCAATGGAGACGGGTGAGGTCAGGACGACGAGCGACGCCACCACAATAATTGGGGAGACTGAAACATGTAGGGTGAGACACGAGGGGACGACGGAAAAATTAAAAGAGGTGACGGAGAAATTAACAGAGACAGAGATGCAGAAAATAAAGGACACAAAGGAGGAAACAGTAGAGATGCGGGAGATAGAACAAGCAGAGGATGAATTAAACAAAATGAAAGAGGAACCAGAGACGCAGAAATCAATAGAGGTGAACGAAACACAGGAAATAAAAGACGAGCACACACACGTGGGATTAGGAGGGGACAATGGAGTCGAGCTGGTGGAATGTTTCATGACCCAGTGCGAGCAGCAGGATGACCTCCTGAAGGAACAGAGGGAGAAAATAAGCTCTCTCGAAGCAGATCGCGACGAGGTGAGTCCGGTCGGGCCGAACGAGGTTGAGCGGATGAGTGCTGTGAACGGGTACACGCGGAGCTTGGGGGGTACGGAAACCCCGGGATTTCTTGAGTTGACACGATTCCTCAGTGTGATTGTCCCGGACTGTGTGCTGAAATGTGTGCCAGAGGGTAAGAATGGTGTGTGTCATGGCATGCGTGAGTGCGTGCATGAAAATGGACGATGGACCGATCCAGACGGAGACGGGTGTGGCGATCCTTCTGCGCCGTGTAAAGTTATTTTGGTAACCGCTCCGGTCCCGCGAGACGCCGCGTACGAGGCCCGTTCGGCATTTTGCGAACGGCCCTCGCGCGCGCGACTACGTGGATGGATTCCGGTGTGGGAACGTACTGCGTTTCGAAAGAGACCGTCGCGTGGACGGTTAAAATGGCGGCGAGGGTTGTTTGAATTCGGCAAACAGGGGTCCACATGCGAGCGCGTGTGCGAAGCTCCACTTGCTGCATGCCGCGTGTTCTGTTCGCGGAACGGGTTTCCGGGACAATGCGCTCGTGCTGGCTTGTACGTCAAGCCGTGCAGGTTCGATGCGCGGGTGACGTCACCGGGGACCCCGCGGTGCGAGCAGCGCACGTCGGCTCGCATGGCGGATGCCCCGAAAGCGAGTGCTCGGTGTGATTGGCAGGGCGACGACAAGGCTGTACATATCGCCCGATGGAAGGGACGAACGTGTGTGCCGTAAACCACCACCTTCGCGATGCAAAAGAAAAAAAAGAGTGCACGGGTCGTCATGGTAACCGTGCGCAAGTTGGGGCAGGGTGAGCTTGGGGCGGACTGCGCCCGCAGAGACGGCCGACAGATATAAAACTAATGGAGTTCCGTTCTGAGGCGCGAGGAAAGCGGGGCGAAAGAAAGTCAGGGAGGGAGAAGAGAATGAAAAGTAAGCTTGAGAAACGAGCAGGAAGTGGGTGTAAGCGCGCAAAAGACGAGAAGGAAACAAGCGTGTGATGCACGTGTGGATGTGAGCAGCGTCGCCAACAAGTGAGGCACGGGTCCCTCACCAACAACACCAGGGTCTAAACCCGCGACAGACGATATCGGTGCCCTCCAGACGTCGACTGGCGTTCAAGGCTGTTCGCGAGAGGGTGCACGGCAAGGCTGGGTGCTGGCGACGGATGTGACACGCACGCACACATTTCAAGACGTTTTCACTTCACGGACGACTCCTCTCTGGTGAGCGAGACGTTTCTAAACCCCCCCCCCCCGAATGATCTGTTGGGTACCCATGTCTGTGTTTAGCTGTAAGTAAGTCAACCCCCTGATAAGCATCTGCTCTTTGTCTCTTTCCTGGCATTTTGATTGATTTTGCTTTGAAGTTAATTCATTTATTTACCTCCGACAATAAAAAGTTCTTTTTATTTATTTATTTTACTATTAATAAATAATTTGTCGATTTCCAACCTGTCCGTGTTTGCCCTTTCCTTCCATTGGTCTAGCATTGTCCAAACTGAGATAGACTGGGAGGTAATTACCACAGATTTGACCAAAAAATAGTCGGCACGCACCAGCGGCGAAAACGCTCGTCCACCTTAATTAAAATCTAATCGAGATAATATTGGTGCTTTGCCGAGGGCACGCTCCCCGCTCAGGTAACCACGTGACCTCGAGTTAAACGTAATAATTAGACAACTGGGGATTAATCCCCCTGAGTGACAAGCTGGTGTCTCGGTACCCGTGGCCACAACAATATATATATATATATATATATATTTTTTAATATATATATATATATATATATATATTGTTGCGGTTGAGGAAATTCGCAAACCACCATTCAGGTCCCGTAGGTGAGATATCTCTGTAAGTACATGTGTAGTTAGCCCAAACCCGTTGTTTAGAGGGAATAAATGTGATTCATTCGGGCTGCAACCCTTTGAGATAGCCGTTTTTCTGTTCGATCTTTATTTTGAACCAACCACGAACCAACCGCCATCACACAACAACCACCAACCACAACTCCGCTTCACAACAACAACAACGCCAACGGCCACGACCTTTACCTTCACCACTCGCTCCCGTAAACATCGCATCACCGCCATTCCAAACGGCACCATGGCCATAAACCACCACCTTCACCTCTCCTCCTTCTACCGCCATTCCCACACCACCTGTGAACACCGAGCGTCGGGCTGTCCTGGGCTCGTACAAGGTGCGCGCTGAACCGCGAGTGCAAAATGTGGCCTTTCCGAGGAGAATTCGGATCAGGAACGCTACACGCCCACTTCTGATCCGTCCAATCAGCAAGCGCGGGGCGGTTTGGCCCCGCCTCCAGGCGCGTCGGTGTAGAATCGAGATATGCAAATTCTAGGATCAGGGGAGGTTCACGCCCCTTTTTCTCCGTCCAATGGGCGAGCGTGGCTCCACCCCCGAGCTCGTTCTGATCCAGAAATTTGCATATGGGTTCTCCTGCCGGCCTATAAAGCGCCAAGCGCGGGGCGAATTGGGCAGAACCAGTTTTGGTTGAGAAGGGTCAGTTTTGGAGAGCAGAGTGTGGCAGCGGCAGAGTGTGGCAGCGGCAGAGTGTGGCAGCGGCAGAGTCGGTTTGAGAGAGTCAGTTGAAGAGTCGGTTTGAGTCGAGTTGGTTTGGAGAGGGTCGGTTTGAGCGGAGTCGGCCTTGGAGGAGCGGGGAGTCGGCCTTGGAAGGGCAAAGAGAGTTTTGGGGCAGAGTCGGGTTGGAGCGCGGAGTGGAGTCGGAAGGCGAGGGCGTACAGGTGGTTTGCTGCAGTCGGCTGAGGAGAATTGGGGAAGAGACCGAAGAGCTCGGGTCCGAGGCAAGGAAGACGGCGGTCGGCGACGAGGTCGCGGTGGAATCGCTCATCGCGGGACCCAAACAAGCCAGCTATACTCTTTTCCCAAAGCATCAACAATTCCCCCCCCCCCTTTTTTACCCCGCGCTGAGATAGTGCGAAAAGGGGGCCCCGTTCCCACCCCACTCCAAGCAGTGCCAACGAAACCCGCGAAGGAGCACGAAGTCGGGGCACCGCCGCGCCGCCACATTTGCGGCTCATCACAAAGACACGGGTAGGATCCACCCGGTCTCGCGGACCTGACCACTCTTTCAGGTCCCGCGCAAATATTGGCCCACAGGCCCCGTCTGCCCCCTTGTCTTTGAGGGTGGCCCTTTTCTTTTGTTTCTGTGTAAACGTGTGTGTGTGTGGCGCCAGTCTGGTGAAGTAAAACTGTGTAAGTGTTGCCGTGTGCACGCGTAGTCGGTTGTAGATCTGCATTGTTGTGTTTCTTTTGTTGCAATTGCTTTATGTGCATTCTGTTTAATTCTATATGTGTGCTTTCCGTGTGCCGCGGAATAAATGTGCATCATGTTGAACTGTTTTCCCGTTTCGCTTCGTCTTTTCTTTAATTGAATCTCCATCTTGCTTCACGTAAAGGGTTGGTAGTGGGCTTAATACGCCCGATAATTTATCGGAACCGTCGAGGCCGACGATAACACCGCTCGGTTATCCCGATAGTACGGAACGGGTCGCTTAAGCAGCCCATGTCCGGAGTCGACCTGCGGTGAGGTGCGATCGCCCGGTCTACCCTCCGCGTGGGTGCTTAGGTAGGTCGAAAAGGTTGGCGAAAAACCCTATCCCACGCGGGGGGGGCGATTGGCACGATTGTGGTGAGGCCGAAAGGCCCACCCGTGACTAGCTCCCGGCGTTAGTCCGAGAGGGTCACGACAGAATTGTCCGTCCGGTGGGCGACGTGCCACGATTCGAGTTACGTGGCCGTTCGCACGCCGGCGGGCGCGAATTCGCAACAATATATACACACATCTATGTGTGTGTGTGTGTTTGTGTGTGTGTGTGTGTGTGTGTGTGTGTGTGTGTGTGTGTGTGTGTGTGTGTGTGTGTGTGTGTGTGTGTGTGTGTGTGTGTGTGTGTGTGTGTGTGTGTGTGCGCGCGCTTGTGTGCACGTGTTGTTATGCCTGGCTTTCTTCTTGGGACTAAGGTGCAGGAATTGGTCTTTATTTTAATTATTTTGAATATGATTTGAGGTCAGGTCAGGTCAGGTATGGGAGCATGTGCCAGAACAGCGCGTCGCTGCGTCCACTTTCCGCCGGTACTCCAGGGGCCTCCGTCTGGCCATCCCCCAGGCAGATGCCAGGCCCATCCCCATCTCCTTGAGATGATGGTCAACCTGCTGCAACCATGAGGCACGTGGTCGGCCCACTGGCCTCCTCCACTCATGAGACTCCCTCGCTGAGAGAATCTGGTGAGCAGGATCAGCGTCAGGAAAACGAGCCACATGTCCATACAGCCGCAGCTGACGCTCACGGACTATGCAGGTAACAAATCTCATCCGAGTCTCTCTCAGCAACCGCTCGTTGGACACAAAATCCGACCAGCGATAGCCAAGGATTCTCCGAAGAGACCTGGTACCAAAGGAATTAAGTCTCCGTCTCAGATCCTTGGTCAAAGTCCAAGTCTCGCACCCATAGAGCAAGACTGGAAGTACCAAGGACCTGAAGACTCGGACTTTCGTCCTCCCGCACAGGTACCGGCAGCGCCACACCCCATGATCCAGTGAATCCATGACTCCCCAGGCCCGACCCAGACGTCTATTGACCTCCGGCTCACAACCTGCGGAGACATGAATATCACTGCCAAGGTAAGTGAATCTATCCACGACCTCAACATCCTCACCACAAACAGACACAGACAGGACAGCAGCATCCAAGATGTCACCGAAAGCCTGGATCTTTGTTTTGACCCAAGAAATCCGTAATCCCAACGGCTCCGACTCCTCATTCAGCACCTCGAGGGCCCCCAAGAGGATGTCTAAAGTCTCCGCAAAGATGACTGCATCATCTGCAAAATCAAGGTCCGAGATCTTGACATTGCCAAACGATGCACCGCAACTTGATCTCTCCGACATCCTCCCAAAAATCCAGTCCATACAAGTGCTGAAAAGTGTGGGGGCAAGTACACATCCCTGACGAACTCCAGTAACAACTGGAAATAAGTCAGAGGCGGTACCACCACACTTCACAGCACTCTCAGTACCAGAGTAGAGTTCAGACATCAGATCGATCAGTTTCGGTGGCACCCCACGAAGACCAAGAATCCTCCAGAGGACATCCCGATTCACTGAATCGAACGCTTTACAGAGATCAACATAGGCTGCAAGCAGCCCCTGCCGAAACTCTCGTCTGCGTTCAGTGAGGACACGAAGTGCAAGGATACGGTCAATCGTTGACCTCTTTGGTGTAAAGCCTGACTGCTCTGGACGCTGGTGCTCAAGCAGATGGTGGCGAACCCTATCAAGAATTATCCGAGCAAAGACCTTGCCCGGCACTGAGAGCAGCGTCACCCCTCGGTAGTTGTTGCAGTCTTGGCGATCACCCTTCCCTTTCCAGAGAGGGACAACAAGGCCCCTCTTCCAGTCAGTTGGGATGATGCCTGTGTGATGATTTGAGGCCCCAACGTATATTACATACAGTCCACACATAATCTGATAGCTAGAAGTAGGGTGAATATACTGGTTCTGGCTCACTTTTCCCCATGTAAATGAATGGGGGATTTTCAGCGATTCATATTTTTTTCCCTAAAAATAAATCCCCTTTTTAGCCCAAGGTATATTTATTTGTCTCCCCTTCTAACCTAGGGGCTCTCTATTCAAATAACCTATGCAACAAGATAAAGATTTGTTCAAGTAGGAAAGTCGTAATGTGATTTGTTAAAGGTGATTCTAAAGAAATATCTGAAACATCTAAGCCTCGGGACACTCTTTATCAAATAACCGATGCATATTGTTTAGCTCACTCATTGAACCTATAAACATTTGTTCATTCTCAAATTCCTTCAATAGTTTAATTTTCTTTGCACAATAATCCCCATCTAAAATATTGAAAAACAAAACATTTGAATCTTTATATTTTTTAAGATACCCCTTTTGTGCCATTACGAAATGATAAACTTCTCTTAATGCTCTTGTTTGACCACCTCCTGAGCCACATATCATTTTGAGATTATAGTAAATTGTTTTTTCATTGTTCAATTGATAACCATCAAAGTTTTCAGTCCATTCAAGGATATTCATTTTTTTCTTTACATCCTCTAACTTACTAGTTTTTAAATTAATTCGCTTATTTGTTTTATTTACCTTTGTTTTAGTTATTTTTTCAATTAGACTTATTTGATATTTTTCACATTCATTATGTTTTCCATTTATATACCAAGACTGAGATTTTCTCCACTCTTTAGTTTGATTAATACTTGGTTTGACCATTTATATATTGCGAAAAAACGCGGCGGTAGCCCTTAAAAAACCCTAACCCATCTTCCCATCGTTAAAACACAATCTATTCTATTCACTCTATCATACAATATCCATATGGAACACAATCTATTCCATTATCTAAAATAAATCTCTTATCATCAAAGGCTCCTAATGCCTTTTTATTTACTTCTTCACTATATATGTTATGGTTATAACTTCTTATTGTATTCATTTTCCTATATTCTTCTCTCTTATTTATCAAACAATTATAATAATTTCTAAAAGTTATTGATTTATTTATTACATATTTCTTTATTCCCTTTAACCTTTTATCAATCTGATCATTAATAAAATTAACGAAAAGAGGTAATGAATTATATCTTTCTAATAAATAAATGAGCATTGATGAGTGGTTTAAAGAATTTGGAAAGAATACAACATCAAATTTACAACTTGTCAAATATTGTAAGAAATGAAAAATTCATAATGTGGTTATTTGTATGAGAGATGAATTAACAAATGTGCCGAAACATACAAAGAATATTATTATGAACTTAGAAGATAATAATGGGAACAGTTCTCATTGGGTTTGTATTTTTAATAGTCAAGACAAATATTATTTTGATAGTTTTGGTCTTCCACCACCTGTTGAAGTCATAAAATTCTTACAGAATGGTGTTTATCAAAATTTCAAGTCCAAGAATTAAATTCCAAGTGTTGTGGTCAATTATGTTTGTATGTGTTATTTCAACTAAACAAAAATAAAAATTTTTATGATATTATTTTTAATCTAATATAAATGACTTATGTTGGTAAAGATGGTTCTATCTTTGGTGTATCCCAAGAACTGGATTTTGATTTATCAAATTATTACACAAAGGCACAGGTTGAACGGCATAAATATAATATAACCAAAAATATTAACATGAAAAATGCTTATAAATTAAAAAATTATCCAAGCCCGACTGACTCGAATGACTTGGTGAGATTAAGCGATTTATCACAATATATATCCTTAAATAAAACGGTCGTGTATTCCAAAGATACAGAAGTGTTGATATTATCTCCAGGTCATACAGAATTCACAGTTCGAATTAAAATAAATTTTTATAAAGAAGGGCGTATCGTTTGTATGAGAATAGAACAATGGGGGTATGATATGAATGATTTAGGGTATAATTGGTCATTTAAAATTAACCTCGAAGACCTGGAACAATTAAATCAGTCTCGTAAGGAAGAATATTATCCACTTGGTATCGAGAATGAGTTTTGTGGGGCCACGATTAGTAAACAACAAATAAAAGAATTTAATAAGGGTAAATATAATAATGGTTTTGCCCTTGTTTATCTCATGAAAACAGAAAAAACAGGATTATATATAATAAGTAAGGAAATACAAAATGATTTAACTATGGGAAGATGGGGAGGTGTTTCGTGCCATAATATTATTCTAACATATATTTCTAATACATAAATGACAGCAAGAAGGCTTCAAGAAAATTATCATTTCTGTGTCCAAGCATACCTTCAAGAAAAGGGTATTCGGTATTTTAATAAATATGTTCTACAACTTAAGAATGAGGTATTTTTAATAAAAGATTGGCATTATGCTGATGTTGATAAACCGACAACTTTAGATTTAATTAGAATGTTAAATAATGAAAAAATTATAAAGTTAAGAAAAGGTAAGGCTCTTTTAGAAATTCAAAAGAAATTTTATTGGTTTCCTGTTGTAAAAAAAATTATTTTGGATACAGGAATAACAAGAAATCCTGATGAATATATGTATGATATTCTATGGGGTGTAAGCGATTCAAGGATAATAAGGGATGAGGAAGGAGTTCAAGAAGAAAGGGAAGAGGAGGAAAAGGAGAAGAGAGAGAAGGAGGAGAGGGAGAAGAAAGAGAAGGAGGAAAAAGAGAAGAGCGAGAAGGAGGAGAGGGAGAAGAGAGAGAAGAGAGAGGGAGGAAAGAGAGAAGAGAGAGAGGGAGGAGAGAGAGAGAGGGAGGAAAGAGTGAAGAGAGAGAGGGAGGAAAGGGGGAAGAGAGAGAAGAGAGAGAGGGAGGAAAGAGAGAAGAGAGAGAGGGAGGAAAGAGAGAAGAGAGAGAGGGAGGAAAGAGAGAAGAGAGAGAGGGAGGAGAGGGAGGAAAGAGAGAGAATGAATAAATATCAAAATATGGAAAACAGTGAGATTAAAAAAAGATTAGGCGTATTAAAGAAAATAACTCAACCCACCGAGGAGGAAAACAAAGAATTGACAAGTCTATTTGCAATACTTTCGACAAGACTATTGACATCGACAAGATATGGATTTTAATTCAAGTTTTTCATTTTTTTTTTCTTAAATAAATGGAGGAGAGAGTGAAGGCATTTCTAAGGATTCTTTATGTTTTAAAAATTAAGATTCAAATGTGCATGTTGGAAACTAAAAATGTTTTTGCACTCTGCAGGAATTTTTCTCATAAATAAATGAGTTATTGTCTCAAATGTAAAAAGAAAACTAATACTAAAAATATTTCATATATTAAAAGTAAAAATAACAGGGTTATACAAAAAGGTATATGTTCGGTGTGTGGTTCAAAAAAAAATCTATTTATCTCCAAACACAAACTAGGAGGAGATATACAAAAGTTTTTATCAGGAAGTAAATTTACAACTACTGGAATACCAGGGGAATTACATCTACCAGGGTATTCTTTCTGTGGTCCAGGCACAAACTTGGATAAAAGATTAGATGAGGCAGACAATCCTAAATCCTGGAGTGAGCCCATCAATAGAGTTGATGAAGTGTGCATGAGACAAGATATTGATTATGGGAATACCACAACTTTGGAAGAAAATCATGAAGCCGATAGAGAAATGTTGTATAATTTGTCTCTGATACAAAATCCAACCTTGAGAGAAAAAGTTGATAGGTTCATCGTGAAGAAGATGATCAGTGCTAAATTGAAACTTGGTCTTGGAAATTCAAAAAACTTGTAAGCTCTAATGATGTCATTAAGATTGAAGAGCAATTAGCTGATGAATTACATAAACCAATATTCACAAAGTTTCAGAGAAGGAAAGTTTATTCCAAGGAAGTAGATTATATCTGGTCTGCTGATTTGATTGAACTCAATAATGATAAGGCGTACAAGTATGCTTTAACCGTTATTGATTTGAGGAGTAGATACGCATGGGTTGTACCATTAAAAAACAAAACAGGTAATACTCTTATGTTAGCCTTTCAACAGATATTTAATAAAAGTAAGAGAAAACCTAAAAAATTGTGGACTGATGAGGGTAGAGAGTTTTATAACAAGACATTTATGAATTTTCTAAAAAATAACAGTATTACATTATACAGTACCTTTAATGAAGGGAAGGCAGTTGTTGTTGAACGTTTTAATCGTACCTTAAAAGAGAGACTATATAAAAAATTCACACAACTCGGTTCACAACAATGGTCATCTTTTATTCAGGATATTGTGGATAAGTATAATGACACGGTTTGTGTCATAGAGAGAGACAAACAGACAGGGAAAGAGACGCACGCACGCACGCACGCACACACACACACACACACACGCACACACACACGCACACACGCACACACACACACACACACACACACACACACACACACACACACACGTGTCTCACCATTGGTTTAATTCATTCGAGATCAGAGGCCGTGATAAGACTTCGTACCAGTCATTATAAATGTTTTTCAATTCTCTTCTAAAATCATTGACCTCTTCAATAAGAGCATTCATTTGATGCACCTCATCGTGATATGTAAACTCCACTTCTTCCAAGGACCTGCCAGGAAAAAATATATATTTTCGTATTATCACGATTTAATTTATAATCAATTGCTTCATCGTTCAAAGAGGAAACCATACACAAACTTACCAACTTTGTAGTGAGCTGTTATCTTCATCGGAAGAGAGTGAGTCCATGTCTCAGTTTTTTTTACCATTGGTACAAGATGACAAAAAATATCAGAGGCCGTGATAAGACGTCGTGTCAGTCATTAAAAATGTTTTTCAATTCTCTTCTAAGATGATTGACCTCTTCAATAAGAGCATTAATTTCATGCACCTCGTCGTGATATGTAAACTGCTCTTCTTCCAAGGATCTGCCAAGAAAAAAAAATATGTCAGAATTATCACGATTTAATTTATAATCAATTGCTTCATCGTTCAAAGAGGAACCCATACACAAGCTTACCAACTTTGTGTTGAGCTGTTTTGTTCGCGGAAGAAAAATCGCTCATGTCTCAGTTGTAAAAATGAAAATCCCGTCTGGCAGAAACTTTGTCTGGCGAATCACTTATAAGGCAACGATGAGGAGATTTCTTAATCATTGGGTGTGGCCACAGGAAATGACGCTTCGGGCGAGACAGCTTGGAAAATAACTGGGCAATATATTCTCAAATTGTATGAATCATTTTTAAAACATACTTAAAATGCCCTAAAATGATTTTGATTAAACTTATGTTTAAAAGCCTGTTCGTTTTCTGAGATAAAATATAAACACGAGGCCTTGTCTCACAGAATAGTTCCTATTTTTTCACAGCATTACTGTCCAAAAACACTTCCTCATTTTCACAGCACGACTGTGTCAAAAAAACACTTCCTCATGTTCATGGCACGAACTGAAAACATTTGAAACAAAACTTTTTTTATGGCGTGATTTATGCACAAAAATGATTTGCAACTCAGGCGGTGGCCAGATGAGATCATTAAGAGAAGTTTATCATTTCGTAATGGCACAAAAGGGGTATCTTAAAAAATATAAAGATTCAAATGTTTTGTTTTTCAATATTTTAGATGGGGATTATTGTGCAAAGAAAATTAAACTTTTGAAGGAATTTGAGAATGAACAAATGTTTATAGGTTCAATGAGTGAGCTAAACAATATGCATCGGTTATTTGATAAAGAGTGTCCCGAGGCTTAGACGTTTCAGATATTTCTTTAGAATCACCTTTAACAAATCACATTACGACTTTCCTACTTGAACAAATCTTTATCTTGTTGCATAGGTTATTTGAATAGAGAGCCCCTAGGTTAAAAGGGGAGACAAATAAATATACCTTGGGCTAAAAAGGGGATTTATTTTTAGGGAAAAAAATATGAATCGCTGAAAATCCCCCATTCATTTACATGGGGGAAAAGTGAGCCAGAACCAGTATATTCACCTTACTGCTAGAAAACTCGGACAAGCAATGGGATTCATCATTTACGTGTAAAGACTCCTTTTATTTAGCAGTTTTGTTATCTAAAGATCATTGCCACTTACCTGGAGGCCTAACAAGTCGAGTCCGCTCTGACGCGGTCGTCGTCTGCGGAGGATGCGATAAGCAGAGAATGCCTTAAGCACGTCGGATTTCCTCCAAACTTTTTCCTGTTTCTTAACGACTATTTTAAAAAGTTAATTGTACGTTGGATTTTACTCCGGGTGACCTTTCATAATCCTTCTCGATGGTATGTCACTGCATCTCTCTTGGCCGTCTCACCCGTCTCTTCCCATCAGGTGCAAAGCTCTTTTTGGTTACCTTGATCCTTTTTGTGTAACACGTGACCAATCCATCTACACCTAATGTTGATCTCTTCTCTGATGTGTTTCCTCTCTGCTCGCCTTTCAACCGCTTTCTTACCAGTCATGTCAGGCCGAAGATTCACAAGATTTTGTCATGGCTGCTGTCGATGAAAGACCCCAATTTAATATTTATTTGGTGTTTTTTTTTTTTTCCAAGATTCACAACCAAATAGGACGACTGACTTTATGTTGTTGTCAAGGATCCTCAGCTTCGTTTTGATGTTGCACTTTGATTTCTAAATTTCCATGAGTCACATGAATGAACGCCTTGCCTTTTGTTTCCATCGTAGTGGATCTGCATCTCCCCTCCTGCTATGGTAACCATGGACCACAGATATATAAACTTGTCAACCTCTCTGATTGATGAATTGTTGCACATGATGATGTTGGTGTTTGTGGCATGTATTTGTTATATATTGTGGATAAGCTAATAAGCCAAGTATTCCAGTCTTCTCGGCTGAGGACTTATGCACACGACTCATACAAAGGGAAGCCACAACCAAAAGTCCTTTACCGTGCATGCGCACACTTCACCTCATGGTGACGTCAATCCCTAAACATTCCAATATACATCATTCCTCCCTCCTATACAGGAATCCGTAAAATAGTCCACTCAACATTGAAAATTCTTCAATAAAAACAGCATGAAATTTAACAGATAATACAAGCAATAGTAATCCGGTAAACCAAACATTTTCCGTTCCACCTCACATGCCAAAGCTGAATCTTAATCTTACAAATCAAATCTCTGTGGAGGTATCGACACTCTGCTCGACATTCTAAGTACCATTGGAATTACTCCACTCAAATCAAATTTTGAACTAACAGTGGGGAACTGGCTTGAATCTGCCTGGATGCTGGATGGAGTTTTTGGGCACTGAGCTATCGGATGAACACGGTAATGTCTGAGGAACCATATTTGGTTAAACAGGTGCATGGGGTTCCACTGGTTCGAAATCAGGTGACTGCTGACTCTTTCTAGGTGTTGAATCAATATCCTCCGACGATTGTTCATACTCAGGTAAACTTTGCTCCAATCAACCATATGCATCACCATTTCTCCATCAATGGTTAGCATGCATATACCGACAGTTATTCCCTGGAACTCTCACCAGGCACGTAAGTGGACCTTTAATCGCTACAATCGTCCCCGCAATCCCCTTTTCCTTGCCCTCTTCTCACATTTCTGACATGGATGGGCTGATACAAGTCAAATAATGTCATTTTGTGGTTCGGACCATCACGGTGAACCCGAGAAGCATTTTGTTTACCTTCTACCCTTCTTTGTAAACAAGGTTTGACCATAGACAAACGAGTTCTAGGGGTTCTTTTCAACAAAAGTTCATCCAGAGTTATACCCGTTGTCGTATGAGGAATGTTCCTGGAGTGCAAAAAATGCATTTGCTATTTTGTGGTACAACGTCCGTGATTTATCAGATTTCTCAACCATTTTCTTGACTGTCGGAACATTTTTTTCAGCTTAGCCATTAGCAACAGCATGGTCTAGTGGACATAAAATGAGATTGATGCCGTTCAATTTCAGAAACGTTGCAAATTAATCTGTGATTAATTGTGGTCCATTATATCGGACACAACATTTTGCAGAAGACCATACCTCGCAAACAATGATCTTAACACAACAATGGTAGCATTTACTGTAGTACTGGACGCAGGAAAAACCTCAAGCCATTTTGAATAGCTGTCTACCACTATCAAAAAATTTTGACCTTTCACTTCGGCAAAATTGATGTGGATCCATTGCCGTGGTTCCGTAGCCCACGGCCACAACAAAGGTGGAGCAGTTTTTGGGGACATTTGCGTCTCCGCACAATCAGGACACAACCTGTGTCCTCTATATCCATATCCAGTCCTGGCCACCAAACGAATGATCTGGCTCGGGCCTTCATCCAACACATACCTGGGTGGTACATTTTTCACGTTCACAAACACTTCCTCACACTTTGCAGACCACGTAGGTCATTCAGGGGGCACAGTTTGCAAGACAAGTTTGGGACAAACTTTCCAGAATAATTTCACATTCCCAAAAATGACTTCAGTTCTGAAACTTTTTTTTTAGGTCTGGGGGCCTTCTAAATAGCCTCAACTTTGCATTACATTGGCAGATTCAATCTGCACTCAACAAATGACCCAAATACTCAAGTTAAGCTTCAAAAATTTTCATATTTCCCCATTAAGACAGACATTGTGTTTGTTAAACCTCCCAAACACTTTCTCAAGAACTCTGATATGTTCAGCTGTCTAGGTAACTGCTATGATATCATCGATGCAACAAAGTGCAAGATATAAACCTGCCAAAATCTTGTTCATGGTAGCCTGACACCGATGATGCAGTTTTCACACCAAAACACAAACGTTTAGTTACCAATGAACTTTTCCACGTGTTCAACACCAACAACTTTGCGGAATCTTCATCCAGAAATAACTGGTTAAATGCACCAGTTAAATCTAACTTTGAGAAAAGTATGGGTTGTGTACTTTGGCAAACAGATCCTGAATGTTGAGGAGTTTGTACCCATCATCCTCAATAGCCTCGTTAACCAGTTTGTAATCACCACAAACCCTCACCTTATCATTTGGTTTGGGCACATGAACTGCTGGTGATGCCCAATCACTACGGCCTACAGGGTACGAAATATCCTCCTTAATTAACGTGTCATATTCATTTTGGACGTTTTCAACAATAGAATACGGTATTGGTCTGGCGGAGGGCGGAGGAGCTCCTTGTGAGCCAACGGCCATCCATATCTAGTGCCCAACTGTGTCTGCGGACGTCCTCCTGCAGTTGGGTCACTTCTTATTAGGAGGTTGGTGGCAGGATTTGCACTCCGGCCACCGTAAAACCCTTCATTCCGCAAAACGCAAAAACGCAAAAAAATCTGAAAACCCACTCCGTGGGAGTACCTCCTGTGCAGCTTCCCTTCGCAGGGCAGCTCACCGGATGACGGGATTGGGGCAAAGCCTTCGGGACCCCCAAACTTTGATAGGAGGGAAACCACAGGGTAACATCCCTGGGTCAGATTGCGGGAGAGTGTGTCGGAGTGGTGCTGAGGTGTCGTCCACCAGACGGCGGTCTCCTTGGGTTAACCTGAGGCGGTCCCTTCGGGTGGGTGCCTGGAATGTCCTATCCCTAAGAAAGGATGATCACCTGTCTCTTTTATCATCTGAGCTCAAGCGTTTGGACATCGGGATTGCAGCTCTCTCTGAGGTTCGGTGACCGGATTGCGGCGAGATAATGGTGGGTGGTTACACCTACTATTGGTCTGGTCCCTCTGATGGTTACCATATCCAAGGAGTTGCTGTAGCTGTGTCCAATAAGCTGACCCCAATGATAATTGAGGTAACACCGGTCAACGAGCGTATTATGAGATTAAGGATTCGTCACTCCTTAGGTGTCATTTCCCTGGTCTCTGTTTATGCTCCGACTGAGGCGAGTGATCTCACCGTGAAGGATGCATTCTACGCCACACTCGAGTCTGTGGTTGATCAGTGCCCCAGACGAGATACACTTCTAGTCTTGGGGGATTTCAACGCATCGACTGGAACTGATAGGGACGGTTATGAGGTGTGTGTTGGTCCCCATGGGTCAGGAACTATGAACCAGAATAGCACTAAGTTCCTTGACTTTGCAAGAAGTCATGGACTTAGGGTGGCTGGTTCATGGTTTCAGCGCCCACAAGCTCATCGCTGGACTTGGTATTCCAACGCTGGCGGTGTGGCAAAGGAGATTGACCATGTCCTCATTGACGGTCGTTGGAGGATGATCCAGAACTGCAGGGTCTACCGGAGTGCTCAGTTCCTCAATACTGACCACAGGCTTGTTGTAGCAACTCTAAATCTGCACCTTAAATCCTGGAGAATGGTACCATCCCAGCCGAGGCTGGATGTTGCCAAGCTCAGGGATGAGAGAGTAGCTGAGGAGTTTGCGAACAGGCTGAGTGGACACTTGGGGGGTCTGAGTGCTTTGGGGGGTCCTGAAGAGTTGTGGAGCGCCTTCAAGACCACCATCCTTGATGTTGCCGGTGGATGCCTTGGAGCTCACCGCAGGGCAAAGAAGAATTTTGTCTCTCAAGGGACACTGGATACCATTGACCAGAGTCGCAGGGCCAGGCTGAATGGCAGAGCTGAGCTGTTCAGGGAGCTGAGGCGTAAAACTGTACGTGCACTGAGGATGGACAAGGAGGCCTATGTGCGAGGAATCTGTGAGGCGGTAGAGCATCACCTGTGGACAGGTGATTCTCGTCCCGCTTACAGGGGAATTCGCGCATTACGTTCATCCAAGCCCATCCCTCGGAGCACTACAGTTCGAGCAGAGAGTGGTAGGCTCTTGACAGAGGAGTCTGAAGTGAAGGCCCGCTGGGCCGGTTACTTTGAGCGGTTGTACCAGGCTGATCCCCCAACTGTCGAGTTGGACGTCAAGGGTGTCACAATCCCTGTTGCTGACCCTCGAATCAACTGTGGTCCACCTACGCTTGTGGAAACACGGGCTGCGGTGAACCAGTTGAAACGGGGCAAAGCTCCAGGGATCTGTGGCATCCATGCCGAACTTCTCAAGGCTGGTGGAAATGCTGCACTCGTGTCGTTGCATGCAGTTTTGTGCTCTGCCTGGAACACAGGCATCATCCCAACTGACTGGAAGAGGGGCCTTGTTGTCCCTCTCTGGAAAGGGAAGGGTGATCGCCAAGACTGCAACAACTACCGAGGGGTGACGCTGCTCTCAGTGCCGGGCAAGGTCTTTGCTCGGATAATTCTTGATAGGGTTCGCCACCATCTGCTTGAGCACCAGCGTCCAGAGCAGTCAGGCTTTACACCAAAGAGGTCAACGATTGACCGTATCCTTGCACTTCGTGTCCTCACCGAACGCAGACGAGAGTTTCGGCAGGGGCTGCTTGCAGCCTATGTTGATCTCTGTAAAGCGTTCGATTCAGTGAATCGGGATGTCCTCTGGAGGATTCTTGGTCTTCGTGGGGTGCCACCAAAACTGATCGATCTGATGTCTGAACTCTACTCTGGTACTGAGAGTGCTGTGAAGTGTGGTGGTACCATCTCTGACTTATTTCCAGTTGTTACTGGAGTTCGTCAGGGATGTGTACTGGCCCCCACACTTTTCAGCACTTGTATGGACTGGATTCTAGGGAGGATGTCGGAGAGATCAAGTTGCGGTGCGTCATTTGGGAATGTCAAGATCTCGGACCTTGACTTTGCAGATGATGCAGTCATCTTTGCGGAGACTTTAGACATCCTCTTGGGGGCCCTCGAGGTGCTGAATGAGGAGTCGGAGCCGTTGGGATTACGGGTTTCTTGGGTCAAAACTAAGATCCAGGCTTTCGGTGACATCTTGGATGCTGCTGTCCTGTCTGTGTCTGTTTGTGGTGAGGATGTTGAGGTCGTGGAGAGATTCACTTACCTTGGCAGTGATATTCATGTCTCTGCTGGCTGTGAGTCAGAGGTCAATAGACGTCTGGGTCGGGCCTGGGGAGTCATGGATTCACTGGATCATGGGGTGTGGCGCTGCCGGTACCTGTGCGGGAGGACGAAAGTCCGAGTCTTCAGGTCCTTGGTACATTCAGTCTTGCTCTATGGGTGCGAGACTTGGACTCTGACCAAGGATCTGAGACGGAGACTTAATTCCTTTGGTACCAGGTCTCTTCGGAGAATCCTTGGCTATCGCTGGTCGGATTTTGTGTCCAACGAGCGGTTGCTGAGAGAGACTCGGATGAGATTTGTTACCTGCATAGTCCGTGAGCGTCAGCTGCGGCTGTATGGACATGTGGCTCGTTTTCCTGACTCTCACCAGATTCTCTCAGCGAGGGAGTCTCATGAGTGGAGGAGGCCAGTGGGTCGACCACATGCCTCATGGTTGCAACAGGTTGACCATCATCTCAAGGAGATGGGGATGGGCCTGGCATCTGCCTGGGGGATGGCCAGACGGAGGCCCCTGGAGTACCGGCGGAAAGTGGACGCAGCGACGTGCTGTTCTGGCACATGCTCCCATACCTGACCTGACCTGATTGGTCTGGCTTTCTGAAACACTGGTTTTACATCAGCCTTTAGCTTGAGGGACACATTAAAACCTTTTATGTCCGTACCCTCACAAGAGAACAATGACCTATCCCTATTTAATAGCTTCTTAAACTCTGGTAGGAATTGACTTGATTGAGGAACAGAAACCTTGGGCTTTGCAACCCTTGTAACCGAGAAGATACTGTTGTGATTCTGCCAAGCCGGCGCTTTCCCCATAGGCAATGGCACACAACATATAGCGGTCCCGAGACAGTTATTTCATGAGTATTCATTTTAGATAGCCCTTCCCTATTTTCTCGTGGGTTTATGGGTCAAAATGTGTTGCGAGGGCTTTTAGGCAGGTCTTCATTCACATTCTTTATTATTACCCTTGCCGAAGGAAAGGATATTGCATTTGGGTCCATTTGTTTGTTTGTTTCTGTCTCTCTGTCTTTTTGTCTGTTTGTTTGTTTGTTTGTCTGCACAGAACTTTCGTGTTTTTCTCTGCAACCGCGTGTCAGATTAAGATGAAATTTTCACCATTGGTGCGACTACTCATGGAGAACGTTTCAATGATAATTATAACATTGTAGGTCACGTGGTGTGGCAGCCATGTTGGAAAAACAGAAAAACCTTGGACCTCCGTATCTTTGAAACCGCACCAAGGAAAAATTGAAACTTGGCACATAGCAAGTACTCCCCATGGGGAATGAGTGTGATTTTTTAGCCGCGTCGCGTTGCGAACACTGGCTCTAAGAGATCTCCGCGTTCTTCTTCTTCTTCTTCTTCTTCTTCTGGTGAAGACAAAACCTTTCACACGTTGTTCTCCTTCTTCTTCTTGTTAGCCGCGTCGCGTTGCGAGCGCTGGCTCTAAGAGAGCTCCGTGTTGTTGTTGTTGTTGTTGTTGTTGTTCTTCTTCTTCTTCTTCTTCTTCTTCTTCTTCTTCTTCTTCTGGTGAAGACAAAACCTTTATGACGTGGCTCTTGGACACATTTATCCTTGTTTTTAATGTCATAGGTGCCTTCATTATGACATCATAATTGCATATGTAGAACGCTACATCCGATCAGTATGAAAATTTTTGAAGGTCATATAGGGATAAATTGGTCCACAAAACATTTTTTGATGACGCTATCGATTACATCATTCGACAGCCATATTGCTTTTTTATTTAAAAAAAAAAACCTTCAAAAATCTTCTCCAAAATGGCTGAACAGATCAAGGTGAAACTTTATATATGAGGAACAAAAGGTTCACACATATGATGTCATAGGTCACATGGTTTGGCAGCCATATTGGATTTACCCAAAAACATATAAAAATCTTCTTCTCCAGAATGGCAGGACAGATCAAGCGGAAACTTCAAACAAATGTTCCCAAGGCATGCATGTACATGGTTAAGGAAGAATTGATGTCACATGGTTTGCAGCCATATTGGATTTAAGAAAATATTAAATAATGTTTTCTCTGGAACCACTTACTTAATCAATCGACATGAAACTTCACAATTGTGATCTACTAGTGATGGGGAATACATGTTTTATATTTCAACTTGATCAGACACATGGTCTGGCAGCCAGAATTATTTAATTTTTTGTTGTGGGTTCTTCTTGCTTGTTTTTTTTTTTAATAAGGCTCACTTGGTTGTGCCGAGATGGGTTTGAGGGGAGAGGAGTAGCAGCTGAAATGCGAATCCTATCCAGGTTCCTCCTCATGACTTCATCTTTGCTTTTTGCTTGTTTGGGTTCCTTGTAATCACTTCAATGCAGGACTGTACCTATTTGGTCTTCCATTTGATCTGAATTGAATTTATTTTAATCCCATTCTGAATGCAATTGAATAATAATTTTAAAAAGTAATGGGTCAGGGTCAGGTGTCCATTTAAAGCGGGGTTGCATCAAAGCGGCACATCTTGGTACCATGTCATCACTGCCAGCAGATATAAAGTGGCAGTTCTAGTTATGTCTCTTATTAATTATGTAGCACACTCGTACACAACACACCACACAACCAAGGGAGTAGCCAGAGGTCCAAAAGCGATGAGGCGAAAAGAGGTGAACTGTCCTATTTAGGTATTGTGATAGGAGTGGAGATAAGAGTATTCAGAGCACTGCCGGGTAGCTTTGATAGTTTACTCCCCAGGGAGCTCAGATGGCCAGAGGGCTCAGGCCAGATCATATTTCAGGAAATGAGCGATGAGGCAACTGCCTCGTCTGCCTCAGCCTGGCTACGCCCTCGACAACACACCACACAAAACAATTCCTGGTGAGGGTCTGAAATCTCTGATTGCTCTTTTTCTTGTATTATATTTTTTTACTTCACACATGAACCCCTCCTTTCCTTCATGCAAGCATACAGACCACAACGCACACCATTTCCCGTTCAAACCTCACCTCATTACCTTATCGACGCTCATCTCAGACCTTCGCCGTATTCAAACCCCAATGCTACAACATTTCTACAACCATCGCATCACCTTCATAATAATCACCACATCATCGGACTCCCAACTCGAGCTCACCTACATTCACCATTGATGCCACAATCTTCACGAACTCGCCACTCTACAATTGCTACACTGCACCAACGCTGCCATCACTCAACCACCATCACCATTGATGTTCACCACCTCCCACTGGACCGGCAGGAGACAAGAGGGTGGCCCATACCCTTATAGATACTCTGGACTGGATGTTCTGGCTTCTAGCTCAGGGCATGAGTGTGCGTTAGATACAGTTCAACGTCGTGGGGCTAGCCCTAGCATTCCGCTCAACTGTGGCCCTTGTTGTGTGTTCAGCACATGTTTGGGGCCAGAGAGTGCCACCAGATACCCTCGCCCCATGCTATTCTAGGACCTCCGTCGCGTGGCAAAACGCAGAGCAAATGAGGCCATTTTTGGTGCAGAATGCTCACCTGGGCAGAGCTAATGCCGGGGCAATGGTCCGTACACCAATGAGGGCATGGGGAAACACCCATCGCTCTACCTGTTCTGCTCTCAAGCACTGCCCTCGCTGGGGAATTATAAAAGAGAGCTATGCTCTCTGACCCACCCTCTTGCCCACTCTTCTCTCTGATCTGGCTTGCCCTCTTCTCTGCTCTGCTCTCTTATCTAGCCCGCCCGCTCTTCGCTGATCATCTGGCCCACCTTTTGTTTCTGGGGTCACGGAGTGGTGGAACAGAGCGGAACGGAGTCCACGACCGAGCCAAGCGCCAGGCGTCAGACAGTGTGCAGTTTAAGTTATTAGACGTTGCACAAACAGATTTCTTTACGTTCACGTTAAGTCTATTCCTCTCACATGTTTTTTCCTCTGTTTCAACCCCCCCTCCTCCTGACCCACATCTTTACACTTCCTCTTTTCACCTCATCTGCCAATCACCGCACACCTCATCACACCTTCAATTACGCCCCTTAGACACTTTCAGTTTTCCTTCCCCCTTCACCCTCCTCAGCGACTGGGTTGTGTTTATCCGTCGACCATGCAATGTAACAGAAAGGTCGCAAACACCTCGTACTTTCTCTTTCTTTGCTTTCTAACTTTCCTCGGGGGATGTTTCTGATTGTGCCTGTCTTGTATAGTATACAAGTTAAAAGGGTGTAAGTTCACTATATCAGTGTAGTTCTGCACTGTATCTTGGTTCTTTTGTAACTATTTGCATTTCCCTTGCTTCACTTGTGATAAATAAATCTGCTTGTGTTATAAATGTACCCAGCTTGTCGGGTCTTTTCCATAATGGTCCAGCATAGTCCGCATGTAGTGTAATCGGGAAGTTCTGCCCCACGTGATTTGCTCTTGATTAGCCGCTGTGTACTCATCGCTCCGCTTGGCTGCACCTGATCTGGTAAATAACTCGAGTACATATCAAGGGCAAGGGACCCCCCCCCCCCCACTCCTTTGGTGCGGCCGTCCACATGTGAGGTATCACGCGAGGTAGTGTAACCCTGCCGGATTGGCAGTACCAATCAGCGCCCGTGGTTGCTTAACAACCCGCTGAAGCATGAAGTTATTCGTGCCTGGTGGTCTGAGAACCAGGTGTTCGGGAGGAACTCGAACGCTTCCCCTCATTGTGAAACTCGAACCCCAGATCCATAACAATACTTTCCCAATCTAACTTTATCTTACTCAACTAATTCCTCCCAAACAAGGATAGACGATTCCCTTTCACAACGAGTTCAAACATGAACGCTTGGTTATCCGCATACCATACCGGTACTTTGGTCCATCCAACAATAGGAACCAATTCCCCCGTATAACTACGTAAAGTTGTGTTGTTGTTGTACAATGGAAATTCAAATCTTCTTCTTCGTCTTTCGGCTGCTCCCGTTAGGGGTCGCCACAGCAGATCATCCGTTATGATCCGCATACTGATTTGGCACAGGTTTTACGCCGGATGCCCTTCCTGACGCAACCCTGGTCGCCTCTTACGACACAGGGATATGCATTAGGTTTCGCCATGATTCCGGGGTGCCCTACACCCTCTCATAGCGCGGCCCAGCGCAGAGCTTCCGTCCTCAAGCGATCCTCCAACCCAAGCCTCTGAGTAGCCAGATTACAGGCGCACACCACTACGCCCGGTGTACAATGGAAATTCAAATAACTTATCATAATATTGTTGGTTGTTGCATAAAAATAGTACAAACAAGAAAAAGAGCATAGATTGCAGACCCTTTGCAGGACTTGTTTTGTGTGGTGCTTGTGTACTGCTGTGTAACGGAATTAATTTGAGACATAACTAGAAATGCCACTTTATAACTGGTGGCAGTGATGAGCGGGTACCAAGACATCCTAATTTGATGCAACCCTGCTTTGATCACACACCTGACCCTGATCCATGATATTTATTATTATTCAATTAAATTTAGAATGGGATTAAAATAAATTCAATTCAAATCAAATGGAAGACCAAATTGGAACAGTCCTGCATTGGAGTACTCAGAAGGAACCAAAACAAGTAAAAAGCAAAGATGAAGTCGTCAGGAGGAACCTGGATGGGATTCGCATTTCAGCTGCTACTCTTTTACCATTAAACTCATCCAGTCACAGCCAAGTGAGGCTTATTCAAAAAATATATATTTACATATACTGTATATTGTTACGGTTCTCGGAACTGTATGCATACAACATACGGTTGTCCCGAGTCAGTTATTCCATTAATATACGTGTAGTTAGATCCCTTTCTTGTGTAGTGGGAAGACACGGGGTGTGCTGCGATGGGATTTAGTTCAGTTATTAAATCATTTTTCCCTTTTCTTTTATTCCCACTCCATTTCATTTCTGTACTGAGGAGTACCCAGGGCGTGGTTCCCCAGTGGTTAATTAGGTAACCTGATTCAAGACAGGAGGACCCTAGGTCACGCGGTTAAGTTATTGGCATTAATGGTCGGTTAAACGACCCGCTGTGTCACGGAATTATCCGTGAGCGACGGCCTACAATTCCGCGGAGTCTGGTGGGAATCGACATAGCTTTCCCCCACCTAGTGGTCTTCTCACCCCACCCCGCCAGCCCGCAACAATATATATACATCAAAAAAATAATCAAAAAGTACCCAGGTCAAAAAAATTAAATAATTCTGGCTGCCAGACCATGCATCCGATCAGGTTGAAATTTAAAATATATATTTCACAATCACTACTAGGTCATAATTGTGAAGTTTCACGTCGATTGATTAAGCAGTTCAAGAGAAAGAATTTTTTTAAAGATTTTCGCTCAATCCAATATGGCTGCAAGTCCATGTGACATCAATTATTCGTGAATACTGATGTGGATTTTTTTTTAAACTCACCTTGTGATCGTTGTCCTCCTGAAGGATTCTAACTGGCCGATTGTGGAATCCTATTTGACTTCAGACAGAGTTTAACGTTTGTCTGATTTGATTATAAAATCCTACAAAAACCCTATCGACACTGATAAAACTGATGTCCACACAAATCCTTCCTTGTGAAACAATTTATTTTCTAATTATACACCATACACTTCTCACCTTTGTACAATGAACTTAAGAATCCCCATTTGATTGCAATATTATTTGGTTCTATTTCATTTATTCTTACTTTAGTTAACAGTTAGACCAACCCGATTCAATTCACTTCTGCATTACATCAGAGAGTTTTATTCTAACTTGGTACTTGGTCAGTTCCAAGGAGTACGAGCCACTGAGAAACTATACTTCCTCACGTGATCGTACTGAGAACAATGTGCCTTTCAAAATATTTATACTTCCATGAGAGAGAGGTTGGGGGATATTCACCCAGACTGTAGACGTGTCCTTTAGACGAAAAGCCACTTCGTACATTTTCTAAGCAAAGGTTCATTTATCAGCTCAGTCACTCTGCTCCAGAACAACACATTTCTTATCATTTAGGGCAAAAGTCTTTTGGCCAGAAATGACAGCCAATTCAACTTGCAGCATAAAAGTTACATTTCTGAAACTCCATTTATTGCAATTTAAAATACATTAATATAAATTTTTCCCCCACAATACCCTGATGGCCCCATGGCTTGGGGAACATTTATATGAAGTTTCCCCTTGATCCGTCCAGCCATTGTGAAGATTTTTGTAGGTTTTAGGGTAAATCCAATATGGCTGCCAAACCATGTGACCGATGACATCATATCTGTGAACCTTTTGTTCCTCATGGAGAGATGGTCATGTTTGTAAAGTTTCACTTTGATTTGATGAGCCACTTCAGAGAGGAAGATTTTTTTTTTTTTTAACAATACGACTGCCGAATCACGTGATCGATGACGTCATTAATTATTTTCTGTGGTACATTTTATCCCGAGATGACCCTCAAATTTTCATACTTCATCAGATGAAGCATTCAATATACGCAATTATGACGTCATAATGAAGGCAAATATGACGTTATTTTAAAAATCACACTTATTCCCCATGAGGAGTACTTGCCGCGTGCCAAGTTTCAAATTTTTCCTTGGCGTGGTTTCAGAGATACAGAGGTCCAATTAGTTAACAATGGTATTTTTGTTGAGAATAAACGTGCGAGGCGAGACTCTGTGCTCTACGAGTGCCGCTCTAGTTACCTCCGCCACCGAAGGTGAAGGAGGTGATGTTTTCACCCCTCTCTGTTTGTTAATTGCCGGAATCCTTCGGATTTCGGCAATTATGTTGGTCGGTTGTGTGTGTCATTCTGTGTGTCTGTCTGTCTGTTTGTGTGTTTGTTTACCCTGTAGCAGCCACACCGTTTCAGCGATCATGACCAAACTGGGTACAGACGTCGGCCAGGGTCCAACTTAGACGCTTGTCGTTTTTGGTGAATCTAGGTCAAAGGTCAAGGTCAAGGTCACCGAAAAACCGAAATTCTTATTTTCCCAACAACGTCCGCTAAAATGGGCGTATCGACTTCAAACAAATCCAAAATGTGCATCTTCCAATTCTGCATCCAACCATATGTCTCATTGGGGAGTCACACCAACACCCTTCTTAGCGGTCAGGGGTCGAATGTCAGGGGGGGTCGGGTCAAAACTTTCAAATTGCAATTAAAAATGCCATTTCGATCCCGATTGACTTCCAATTTGGCATGTGGTATCTTGGTATGAGTGTTCTATTATATGCCAAAAATGATGAAATTTGGTTCAGCCACTTCCGGTTACCATGGCAACAAATTTCAAGTGTTGTAAATTCGTTGTTATTGGTTTCATTCCAGGGAGGTTTGATCTCGCGCATACATAGCTTGTCACTATTTAAAGTCACAAGCTCAAGGCAAATCTGGTGACCTTGAAAGATCAAACTCCAGGTTTTTGTTTTTTCAGAGATCATGGAGATATGACAAAGTCATTCCGGTAATTCCTTGCTCAACGAGCAATTTCATTATCTTGCCAAAACGAAGTTTTTGCAAGATATGTTAGTCAGCTTGTCTGTTTTTTTTTTGTTTGTTTGTTTGTTTGTCTGTAATCACGCATAAAAAAATTCTGCAGAGCACAGTTATCATTGGAAATTTTTGTAACTTCGCATATCAGAGGCCTATAGAGGTCCCTTTCAGTGCACAAAATTTTGAAGGTCAAAGGTCAAGGTCACTTTGTCGCAAATCAGGGGAGTCGACGAAACCCTTATTTTTTGAGTAATTTTGATCGGATCGTTTTCAAACTTCATGGGAATATAGTTCATGGTCTGGTGCTCAGCTGATTAATTTTTGGTGGCGATTGGCCTCAACCTTCATGGTTAGCGCCTCAGGTCAAACATATTTGACCCCAAGGTCAAATTTTCAAGTTTTAGGAACCATATCGTGTAGTACCTCAAATTGAACACCTCGATGAGTGCTTTCTAGATATGTCAAGCTTGAGACCTTATGACGTCATTTGGTGACGTTATGAGGCAAACGCATATTTTTCATGGTTACTCTGTAGAACGATTCTCATCGGAATCTCTCGTAGACAGATATTCCTCAAGGAGTCGCTCCTGGTGGATAGCAGCTCTGTTCACCTCAGTGTGACCTTAAAGAAGTCACACGTGGTCACCTTTTGGCAAGATACGGGTCACCCTGCGGGTGACATTGGTTTATTTGTTTGTTTGTGTGCAGGATATCTCAAAAAGTTGTGGACGGATCCAGCTGAAATTTGGTGGGCAGGCAGGGTGTGTGAGAAGGACGAACTGTTTAGATTTTGGTGAAGCTGAGATCCGGATCCGACGATGATCATTTTTTAAGTGATTCTTCACCATTGAAAGATTGGGCCTAAACGATATATTGCACAATATCTCAAAAAGTTGTGGACAGATTTGGATTAAACTGGGTAGACAGGTTCAGTGTGACAAGAAAGAATTGATTCGATTTTGGTGAAGATCCGAATCCGGATCTGGATCTGATAATTTTTTAAGTGATTCTTCACAATTGAGAGATAGGGCTAAACTAATATATAGCACGATATCTCAAAAAGTTGTGGACAGATTCGGATGAAACTTGGTGGACAGGTTGGGTGTGTGACCACGACAAATCGATTCGATGTTGGTAAAGATCCAAATCCGGATCTGGATACGAGGATTATTTAATATTTAAAGTGATTCTTCACCATTGAGAGATCGGGCAAAAAACAACATATAGCACGATATCTCAAAAATGTATTGGGCCAGATATGTTTTCATGGATTAGGCATTGCGTGGTGGAGGTATGTGCTCTACCGAGTGCCCTTCTAGTTTCTGTTATCTATATATTATTAAAACTCTCATCTTGTATATGTATGTATGTATGTATGTTCCCGAAATGCAGCCAAAATGGTACAAGATAGGGCAAAAAATTTAGGGCCACCTTACTCACCATTCTCCTGCGGTGTGCAGTACCAAGTTTCGTTTAATTTGGGCAACGAAAAAATTATTAAAAAATCAATTCCTGATTCAGTGAAGTACTCTTCGGGAGAATTTGATCAATGCAAACAACCTCAGCGGTATAGTTCACTGGAGCTATCTTTTTTTTTTTCTTGAAATGATTTATTTTAAAATCTCAAACATATAGTATAGACAAAGAACGATTTATTTTAAGCATAAAATAAACCGCCATTTTGATCTAATACTTCAATGTTCGTTAATAAATAAAATTGTGTTTAGAAGATTACGCACAATAATTTATTCCACTTTCTTTTCTCCATTTTTTTTTTTTCACATTGACTCGCGATATCAAGTTTCATTCAAATTGGGCAACGAAAAAAATTATTAAAAAATCAATTCCCGATTCAGTGAAGTTCTCTTTGGGAGTATTTGATCAATGCAAACAACCTCAGCGGTATCGTTTGCTTGAGCTATCTTTTTTTTTCTCTTTTTTTTTTTAACAACCGCTGTCACAATGGGAACCCAACCGATTCACGGGTCGTCTAGTATTCAATAAAAGTTGGCATCGTGTCAAAATCTGGTTTTTATTGTGTTTTTTTTGTGGCCATTTTGTTTTGATGTTTTGACCTCTTTATCCTGAAAATTTAATTTGGCAATGTCGAATGTTGGATTCAGCGACCCTTAATTAGGTGAGATAGGCATGTTACCAACTTATTGTCAAAAAATGCCTCTTTCGTTCTTTAAATGAAGTCTTTTCCAAAATTAGATCTAGGCTTAAGGATATTGTTTTTTGAGGTCAAAAGCTCAACCAGTCAAAGCTCAAGTTCACATA
This sequence comes from Eptatretus burgeri, assembly GCF_056783735.1. Taxonomy (NCBI): domain Eukaryota; kingdom Metazoa; phylum Chordata; class Myxini; order Myxiniformes; family Myxinidae; genus Eptatretus; species Eptatretus burgeri. Next base: position 45,454,598 of record NC_140967.1, read on the forward strand.
AAATCAAAATTTTTAATCCTTTAACTTGAAATTTGAACAGGATTTGCATATTGGGTCAAAGACCTGGTTCACCAAAATCAGAATGATCGATAGAGCCTTTATGAGGTGTCAACGGTTTCCATGACAACAATTATTTCACCCCATTATAATCAAATGAGCCTCTTGTGAATTTATTACTACCATACCTCAGAAATTTTACAAGATATCAAATTGAAAATTACACTGCTTATTTGTATATATGTGAGGGAGATTTGGTCAGACTTCTTCAAAGGTCAAGGCCATCAAAAACACCTAGTAGGCCACAATTAGAAAATGTATAACATTCGATCATGTAAAACACTCGATAGGTCAAACTTCAAAATGACCAAATTGCTGTTTCCATGGCAACTATTGTTTATTAATTGGATTTCGCAAGTATCGTGCTGTACATCTTTGTTCTTTGTTTGTTTGTTTGTCTGTGAGCAGGATATCTCAAAACGTTACGGACAAATTCGGACGAAATTTGGTGGACAGGTTGGGTGTGTGACAAGGACGAATGAATTAGATTTTGATGAAGATCCGGAACCAGTGACGATAATTTTTTTTAAGTGATTCTTCACCATTGAGAGATAGGGCCAAGAACGATTTGAAGCACGATATTTATAAAAACTTATGGATGAATTATGATAAAGCATGGTGGATGAGTTGGTTAGGTGACAATAACAAGCAGATTCAATTTGGGTTCAGGTCCGGATTCAGATCCGACCTATTAGTAGGATACAAAATGTGAACCGCTCAACCTGCTGGAGGTATACGTTCTACCGATTGCCGTTCTAGTTCTTAGTGTGAAGATTTGATCCCTGATTCTCCTGTTTTTCCTGAACCCAGCTCGTTCCATTATTATGGAACTGTCAACAACCTTTTATATTCTATGCACCATTATCTTGCAAAGCACTTTGCTGGCAATGCGCAATCGGGCCACTCCTCTCTCATTCCCATATTCCATTGTGTCCCCTTCCTTTGATACGTGCATGTCAATTGGTAGATCCCTTCCTGTGCGTTCTTCTATCTCATCTTGTCTGTCATTGTTCACTCTATTCAAAACCTCCTTGAATTGTTCTGCCCATGTTTCCATCTGCTCCCTCTCTCAAATGAGTATATGTCTGTTTCGCTCTTACAGGCTTTCCCCCTCCCGTTCTGTCTGCCGTTGACTGTCTGGAGATCTTATAAACCGTCGATGGGTCTCCCTTCAAAGCTGCTGTCTCTGCTTCATCCGCCATGTTCTCTATGTAATTAATTTTATCCTTTCATGTAGATTTCTTCACTGCTTTGCCTTTATTTAATATACATTTATTTTGCAATCCTTCCTTTATCCCCTGTGTTTTGCAACCTTATAGTTTCTGTTTCGGCTTCTTCCTCTCAATTAGATTCCATGCTTGGGTGCAAATCCATGGTTTATATTTAGTGTTCCTCACTCCAAGAACTTTCTCTGCAGCTCCTCTGTACACATCATTAATCAATTTGTAAGCTTCATCTGTCACTACAAAGTCAATGTCATTCCCTTCTTCTAATGCTGCAAATCTGTTCTGTACATAGAGGTTGCATTTCTTCCACAATCCCAAATTATACACTTGCTTGCCATTAAATACTTGTTTTTTTTTTAATACAAAGTCGAGGCTCATGGAGGAGCGAGAGCATAGAATGGATCAGGAGGTAAGAGAACAAAAGGAACAGTGAAAAGAGATTGGGGAAACATCAACAGCAGGGATAAGAGATAAAATTGAGGGAGATTTGGTCGAATTAGGGATGTGGGGAAGAATGAGGGCAGGGGGAGAACGCACAGCGTGGACAAGATGGGTACAGAAGCAAATTTTCAGGAAGGGAAAACTGGAAACTTGGAAAACAAGTGGGCTTTGGGGGTGGGGGTGGGGGTTAATTGGGGTGGAAGAGATAAATGTTTTTCCATGAGGGTTGATCTGAGATGGTGGTGAACAGCTGTCTTGAAGACCTGGAGGGAAGAATGAGATTGAAGAGAATGTGGAAGTTGATTCCACAGGTGGGAAAAAAAAGAGGAACGAATGAGTGGAGATGAGTAATGATTATGTATTTTGGGAGTTTCACTGCAAGCGGGTTACTGGCAGACAGCGTGCACCCTGTAGAAACCTGGGGGAGAGGAAGGGGGGACAGAACATGGAAAGAGCAGAGGGTGCAAGACCAGGAAGAAGGCAAAGAGACCATCGACCTGTTTGCGATGTGAAAGTGATAACCCCATAAACTCAGCCTCATCTCGGAAGGTTCCAATGATCGTGAAGGCCTTGGTTTGGCTTTCCCATGGCTTTTCCAATCAAATGTTCCAACATTTTCCCACGAGATGAAAAGAGAGATGTGGTGTCCATTTCTGACGACCTTTTTTTGTATACATTGAAGAGTCTCGTGTGAAGGTTAACACACAACTCACAGCAAGGGGGGTTATGAGACAAGAGGGGTGGGAGAGGGAAGGACAAAACAGTGGGGAACAGAAACATTAGGAGATCTGTGGAAGGGAGAGGGATGGGGAACATGGAGTATACGAGATGGACATTACAGGGACTTTCAGAAAGGAAAGCAGGGAATTTGAAGGAGGTGAGTTTGGGGTGGATTAACGGGGGTATAAAAGATCGAGGATTTGGATGGGGGAACATAAAGAGGTGACCTTTACACACAACCTTTGATATACAATTCGAGAAGCTGTGTCAACGATGTTTCCGCAAAGCATATCAAACCCCCCCCCCCCCACAACCGCGTACCGCATTCCCACATTTCCTCTTCTTGTTGCATCCTGCGTGCACACCTGAGCACATCACCGGATAGGTAACTTTAATGACCGACGGTGCAATTATATTCCCGTTGAGAATTCTTCCTTACGAGCATGTTGCACCAGGTCGTGGAAACCCCAAGGGACGTTTCTGTGCAGATTGTGGACTGGGTCGTTTCATGTCTTCAGCATATCATGTTTCCCAGTTTCACTGATTGGTTTTGCTCATTAATTAAAACGTTCCTTTTTCCCTTACTTGCAAAGTGTGTCCTCATGTTTTTGAACAGATCTCTATTGATTTTGATGCTCTGTACGCGTTTCTTCCTCTTTGAGTTGGATCCATCTTGATACGTACGTACACGCAAGACGACCGGACTCTTTTAATAAGGTTGATCAACACATCAGTGGTTTCATCACAGGATGACCACAGGGCAGTGCTGGATTAACCATTAGGCAGACAAGGCATGTGCCTTAGGGCCAGCCAAAAATTCGGGCCAAAAATTATTTTCACATTAAATATGTGTCTTTTTTTTGTATTAAATATTTTGTTCTTGAATCAGTTCATCTTTTGTGTGGGGTCCATTTCCATGAGCCCGAGATCTAATTTAAATTTTTCAGGCCATTCTCTGAAATTTTAAAATGTGCCTTAGGGCCAGCCGAGGCTTAATCCGGCACTGCCACAGGGGTAGTCTACCACCTTCAACCTGTCTAGTCTGGGTTCGACAAACAAACCGACTATAAATTGACGTCCTGCAGGTGCCTTCACAGGTAAGGCGTCACGTCGATGAGTACGCCATCTGTCGGAGGGATGTTAAGTCAGGTGTCCCTTCTTTCGATGGTGGACGTCAACAATCCCACGGCATCTTTCAAAAGGAGGATATGCCATTATGTCCCAACACCCTGGCCAAATTCCCGACTCCTGTCGTGGAAAAACGAGCTGTTGTTTCTTGTGACCCTGATTACACATCTCTCGATTAATTAATCATTTAATCACATGATAATAAAATCAAACTAGAGGGGGAGCACTCGGTAGAGTGCAAAACCTCCACCGTCAATACTGCTGGGTCACTTAAGTGAACCTGATATCCTATTCATTGTAGGTCAAAACGGATCACACTCTACTGAACCACGATTGAATAAACTAAACTAGATCGACGCGCATGTAGAAATGTCAAAAAAAAATCGAAATTTTTTGGAAAAAAAGGGTGCAAAATTTCTGGGGTTTTTTTCTCTAACAAATTTTTTTTTGGTGGGGGGGTTGGAAATCACTTAAAACATGTAGAAATGCAAAAAAAATTCAAACATTTTTCAAATAAAATCGAAATTTTTTTGAAAAAAAGTTGCAATATGTTTTTTTTTTCTCGAACAAATTTTTTTTTCTTTTTTGGTTGGAAATCACTTAAAACATGTAGAAATGCAAAAACAAAAATTCAAATATTTTTTTCAAAATGGCCGCCATAGCGGCCATATTGGACTTTGGACCAAGTCCAAAATCTAATGGCGTGATCCTTGGACCATACCTAATCCCCCCCACCAAGTTTCGTCAAAATCCGTCGAGGAGTTTTTCCGTAATACTGTTCACAAACAAACAGAAAGGGGTGAAAACAGTAACCTCCGTCCATCTTCGATGGCGGAGATTAATAATGTTTCTGTGTTCTACTTTTCTGTCTTATGATATCCATGATCGATAATATTGAACATTTAAATATTTTTAAAAGAAAAATTAATCTAATTTGTGTGCACATCCGGCAAAACCTTCATGCCATTTCACAAATATTTTCACACCAAAAGTTTTTTTCAGGATTTTTCTCTTCATTTAACTTTTCTTTTCCTTGTCAAAATACAACCTTCTTTCTTTCTTCACCGGGGATTGATATCTTTTAATAATGAAAGCAAATGTGGTGGACTTGTTGCCCCTCTTTCTCCCCGCTCTCTCTCTCTCCCCATACATCCCCTTACCCTTTACTCTTACCTTTTCCTCACCATTAACTACCTCTTCTCTTTCCCATCCATCAATTTTAATTTTCTTCATTTATAACCTCACCATCTCCCCCCCTCAACCCCCCCAACCACCATAGTCTTCCATGACAAGTGACCAGTATTTTGCAAGTTTGACCCATTTTCTTTCTTTAAATCCACGGACCCGTTTTCATATAATATCGTTGAAATCCATATTGGATGGAAACTACAAACAATTTAAAAAACGCAATGTTTAGCTTCCTTTCCACTCGCATGGATTCACACACACAGAGCGACAGATCTGTAGCGATCTCTATCCGATATGTAAGGTACTACTCTAATCTGACTCTATTGGCTGGGGGACGTCATGAGCTTTACCAAACTGACCAATTCCTTCAATCCTCATCAGTACGCACCGTCACTTCCTCTCGTCTGCCACTTGTCGTCGCCCCAAATCAATCGGTAGGCCTATTTGCCTTCCAATTCGCTCTTTGTCTTCTTACTGTGATATTTATCCATACTTTCGAGTATTTTGAATGGTAGGATTCGATTTGGATTGTTTTCATTCGTATGCAGGGTGTCCACAAATTACCGTTCCAAATTCAAACCGTAAAAAAATTTTCAAAAAATAATGAAATGGAATGCAATGATGCGGTTTGACGCTTGTGAAAGAACGAAGATTTCTCTCAAAGTGTTCCTATTTGTCAAGACCATCATATGGCATTCATCACCATTTATCATCACTTGGTCTCTATAAACCAGGCAACATTGCTCTTTATTGTGGAGACGCTATTTGCAGTGAATATGACGTCATGCGTCACAGGCAACAACTGGAAACGAAAAAAGTAAACAAGAAAAGGAGCAATCAGAGATTGCAGATCCTCACCAGGACTTGTTCTATGTGGTGTTTGTGTAGTTTTGTGTGGTGTTTGTGTATTGGTGTGTTACCTAATAATAAGAGACATAACGAGAACTGCCACTTTATAACTGCTTGCAGTGATGAGCAGGTACCAAGACGTCCCGCTTTGATTGGGGTTGCTTTGATACGACCCCGGTTCTGCTCGGCCGTAATAAGTACTCGGGGGCACGTTGAGGGAGCGGACTTTAGTTGAGGTAATTAGGTCACCGACAGGTAACACGACGTAATCGGCGAGAGGACCCCGTCAGACCTAATTTTCACAAATGGCGTCTGCGGTTGTTTGACAACTCTCTGGATCGTGGTGTTATTGATGGTCCGCAAACTCAGGGTCGGTGGTGGTGGTGGGTCTGAGTAAATGCACTTTGGCTCAGTTAGTGGCTGGGGATTGGTCTCAAGAAAGTACCTGTCAAGTTTGGTTCGGTTCCATTCACTAATAACTGAGAAATAACAATTTTAAGAAAATGGGCCAAAACGGGCCGTTCCTCGGCCCGAAGGGCCGCAATCGCACTTTGGGCTCTGTTAATGCCTGCGCATATGTGTCTAGTATATGCCTGTCAATTTTCATCGAATTCTGTTCACGAATCATGGAGAAATAGACGTTCAAATGAACTGTACACAAGAAAAGAGAGAACGCGAGCGGCGCTTAGACCCCGTGGGGTGGAAGACCCCATGGGGTAAAAATTAAAGTATGAAATGCACATTTCAATACTATGATGAGAGTATACGTACCAGTGGTATGAACATTTCATTGGTTGTAGCAAGCATGGTGTTGGCTTCGTGGTTAGCGTGGCTGACTTGGGATCTTAGAGTCCTGAGTTCAAATCCTGTTGGCTGCTGAATTAACACCAGGTGAGGTTGACTCAGGCTGCTGAATTAACACCAGGTGAGGTTGACTCAGGCTGCTGAATTAACACCAGGTGAGGTTGACTCAGGCTGCTGAATTAACACCAGGTGAGGTTGACTCAGCCTGTCATCCTTCCAAGGTTGGTGAAACGGATACCAGTATACTGGTGGAGGGGCACAGCTGTGCTCCAAGAAATTACAGCTACCTCGCACCCAAAGCTGCCATACAAAGAACAGAAGCTGGTTGTGGTATCGTTTTGAATCCAATCGTCCATCAGCCCATGAGGTCAAACGTTCCGGCGCTTTTCACTTAAATAAACCTTCTGGGCTCCTGGATGACAACCAACGGCGGTCATTTTTGCCAACATAACAAAGCACCTCTCTTTATCGCTTCCTCCACCTGTCGAGCGGCTCGGCAAGCTGCTTGCAAAGCGGTCAATACGGAACGGTTGGCTTGGAAAGCGATAGCAAGCCGCTTACTAATGGAACACACCCCAGTCCTTGATCCCTTGATCGATTGCTCTGCTTGCCCAACGGCTTTGCAAGCGGCTTATAAAGCGGTTAATGCGGAACGGTTGGCTTGGAAAGCGATAGCAAGCCGCTTACTAATGGAACACACCCCAGTCCTTGATCCCTTGATTGATTGCTCTGCTTGCCCAACGGCTTTGCAAGCGGCTTATAAAGCGGTTAATGCGGAACGGTTGGCTTGGAAAGCGATAGCAAGCCGCTTACTAATGGAGCACACCCCAGTCCTTGATCCCTTGATTGATTGCTCTGCTTGCCCAACGGCTTCGCAAGCGGTTAATGCGGAACAGTTGGCTTGGAAAGTGATGGCAAGCTGCCTGTCAACGGAAAACATCCCAGGTGTAATTGTTGCCCAGGTACATAGTGGTCAGTGGATATCGTGACGTCATTCCTTGCTTCACTTGCCTGGTTTTACGCTTGCCCTTTGCTGGTGACATCACTCCTTCTATTGGTTGTTTCCAGATGGCACAATGTTCTGACACCTGAATCAGTAAAATTAATTTTTACATCCTCGAGGAGGATCTCCAAGTCTTACTCACGTTCTTCTTCTTCTTCTTCTTCTTCTTCTTCTTGTGGACTTTTTTAGGTCCTCGTGGAGGATCTCTCAGTCTTACTCACGTTGTTCTTCTTCATCTTCTTCTTGTGGACTTTTTTTAGGTCCTTGTGGAGGATCTCTCAGTCTTACTCACGTTGTTCTTCTTCATCTTCTTCTTGTGGCCTTTTTTAGGTCCTCGTGGAGGATCTCTCAGTCTTACTCACGTTGTTCTTCTTCATCTTCTTCTTGTGGCCTTTTTTAGGTCCTCGTGGAGGATCTCTCAGTCTTACTCACGTTGTTCTTCTTCATCTTCTTGTGGACTTTTTTAGGTCCTCGTGGAGGATCTCTCAGTCTTACATTGTTCTTCTTCATCTTCTTCTTGTGGCCTTTTTTAGGTCCTCGTGGAGGATCTCTCAGTCTTACTCACGTTGTTCTTCTTCATCTTCTTGTGGACTTTTTTAGGTCCTCGTGGAGGATCTCTCAGTCTTACATTGTTCTTCATCTTCTTCTTGTGGACTTTTTTAGGTCCTCGTGGAGGATCTCTAAGTCTTACTCACGTTGTTCTTCTTCATCTTCTTCTTGTGGACTTTTTTAGGTCCTCGTGGAGGATCTCTAAGTCTTACTCACGTTGTTCTTCTTCATCTTCTTCTTGTGGACTTTTTTGTTTCACAGCCTACAGTTTTCATCGAAACTTCCTGAAACTTGGCATACACATGTAGAAATACCCTGCGCAGACAGTAACTGATGTGGATTTTTTTAACCCACCTTGTTGTGATCGTTGTCCTCCTGAAGGATTCTAACTGGTCGATTGTGGAATCCTATTTGACTTCAGACAGAGTTTAACGTTTGTCCGATTTGATTATAAACCCTACAAAAAAACCCTATCGACACTGATAAAACTGATGTCCACACAAGTCCTTCCTTGTGAAACAATTTATTTCCTAATTATACACCATACACTTCTCACCCTTGTACAATGAACTTAAGAATCCCCATTGATTGCAATATTATTTGGTTCTATTTCATTTATTCTTACTTTAGTTAACAGTTAGACCAACCCGATTCAATTCACTTCTACATTACATCAGAGAGTTTTATTCTAACTTGGTACTTGGTCAGTTCCAAGGAGTACGAGCCACTGAGAAACTATACTTCCTCACGTGCTCGTACTCAGAAAATGTGCCTTTCAAAACATTTTATACTTCCATGAGAGAGAGGTTGGGGGATATTCACCCAGACTGTAGACGTGTCCTTTAGACAAAAAGCGACTTTGTACATTTTCTAAGCAAAGGTTCATTTATCAGCTCGGTCACTCTGCTCCAGAACAACACATTTCTTATCATTTAGGGCAAAAGTCTTTTGGCCAGAAATGACAGCCAATTCAATTTGCAGCATAAAAGTTACATTTCTGAAACTCCATTTGTTACAATTTAAAATACATTAATATAAATTTTTCCCCCACACTCCCCCCTTTTTTTTTTTTAAGGAAAATTTGAATAATTTTTCTTACACATGATTACCATGTCCCATTCCTGAAGGAGAAAAGATTTCCATTATTCAAGTTCAATCAACAATGGCAGCGTGTGCTCATATCAGAAAATGAGTGAGTTTCCATTTAATTTATGGCCTGTTCATCAGCATGTGTCACACATTGAAACATGCTACCCGAAGTCAGAAGATAAACAGGTCAGGGTGTGGATAGAGCGGCACCCAACGGGAAACACAATCGAAGCACCCCTTGAGCTGAGGAGAAGGTAGATGTGGGCAAGTACAAGTTTGGGCCGGACATTGGGTTGAAGGAGCGCAGTGTGGAACTCCAGGCCTGTTGTACCTTGAAGTGACCACAGCAAGTTCGTGATGTATTTGCAGAGCGGCAATCGAGAGTGTGGCTGAGAACATTCCTCCATGCAGGCACCACACAACGCCGACGTTAAGACTTTGCTCAACCTTCTCCTCAGTGGGTTTTTTCTTTCTTTTCCCACATTGCTCCATCTTATCTCCTCGGGAAGGGGAGGGATAATCATGTGTTGAATGCTCAATCACCCAAATCTGGGTTCTCCCATCGTCCAATCTTTGTGTGGAATTTCATTCCAAAGTTCATTTAGATGAAATCGTACATTGCTTCAAAGACTGCTTTCAACACTCCGAAACAAACAAAGCATCAAGTAAACACCAATCAATAAACGTCATGAGCACATGTAGTTCTACAAGACTAACAAAGATTCTTATGGAAGCATTTAACTTGCATTATATGTCATATCAATATTTTAATCCCTTTCCTTGTTATTTCCCAAAACACATTGCTAAAATATACAGAAATCCCAGTTGTACGTATACTCAAAACATCCATCTCATTTGCTATTTCCATCGACATTTTAAATCTCTGACATTTCTCCATCTGTCCACTTCTCTCTCACCAAAACAGCAAACATGCTGCCATTTTTCCAACTCACATTCACAAACCATCTATCACTTCCTCCGACCTTCTCAATTACGAATCCATTTTCTTTTATCAAAACAAATAAATCATTTTAAACAGTTGTTCAAAAATTGTCAAATCACTTGTCAAATCTGTTATCAGGCGAATATCGTTTAAATTCCAGCTCAAACACTCTGTCTACACATGCAGCTTCACCCTCCACAATCTTTATCCCAGTCTTGGAAAAGCATCTTAAACTTCAGACTAATAAACATCCAAACTCTCTTAAACAACTTTTTGGTCAAAACAAAATATTTCCTTTTAAAATCCATAAATGAAAAATTTAATCTTCAGCATCTATCCAATTAAATCATGAATTTACCTTGACTGAATCGATCAAAGGGTTACACTGGGTTGTTTGCCATTGCCTTCCCAGCACAAGTTCAGGTAACCTCAACATTCGCAGACGAATAAAACAATATTTCAACGTCCATCCGAGGGAATCATCTATTATCTGTGAATTGCCCCACGTGCAAAACATCATCAAATCATTAAAATCATTCCAAATCACGTTTCTACATTTAAATCACATACAGTATATCCACATTCACAATTGTTATTTCACAATTTATTCAAAATCCCGATGGTTGTAAAATAAAACTTCAACACTTTTTCCTAAATGGACTTCACTTTAAACATTCAGTAGAGAGGGTGCGCCACAAACACCAAGGAACGAGGAACAGGAAGTTCTCTCCACATCCAGTGGGAAGAAAAAGGAAAAAAAACTCTGACAGGCAAAACCCACAGTTTAGCATTACTCTGTCATGGCTTCAACACATACACTAGACAGCATTGCATCTCATAGACTCGCGTGTGATCACGTGACAAATACCAATCACATTTCTATCTCATCCTCTTGAATCTGCATATGAATCAAATTTCACATCTAAAGCAAAGGCTCGAACAAAGACTCAGTGTAAAGATAGGCCACCCCCCACAGATCGAGTGGAGGGGGGTTTCACACAGTGTAGTGTGCGACCTTCGCGTGGAAATACAACGCAAAGAATGTATAACATGCCATTTCAAATAGACCCACAGCTCAACTCAGCACGAGTTAAAATATCGTCAAAATCCCAACAGAACACGTTTCATTGCAGTGAATATTGGAATCGCACAAGTTTCATTTTTTTTTTTTTACTCAGGAACAAATCACCCACCATGCTCCCAGCTGGTTAATCATCTCTTGCACTCTACAAAACGTTTCGTGCAAATCATTGCATTTACAAATCTGTAAAACCTCCACACAATATAATATAACAACCTCACTGCCAACAAACTTCCAGTGAGTTCAATGAACAAAAAGTAACTCTTAAAACTCTTACAAACAGGTAACTTACAATGTTTATCTATTTTAACCCTATCTCGGCGTCTCAGCCGTGTCCTCGGCGTCTCTCTCACAGCCGGTCCGTATCAATGCAAACATGTGGCATGTCGCTTCATCATGCCTATTTAATTACGCATCTGGCTCCTCAACGAGCCTTTTCTTGTCATCTGACTCCTCTTCTTCTCCAGCACTTTTCTAAAACAACTACAGTACTTATTGTTTACTTTAAAACGGACTCTCTCCGCCAGATACTCTTCTTTCTCTCAATAAAATTATCTGACAATGAACTTTTCTTTGTTCGAAATGCGTTACCTGCTGAGAGCGCTCTCCCTTACCTTCGCTCAAGCACTTGTCGTTCCTCCAGGCACTGCCTCCGGCAGATTAAGCACCTCCGGTCACGAGCACCGCACCAACGTCGGTTCGAATCCGAGTCTCGGCGCCAACTGATGTGGATTTTTTCTTTTAACCCACCTTGTTGTGATCGTTGTCCTCCTGAAGGATTCTAACTGGTCGATTGTGGAATCCTATTTGACTTCAGACAGAGTTTAACGTTTGTCCGATTTGATTATAAACCCTACAAAAAAACCCTATCGACACTGATAAAACTGATGTCCACACAAGTCCTTCCTTGTGAAACAATTTATTTCCTAATTATACACCATACACTTCTCACCCTTGTACAATGAACTTAAGAATCCCCATTGATTGCAATATTATTTGGTTCTATTTCATTTATTCTTACTTTAGTTAACAGTTAGACCAACCCGATTCAATTCACTTCTACATTACATCAGAGAGTTTTATTCTAACTTGGTACTTGGTCAGTTCCAAGGAGTACGAGCCACTGAGAAACTATACTTCCTCACGTGCTCGTACTCAGAAAATGTGCCTTTCAAAACATTTTATACTTCCATGAGAGAGAGGTTGGGGGATATTCACCCAGACTGTAGACGTGTCCTTTAGACAAAAAGCGACTTTGTACATTTTCTAAGCAAAGGTTCATTTATCAGCTCGGTCACTCTGCTCCAGAACAACACATTTCTTATCATTTAGGGCAAAAGTCTTTTGGCCAGAAATGACAGCCAATTCAATTTGCAGCATAAAAGTTACATTTCTGAAACTCCATTTGTTACAATTTAAAATACATTAATATAAATTTTTCCCCCACACTAACCATCTCCGATTTTGAAAATTCCTCCGAGAAAAAAAGTTATGACGTCAAAATATCTCCGATAATGGAAATCGCCTAAAAAATTATCTCGAACGAGGAAAGCTTTTTAATTTCTGTTTGCGGGAATCGAACAGGGTATCAGCAGAGATGAAATACCTCACATATGATACATCACTATGACGTCATAGAAATTTTTATGACGTCATTCCTATTTTTTGACATTTTTTTGTTTCACAACCCAGAGTTTTCATCGGATCTTCGTGAAACTTGCCATGTATATGCAGAAAGCCCACACGCAGACAGTAACCATCTCCGATTTTGGAAATTCTTCTGAGAAAAAAAAATTGACGTCATAATATCGCCGCTAATGGGAATCGCCTATACCATTATCTCCGAAACTTGGCAAGCTGTTTGTATTTTGTTTGCGGGAATCAAACCGGGCATTAGCACAGATAATTTATCGCAAACCTGATACATCACAATGACGTCATATTCGTTTTTATGACGTCATCATTAAGAGGACGAGGATCTTAGCTCATTTGAGCTGGTTTTAAAAGTAGCATGAACATACAAAGTGGAATTAAAAAGTGTAATTAAATATGAACACATAAATTCTCCCCCTATAAAAATATCTTTAAAACTGTGAACAATGAGGAAGTTCTTCTGCATGATATGTTCAATGACTGAAGACATTTTTGTGGCACCAGTATTATTCGATCAGAGGACAACTGTCAACCGATCCCCCCAATCGGTACGATTGACACGACATAATACAGCGCAAAGATTCTCCGTTTTAACAAATGTAAGAACAATGACACGGTCCACGTGTTGGTTGGCTTTGTTTGCGAGAACGGACCACAGCAAAACACTGCGGATCGTAAGTGTGGTGACGTCATTGTATATGCTCCACCGGTGAAAGATAATAATTAAACTCAGGGACTAAATTAAAATATCTATCTCGAAGAATTTTAATCAACGAGAACAAAATAAGTTATTTGCTGTTACTTGTGATGTCCCCAAAAATGTGCGCGCCCAACGTGGGGCTCGAACCCACGACCCTGGGATTAAGAGTCCCATGCTCTACCGACTGAGCTAGCCGGGCACATACCTCCCCTATCTGTTAAATATCATTCTGAAGATAAGAGTGACCGTTATAAAAGCAGAAAAATGAATGAAATAAATAAGAGATATGACAGTTTACTTCTTGTTTTTTTTTTTTTTTAAATCGACAATGAACCCCGTGCTTTGTGTGGTGGTCATTTCAAACCTGAGGATTATTCCCTCATGCATCGAATCGAGAACAAAAATCTCAGTGACAAACATGCTATCGCCGAGCTATCCAATCGACTCGACTTTAAAGGTAATAAAAATTTGTAATTTTCAGGTTTTGTGTTTGTATACGTCATCATTGTGAACCAGTGGGAAAAAGGAAAGAGGGGGAAATTGAAATCCGAGTTTGAAAGTTTCATTGTACCCCATTAACATTTTCTCTGTTACATTACAAACATGTATTCTATTTTAACAAGTAAAATAACAGAATAACAATTAATTAATTCCCGTAACAATAATCAGGAAAACAAAATGTATAAACGGAAATTGGGAACAGCCGGTATAACCCGTCCCGATGTCTGCTGCGATGCATACCATCATGGCCATAATATATCACACGAAACCAAACCAGCAATCTCATGACAAAAAAAAAAGAAAAAGCGGAGTACAAAAAGAATAGTTTTTTTATTATTATTTCAAAAACAATTGTTGCTTACATATAGTTACTTGGAGAAAAAAAATCCGTTTGCTTTGAAGCCAAAGAGCTCCCCAAATAATTCAGGCTAACAACCTCCGTCCTCTGTCACAACATGCTGTGTGACCCCAGGTCAGCCTCTAAAATAAATAAAAAATGTTGCAACGGACACGTCGGATATCGGACGATCTTTTTATCCTGAAGTTCACTGCAAAAAGGTCACGAATTATCTTCTGCATTTTTTCCATTCCAACGCTCACGTCATCTTTTCATGACGTCACACCACGTGTTTCCACCTCACACGATGAGCACAGCGTCGACCCGGAGGTTCGCACACTCGACTCCAAGCTCGACATGACTCCCCCTAACCCCCAGTTTGGCCCCCACTGCACCCCTTATACAGTGTATGTGTTAACATATTGTTGTGGTTCTCGGAAGCACATGCAGACCACAGATGGTTGTCCCGAGACAGTTATGCCATTAATATACGTGCAGATAGACCCCTTCCTTTTGTCTAGTGGGAGGACAAGGGAGAGCGTTGCGATGGGATATTAGTTTGGTTTATTAAATAATTTTCCCTCCCACTTCCCACTCTTTCTCTTTTCACTCCTGAGGTAAATCTGCCTCGCTTGCCCCTCGTCTCACTTACCACAGCGTGACGACCCACGGTACCCTCCCCAACGATCACTCCTGAGGTAAATCTGCCTCGCTTGCCCCTCGTCTCGCTTACCACAGCGTGACGACCCACGGTACCCTCCCCAACGATCACTCCTGAGGCAAATTTGCAACGTGCACAATGGAGTAGACTGGCACTTTGAGCTTCCACACCCGAGGCCTGCCATGTGTGGCGTGTCACGTACGCTTTTGCACCCAGGTGGGCGGGATATACCGGCGTCTGGCCGAAACCCGGCCCAGGATGGAGGACCACGTGAGTGTAGTGGACAGTGAGGGGTCGGAACGTCGACTCGGGCGATGACGTCGGATTCGGCATGGCCCCTCCTCCGACCTCCGTGTATGAGAGTGTGTGTGTTTCACGCTGTTCCTCCTGTTCTTCATCTCCGGCCACACGACGTCGAACCACCTTCTGCCTCTTGACTCCACCTATCTGGTCCCGTCTACTGCTCCACCCTAGTCATCTGGACACCTCCCTTCTCCACTCAAGCTCCTCCTGTTCGGAACACGATCTCCACACGTGCAGCTGTGGCCAGAACAACGCGGCTATTATCGGGTGCCGCACCACGGAGCATCCCCCCCCCCGAAACACCCAGGTACCAAAAACTATAACCTCAACCCCCTCCCTCCCTGGCTGCAAAAATCCTTTTTTTCATTGGGGTTTCTTCTTTTTCTGTGTGTGTCTGAATGTGCTGGCACCTGTCTGTTAAGTAAGCCTGTAGAAGATCTTTTAATGTTGTTACTGTGAATAATCTCCCGTCAAGTCTGCATTGTGTCTGCTTTCGTAAGTTGCTTGTATAATTGTCGCACCCCCACACCCCACACCCCTCTCCTCTTTCCCTGTGTTACATACCCAATAAACCTTTGTAGTGCCACATGCTTTTCCTCACTTGGTGTAAATAAATAATTGTTGTGGAAATGTTCCCAGCTCGCCTTTTTCCCCCTCATTGGTCCAGCATGGTTTGAATCCAGGTTAAGCCGGGTCTTTATTCCCAACGGTCCGTTCCTACTTTAGCCGGTACGTCCTTGGCAGTGTCGCTCGGCTGCATCCGATCCGGAAAGGTGATCCGATCCGATAGAGTGATCCAGTTCGGACAAGGAGTACCGAGGGCGTGGTTCCCCGGTGGTTAAATCGCGTGGTTATTAGGTAACCCGATTCCATAGGCGGGAGGACCCTAGGTCACGCTGTTGAGTTATTGGCGTCCACGGTCGGTTAAGCGACCCGCCGCGTCACAGAATTATCCGTGAGCGACGGCCTACAAATCTGGGGAGTCTGGTGGGAATCGACGTAACTTCCCCCACCTAGTGTTCTTCTCACCCGACCCCGCCAGCCCACAACAATATTAAAACCTGACATTAAGTGTTTTGTTTGAGGATACGGCAGCGTTGCAAACAGGTGTGACATCGTCTGGGCCCTGGGGCTCCTGGCAGTCTCATATCATTGGGTCATTGCTATATCCCCACTTACTTTGGGGTGGGGGACAAAGCTCATTTAATTTCCCCCATCTCCGACCTTGTCGGAGGGCTGTGGAACAAAAATCTTCGTTTGGAAGTGGCCATCCGAACTGGCAATGTTGGAGCTGACTGAGTTTGTAATCGGTTTGGGACACCAATTTTTTTTGGGGGGGGGGGGACACAAAGCGAGAGAGAAACGAGACGAGCAGATTCGAGTGGAAGCTGAACTCACCAAAACATCGAAGATACACAGTTTGTTCTCCACCACAAAAGGTGGTTCACACACTAATGCGGGATGTGATGATGCTGTAGTGTGGAGATGTACGCACCGCTTGGTGCTGTTGTGCGGTATGTGCATCCCCGTGTGTACATCCCCAACACAGCTTGGGGATGCACCATTTGGTGCTATTTTTAGCTCACCTGAAACGCAGTTCCGGGTGACCTTTTATGGGTTGGCACGTCCGTCCGTCTGTCCATCCGTCCGCTTGCAACTTCTCTGAAACTACACATCGGATATCGATGAAACTTTACCACAACGTTCATCACCGTGTATGTACCGAAGTTTGTTCATGACATTATAACAATCTGGGTCTAAAGGGGTGGAATGGGGGGTTGCCCCCCAAAATATGTATTTGCTTTCTTCTCTGAAATTACACACACAATTTCGATGAAACTTGACCACCACCTTTATCACCCATGATGTACCAAAGTTTGTTCACGACATTAAAAAAAAAATCCATAGGTATTTACTTTCTTCCTCGTTACATATTGTTGTGGTTGACGAAATTCACAAACCACCATTCAGGTCCCTTAGGTGAGATATCTCTTTAAGTATATGTGTAGTTAGGCCCAAACCCGTTGTTTAGAGGGAATAAATGTCATTCATGCGGGCTGCGACCCTTTTAGATAGCCGTTTTTCTTTTACTATCTTTATTTTGGACCAGCCGCCATTACTACCACCACCAACCACGTCTCAACAGCCATCACACAACAACCACCAACCACAACGCCGCTTCACAACAACAACCACCAACCACAACGCCGCTTCACAACAACAGCCACGACCTTTACCGTCACAACTCGCCACCATCGCATCACCACCATTCTTGCACCACTTGTGGGCACCGATACTGGACTCGTGCAGGGCGCGCACCGAGCAGCGTGTTCAGAAACATCACAGACTTTCCGAGGAAAACGGATCAAAAACGACTCACGCCCACTTCTGTTCCGTCCTATCGGCGAGCTGGGGCGATTTGGCCCCGCCTCCAGGTACGTTGGAGTGTGGTCGCTATATGCAAATTCATGGATCAAAAAGCATTCACGCCCACTTTTCCTCGGTCCAATGGGGAGCCAGTTAGAGGTGAAGGGTCGGAGGTAAAGGGTCAAAGGTGAAGGGGCGAAGCCACGGGGCATATAAGGGGCCGCGTTCGTCAGTCGAGTCGGTTGGGAGTTCGCAGTTAGGAGTTGTCGGTGGAGCTGGGAAGAAGTGGTAGTAGTCAGAGTGAAGAGGACGGAGCTGTGGAGAGGTGGCGGCGGCGAAGGCGGTCGAGGGGGTGCTCGTGTCGGAGTCGTGGAGCTGCGGAGGGAGAGGCCGGCGGCGCGACCGAGGTCGTGGTGGAGACGCTCGTCGCGGGACCCGAGACAGGGAGATATCCTCCTTTCCCCCGAGCATCAACAACCCCCTCCTGTTTCCCCCCCGCGCTGAGATAGTGCGACAAGGGGGCCCCTTTCCCACCCCCTACCAGACACTGTCCGCGAGGCCCGCGGAGTTGGGGCGCCACCGCCACTTTGCGTCTCATCATCAGACGGGTAGGCCCGACGCGGTCTCGGCCCCAGGCCCGCCTCATCCTTGAGGGTGGTCCTTTTCTTTTGCTTTGGGTATATGTGTTGTTGGCGCCGTCTGTGAAGTAAAATTGTATAAGTGTTGCCGTGTTCTCGGTAGTCGGATAGCTCTGCATTGTCTTCTTCTTTTATATTTGCTTTTTGTGTAATATTGTGTGTTTCTTCTCCTTTTACATTTGCTTTTGGTGTAATTGTATATGTGTGCTTTCCGTTCATCGCGAAATAAATGTGAATTATGTTGAACTGTTAAAAAAAAAATAATAATAATAATAATAATAAAAAAATGGATGGAAACGCACTCGAAGCGAAAAACCAAATGAAAGAAATGCGGGGTGAGATGCAGAGCATGGGCATAGGCCTGCAGGCAGGCATTATGGCAATGGCGAGGAGCGAAACGCGGACCACGGGCGAGAAAATGGCGCTGCCACGTGCTGGGACGAACGAGCTGGGGGGGGAGTGCAACGGCTGTCAGGCCCGCGGTCGGGGCGGGCGAGAAAATAATTCGGGAGACGTGTAAGACGAGACACGAGGTAAAGAAGGTATTAGAAAAATTAAAAGAAAGCCAGGAGGAGACAGAGGAGGGATTGAAGGTCGAAACGGTGGAGTGTGAGAAAAGACTTCAAGACATGACGAAGAGAGTTGATAAGCTGGGACTGGAGGGAAAAACGGAGACAGAGGAACTGGGAAGACGGGTAGAAGACCACAAGCGCAAACCGGAAGAACAGTTAGAAGCCAAAGCAAAGTCTGAGTGTGCGGAGATGAGAAAGGAATTGGAAAAGAAAGTTTCTGAGTTACAGAAACACCAAAACAAAGAGAGGGAACTACAAAACGAACTGAGAGTGTTAAAAGAGGAAAGGAAGAGAACGGAAAATGAAACTTTAAGAAACCACACTGTACAGATCGAACAGCTGGAAGCGAAGGCCAGACTAAAGAATGAGGAACAAGAAAGAGTAATGAAGGAAGAACGAATGAGACAGGAGAAAGAAATCAGTCAGTTGAAAGAAATGACGAGATTGCAGAAGGAGGAACAAGAAAGACAGTGGAATAGAAAACTGAAAGAGTATGAATTTGAAACTGAACGACAAAAGGAAAAAATAGGTTTGAATACGAGGAGAAAGTAAAGGAGCAAGGAATGAAGCAGGAAGGAGAAATCAGGAGATTGAAGGACACAACGAGATTGGAGAGGGAAGAACGAGAGGAACAATGGAATAGAAAACAAAAAGAACATGAATCTGAGGTTGACCAATTGAAAGAAAAGCTGAGGCTGGAGTACGAGGAGATAGACAAAGAACAGCAAATGAAACACAAAAGGGAGATTAACCAAATGAAGCAAACAACGAAACTGGAGAAGGAAGGACAGGAGAGGAAACAAGGAAGAGTAATGAGACAACAGCAAATGAAACACAAAAAGGAGATTAACCAAATTAAGCAAACAACGAAACTGGAGAAGGAAGGACAGGAGAGGAAACAAGGAAGAGTAATGAGACAACAGCAAATGAAACACAAAAAGGAGATTAACCAAATTAAGCAAACAACGAAACTGGAGAAGGAAGGACAGGAGAGGAAACAAGGAAGAGTAATGAGACGGCAGCAAATGAAACACAAAAGGGAGATTAACCAAATGAAGCAAACAACGAAACTGGAGAAGGAAGGACAGGAGAGGAAACAAGGAAGAGTAATGAGACAACAGCAAATGAAACACAAAAAGGAGATTAACCAAATGAAGAAAACCATGAAACTGGATAAGGAAAGACAGGAGAGGAAGCTAGGAAGAGTAATGAGACAGCAGCGAATGAAACACAAAATGGAGATGAACCAAATCAAGAAAACCATGAAACTGGAGAAGGAAGGACAGGAGAGGGAACGAGGAAGAGTAATGAGACAGCAGCAAATGAAACACAAAAGGGAGATTAACCAAATGAAGCAAACAACGAAACTGGAGAAGGAAGGACAGGAGAGGAAACAAGGAAGAGTAATGAGACAACAGCAAATGAAACACAAAAAGGAGATTAACCAAATTAAGCAAACAACGAAACTGGAGAAGGAAGGACAGGAGAGGAAACAAGGAAGAGTAATGAGACAGCAGCAAATGAAACACAAAAGGGAGATTAACCAAATGAAGCAAACAACGAAACTGGAGAAGGAAGGACAGGAGAGGAAACGAGGAAGAGTAATGAGACAACAGCAAATGAAACACAAAAAGGAGATTAACCAAATTAAGCAAACAACGAAACTGGAGAAGGAAGGACAGGAGAGGAAACAAGGAAGAGTAATGAGACAGCAGCAAATGAAACACAAAAGGGAGATTAACCAAATGAAGCAAACAACGAAACTGGAGAAGGAAGGACAGGAGAGGAAACAAGGAAGAGTAAGGAGACAGCAGCAAATGAAACACAAAAGGGAGATTAACCAAATGAAGCAAACAACGAAACTGGAGAAGGAAGGACAGGAGAGGAAACAAGGAAGAGTAATGAGACAACAGCAAATGAAACACAAAAAGGAGATTAACCAAATGAAGAAAACCATGAAACTGGATAAGGAAAGACAGGAGAGGAAACTAGGAAGAGTAATGAGACAGCAGCGAATGAAACACAAAATGGAGATGAACCAAATCAAGAAAACCATGAAACTGGAGAAGGAAGGACAGGAGAGGGAACGAGGAAGAGTAATGAGACAGCAGCAATTGAAACACAAAAAGGAGATTAACCAAATTAAGCAAACAACGAAACTGGAGAAGGAAGGACAGGAGAGGAAACAAGGAAGAGTAATGAGACAACAGCAAATGAAACACAAAAAGGAGATTAACCAAATGAAGAAAACCATGAAACTGGATAAGGAAAGACAGGAGAGGAAACTCGGAAGAGTAATGAGACAGCAGCGAATGAAACACAAAATGGAGATGAACCAAATCAAGAAAACCATGAAACTGGAGAAGGAAGGACAGGAGAGGGAACGAGGAAGAGTAATGAGACAGCAGCAAATGAAACACAAAAAGGAGATTAACCAAATGAAACAAACCATGAAACTGGAGAAGGAAGGACAGGAGAGGAAACGAGGAAGAGTAGTGAGAGAACAGCGAATGAAACACAGGAAGGAAATGAGCCAATTGAAAGAAACGATGAGATTGGAAAACAAAGAGCAGGAGGAACAGTGGGAGAGAAAACAACAACTATATGAGTGTGAAATTGAACAACTAAAACGGAGAGCGAGATTGGAGTCAACGGAGATTGAGGAGCTACGGAGGGAGAACGAACAGCTAATGGGGCTCAGAGAGAAAGAACGACCCAGATGGGAAGGAAAAAGGAACCAGGAAGAGACAGAAAAAAGGAACCAGGAGAGAAAATCTATAGAGACACGGGAGACAGAAAAAATAGAGGAGAGACTGCATGATAATGACGGGTTTAGAGACGCACACACACACACGGAGGTAGTGGAGGACAATGGGGGTGAGCTCGCGGACTGGGTAGAGACCCGGTGCGAGCAGTTGGATGGCCTCCTCCAGGAACGAGGGGAGGGAGTATGCCCCCTTGAGGCGAGTCACGACCAGGTGAGTTCGGTCGTGCTTTGCGAGGTTGGGAGGAGGAGTGCTGCGAACGGGTGCACGGAGAGCTTGGGGGGTATAGAGGCCCCGGAGACCCTTGTGGGGACACGAATCCCCGGTGTGGTTGTCCCGGTGTGTATGGTGCAAGGTGTGAGTAAGACCCCGTGTGTGGACTAGACCCCAGGTGTGAGTGGTGTAGTGGCAAGTGTGCCAAAGGGAGTGCTTCCCAGCATGCCGTGTGTGGATGAGGCACCGTGTGTGAGTGTCGCCGTGTGTGTGAGTGAGGCACGGTGTATGAGTGAGGCACCGCGGGTGAGTGCCCCCGCGTGTGTGAGTGGTGTGGTTTGTGTGAGGGAAATGGCACGAGTGAGTGAAAGGCCGCGAGTGAGTGGAGCCACGTGTGCGAGGGAGATGGCATGCGTGAGTGAACGGCCGAGTGCAAGGGAGACCGTGTGTGTGAGAGAGCGGTATGTAAGGGAGATGTCGGTGGGCATGTGTGAACATGCAGCCGCGTCTCCCGGGGTGAATGTAATGGAATGGAGTGTGAGCGTCGTAACACGCGGGAGTTCGTGTGTCGAATGGCGACGACGGCGACATGTGAGGAAAGAAAGCCGGGTAGCGGCTGTAGTTGTTTCGGGGACCGTGCCGGGTTCACCCAGCAGTGAGCACGAGGTCCGTGCTGTGCAACGCACGAGGCCCCCACGTGCTCGCTTGCGAGTGAAGTCCCGGTCCGGAAACGCCAGCGGTGGATTTGCCGATCCCGCGGACGGACAAAGTTTAGGCAGGATTTCGGATTTGGACCGGACGGGTTTTCCACGCGATCATGTGTGTTAAGCTCCAACGGGCAAAGCACATGTGTTCGCATGGGGAACCCCTCGAGACGTGGGGCTTGTGTTTTTTTTATGCGCACGGTGACGTCATGGCTGCACGCGGGGTTGGAATCCGGCAGGAGGGGTATCCCTGCCGGATGGTACCGTCCAAGGAGGGACGAGGTACACGTGCCGCTGCATGACGTCACGGGCAGGTGCAAAGTGCGCGAGCTGTGAGTTACCGCGCTGGTGCTGCGCAATTAGAAAAAAAAAAAAAAAAAGAACAGCAAGCCTCACTTTCGGGTGCACAGGATTCCTGGGCAAGGGGTGGAAGACCCCCTTGACCTGGGCACAGGATGGAAACTAGTTAGGGGGAAGGGTTAGCTTAGTTAGACCGACTCCATGGGGCAGGGGTAAGTCCTCATGGGGCCCGTGGAATGGATTAGTTAGAGGGATTGTTGCCAGATTTAGGTTGGGAAATAAAATGATTTTTTGATTTAGAAGACAGTGACAGACTTGTGAATGTGTAGAGGGGACGTAGTTTAGCTACGTAGTGTTAAAAGGAACGTGCTATAGTTTAAGGGACGACGTGGGAGCACGAGTTAGTTAGGGGATGTAGTTAGGAGGATGGCAGAGTTCAGCGGTGTGTGTGTTGAAGAGTTGGTGAGTTGTGAGGTGAGTACATGTTGAGTGAGTGAGGCCAGCGGGTCTGTGTATGTGGAGTGAGTGGGGAATGCATGGTGCGGTGAGTGATTGGGGAGGAGTGACTCCCGCCCAAGGGACCCCGGGGTCAGAGTAAAGTAAGTTAGCTGGGTTAGTCAAATTGAAAAATGGAGGTCGTTTTGTTGTTGGTGGGAGTGTAGGCTCGAAACCCGTTTGGAGGGGTGCAGGAGCCCTGTTGACGGGCTGGGAGCGTGGCTGCGAAAAGTGAGTATCGCTGAGTGGGTACCCCGGGCACCAGGCTAGTCGGCCGTGGTAGGCCAAGGGCCCATGGGGGCCGGGATAGCGTAGTGGGCACGGGTGCGCCTGGTTGGTGCGGGGGCCCGGGCGCCATTAGCCGCGTGGGCAGTGTTGTGGGCACGGGTGACCCTCGGAAAGGGGCCTGGGAAGCCAGCCTGCCACGTGTGCGTTTCAGGGGAGGTGCCATGGGGGCACTCCCGGTGTTAGGGAGCTGGTAGGCTCGGAGGCAGTGTAGTGCCCGGGGGTGCCATAGCAGGAGATTCGGCAGAGGGTCGTGCCTGCCAAAGGGAGCCACGTGTCCCAGCCATGAGACCGTGTGAGGGCACGGAGAGAAAATTGGGGGGCGAGGCCCGAAATTGTGAGGACACCAACACAGGCGACGGGAATCTGGGTTGTTAGAACCAATAGTTTAAGCGAGAGGCGCTTGTTGAAAGCCCCGGGGTAGTTTAACAGTTAAATGGATAGGGTAGATTAGGAAGTGTACCCCTCCGCACCATCCATCCCCTCGCTCTCGTTGTGGGCCGCTGGACCCACTTTGTGTTATAGATCGCTGAACTCTGGGGAGGCCATTCTGAGGCTTGAGTTGGGCCTCGGCACAGGACGCCAGCTCTCCCTTGTTCCCCTCCGGGAAGGGAACGTAGGGGTTGGGAGTAGGCTAGGTGACAGGATAGGTTAGCCGAACAAGGACAGTACAGGGGGTTAGGGGACGATTTATAGTGGGGAAGTAAAAATAAAAAAATAAGTTGGGGCTAAATTGGGGTTTGACAAATTAAGGGAGTGGGTATAGACAATGACAGGCAAAGGCGATAGGTTGGGAGGGAGACCGTAGGGTAGGTCCGAGCCCGCCTTCCGAGTGGCCAGCACCACCGCACTCCCTCCACCAACCTCCACTGAATGGCAAAGGCTGGCCAGCTTCATCTGCTGGCTGCGTTGCTGCAAGGCAAAGGCCGGCCCACTTCATCGGCAGCTGTTGTGTTGCTGCAAGGCCTGTGCCGGCCGGATCATCTGCAGCTGTGGTACTTCAAGGCCTGTGCCGGCCAGTTCATCTGCCGGCTGTGTTTGCCTGCTGCGGCCTTCTTCTGCAGGCTGTGTTTGCCTGCTGCCTTTGCCATGCCATGCCCACTGCCCCTGTTCACCAGCCCCGTTCAATTTTTGCTTTGCCCCCCTGTTCATTTCCATGTGCGCCAGGATCAGAAAGCAACAGTTTGCAAGCTGCAAGAACTGCCCTGTTGGCAGCTACAACACGGGCCTGCAGTGGCGGCCCGTGCACCGTGTTTGCGTTCAGTTCAAACCATTCATCCATCCATTCGTTGTGTTCATTGCGTGTGCCACTTGAGCTGGCACGGAGACTACGTTTGTGCAGCCCATGCACCGTTGTGGTTCACTGCGTTCAGTTAAAACCATTCACCCATCCATTCGTTGTGTTCATTGCGTGTGCCACTTGAGCTGGCACGGAGACTACGTTTGTGCAGCCCATGCACCATTGTGGTTCACTGCGTTCAGTTCAAAAGGGAAGGCCTTGGACTGCGTGTGAGCAGCCGGCCACGTTCCCTGTCACCTGCATTGTTTGAGCCAGAGACTGCATGCGAGCAGCCTGGCTCCCTGCTAACTGCTTTCTTTTTTGCAGAGTTCATTGATCCTGGGCCATGGTTTAGTGTAAAATTTGTAAGTTAAGGTTAAGATGTACTGTAAATATGAGTGGGCCCCGGCATGTATGTCTTAGCGCCGGCAATTTTATTTAAGTCGTCCGTGTGAGTGAGTTTGTTTAGGTAGTTACTCAGCCCTCAGGTTATTTATTTTGGGGACACGAATACCATGAATGTCGCACTCAGGGATCCGTAGGTAAAATGTACTAGGGGAAAACTACACATGATGGCACACGAAAATTTGACGACTCGGGACGAGTCTGTAAAAAGGGGAGGGGGTAGTGTTGTGGTTGACGAAATTCACAAACCACCATTCAGGTCCCTTAGGTGAGATATCTCTTTAAGTATATGTGTAGTTAGGCCCAAACCCGTTGTTTAGAGGGAATAAATGTCATTCATGCGGGCTGCGACCCTTTTAGATAGCCGTTTTTCTTTTACTATCTTTATTTTGGACCAGCCGCCATTACTACCACCACCAACCACGTCTCAACAGCCATCACACAACAACCACCAACCACAACGCCGCTTCACAACAACAACCACCAACCACAACGCCGCTTCACAACAACAGCCACGACCTTTACCGTCACAACTCGCCACCATCGCATCACCACCATTCTTGCACCACTTGTGGGCACCGATACTGGACTCGTGCAGGGCGCGCACCGAGCAGCGTGTTCAGAAACATCACAGACTTTCCGAGGAAAACGGATCAAAAACGACTCACGCCCACTTCTGTTCCGTCCTATCGGCGAGCTGGGGCGATTTGGCCCCGCCTCCAGGTACGTTGGAGTGTGGTCGCTATATGCAAATTCATGGATCGTGCAAAAGCATTCCGCCCACTTTTCCTCGGTCCAATGGGGAGCCAGTTAGAGGTGAAGGGTCGGAGGTAAAGGGTCAAAGGTGAAGGGGCGAAGCCACGGGGCATATAAGGGGCCGCGTTCGTCAGTCGAGTCGGTTGGGAGTTCGCAGTTAGGAGTTGTCGGTGGAGCTGGGAAGAAGTGGTAGTAGTCAGAGTGAAGAGGACGGAGCTGTGGAGAGGTGGCGGCGGCGAAGGCGGTCGAGGGGGTGCTCGTGTCGGAGTCGTGGAGCTGCGGAGGGAGAGGCCGGCGGCGCGACGAGGTCGTGGTGGAGACGCCGTCGCGGGACCCGAGACAGGGAGATATCCTCCTTTCCCCGAGCATCAGCAACCCCCTCCTGTTTCCCCCCCGCGCTGAGATAGTGCGACAAGGGGCCCCTTTCCCACCCCCTACCAGACACTGTCCGCGAGGCCCGCGGAGTTGGGGCGCCACCGCCACTTTGCGTCTCATCATCAGACGGGTAGGCCCGACGCGGTCTCGGCCCCAGGCCCGCCTCATCCTTGAGGGTGGTCCTTTTCTTTTGCTTTGGGTATATGTGTTGTTGGCGCCGTCCTGTGAAGTAAAATTGTATAAGTGTTGCCGTGTTCTCGGTAGTCGGATAGCTCTGCATTGTCTTCTTCTTTTATATTTGCTTTTTGTGTAATATTGTGTGTTTCTTCTCCTTTTACATTTGCTTTTGGTGTAATTGTATATGTGTGCTTTCCGTTCATCGCGAAATAAATGTGAATTATGTTGAACTGTTAAAAAAAAAAATAATAATAATAATAATAAAAAATGGATGGAAACGCACTCGGCGAAAAACCAAATGAAAGAAATGCGGGTGAGATGCAGAGCATGGGCATAGAGCCTGCAGGCAGGCATTATGGCAATGGCGAGGAGCGAAACGCGGACCACGGGCGAGAAAAATGGCGCTGCCACGTGCTGGGACGAACGAGCTGGGGGAGTGCAACGGCTGTCAGGCCCGCGGTCGGGGCGGGCGAGAAAATACTCCGGGAGACGTGTAAGACGAGACACGAGGTAAAGAAGGTATTAGAAAAATTAAAAGAAAGCCAGGAGGAGACAGAGGGGAGGGATTGAAGGTCGAAACGCTGGAGTGTGAGAAAAGACTTCAACACATGACGAAGAGAGTTGATAAGCTGGGACTGGAGGGAAAAACGGAGACAGAGGAACTGGGAAGACGGGTAGAAGACCACAAGCGCAAACCGGAAGAACAGTTAGAAGCCAAAGCAAAGTCTGAGTGTGCGGAGATGAGAAAGGAATTGGAAAAGAAAGTTTCTGAGTTACAGAAACACCAAAACAAAGAGAGGGAACTACAAAACGAACTGAGAGTGTTAAAAGAGGAAAGGAAGAGAACGGAAAATGAAACTTTAAGAAACCACACTGTACAGATCGAACAGCTGGAAGCGAAGGCCAGACTAAAGAATGAGGAACAAGAAAGAGTAATGAAGGAAGAACGAATGAGACAGGAGAAAGAAATCAGTCAGTTGAAAGAAATGACGAGATTGCAGAAGGAGGAACAAGAAAGACAGTGGAATAGAAAACTGAAAGAGTATGAATTTGAAACTGAACGACAAAAGGAAAAAAATAGGTTTGAATACGAGGAGAAAGTAAAGGAGCAAGGAATGAAGCAGGAAGGAGAAATCAGGAGATTGAAGGACACAACGAGATTGGAGAGGGAAGAACGAGAGGAACAATGGAATAGAAAACAAAAAGAACATGAATCTGAGGTTGACCAATTGAAAGAAAAGCTGAGGCTGGAGTACGAGGAGATAGACAAAGAACAGCAAATGAAACACAAAAGGGAGATTAACCAAATGAAGCAAACAACGAAACTGGAGAAGGAAGGACAGGAGAGGAAACAAGGAAGAGTAATGAGACAACAGCAAATGAAACACAAAAAGGAGATTAACCAAATTAAGCAAACAACGAAACTGGAGAAGGAAGGACAGGAGAGGAAACAAGGAAGAGTAATGAGACAACAGCAAATGAAACACAAAAAGGAGATTAACCAAATTAAGCAAACAACGAAACTGGAGAAGGAAGGACAGGAGAGGAAACAAGGAAGAGTAATGAGACGGCAGCAAATGAAACACAAAAGGGAGATTAACCAAATGAAGCAAACAACGAAACTGGAGAAGGAAGGACAGGAGAGGAAACAAGGAAGAGTAATGAGACAACAGCAAATGAAACACAAAAAGGAGATTAACCAAATGAAGAAAACCATGAAACTGGATAAGGAAAGACAGGAGAGGAAGCTAGGAAGAGTAATGAGACAGCAGCGAATGAAACACAAAATGGAGATGAACCAAATCAAGAAAACCATGAAACTGGAGAAGGAAGGACAGGAGAGGGAACGAGGAAGAGTAATGAGACAGCAGCAAATGAAACACAAAAGGGAGATTAACCAAATGAAGCAAACAACGAAACTGGAGAAGGAAGGACAGGAGAGGAAACAAGGAAGAGTAATGAGACAACAGCAAATGAAACACAAAAAGGAGATTAACCAAATTAAGCAAACAACGAAACTGGAGAAGGAAGGACAGGAGAGGAAACAAGGAAGAGTAATGAGACAGCAGCAAATGAAACACAAAAGGGAGATTAACCAAATGAAGCAAACAACGAAACTGGAGAAGGAAGGACAGGAGAGGAAACGAGGAAGAGTAATGAGACAACAGCAAATGAAACACAAAAAGGAGATTAACCAAATTAAGCAAACAACGAAACTGGAGAAGGAAGGACAGGAGAGGAAACAAGGAAGAGTAATGAGACAGCAGCAAATGAAACACAAAAGGGAGATTAACCAAATGAAGCAAACAACGAAACTGGAGAAGGAAGGACAGGAGAGGAAACAAGGAAGAGTAAGGAGACAGCAGCAAATGAAACACAAAAGGGAGATTAACCAAATGAAGCAAACAACGAAACTGGAGAAGGAAGGACAGGAGAGGAAACAAGGAAGAGTAATGAGACAACAGCAAATGAAACACAAAAAGGAGATTAACCAAATGAAGAAAACCATGAAACTGGATAAGGAAAGACAGGAGAGGAAACTAGGAAGAGTAATGAGACAGCAGCGAATGAAACACAAAATGGAGATGAACCAAATCAAGAAAACCATGAAACTGGAGAAGGAAGGACAGGAGAGGGAACGAGGAAGAGTAATGAGACAGCAGCAATTGAAACACAAAAAGGAGATTAACCAAATTAAGCAAACAACGAAACTGGAGAAGGAAGGACAGGAGAGGAAACAAGGAAGAGTAATGAGACAACAGCAAATGAAACACAAAAAGGAGATTAACCAAATGAAGAAAACCATGAAACTGGATAAGGAAAGACAGGAGAGGAAACTCGGAAGAGTAATGAGACAGCAGCGAATGAAACACAAAATGGAGATGAACCAAATCAAGAAAACCATGAAACTGGAGAAGGAAGGACAGGAGAGGGAACGAGGAAGAGTAATGAGACAGCAGCAAATGAAACACAAAAAGGAGATTAACCAAATGAAACAAACCATGAAACTGGAGAAGGAAGGACAGGAGAGGAAACGAGGAAGAGTAGTGAGAGAACAGCTAATGAAACACAGGAAGGAAATGAGCCAATTGAAAGAAACGATGAGATTGGAAAACAAAGAGCAGGAGGAACAGTGGGAGAGAAAACAACAACTATATGAGTGTGAAATTGAACAACTAAAACGGAGAGCGAGATTGGAGTCAACGGAGATTGAGGAGCTACGGAGGGAGAACGAACAGCTAATGGGGCTCAGAGAGAAAGAACGACCCAGATGGGAAGGAAAAAGGAACCAGGAAGAGACAGAAAAAAGGAACCAGGAGAGAAAATCTATAGAGACACGGGAGACAGAAAAAATAGAGGAGAGACTGCATGATAATGACGGGTTTAGAGACGCACACACACACACGGAGGTAGTGGAGGACAATGGGGGTGAGCTCGCGGACTGGGTAGAGACCCGGTGCGAGCAGTTGGATGGCCTCCTCCAGGAACGAGGGGAGGGAGTATGCCCCCTTGAGGCGAGTCACGACCAGGTGAGTTCGGTCGTGCTTTGCGAGGTTGGGAGGAGGAGTGCTGCGAACGGGTGCACGGAGAGCTTGGGGGGTATAGAGGCCCCGGAGACCCTTGTGGGGACACGAATCCCCGGTGTGGTTGTCCCGGTGTGTATGGTGCAAGGTGTGAGTAAGACCCCGTGTGTGGACTAGACCCCAGGTGTGAGTGCGTCCCCATGTGTGGAAGCAACCCCGTGTGTGAGTGGTGTAGTGGCAAGTGTGCCAAAGGGAGTGCTTCCCAGCATGCCGTGTGTGGATGAGGCACCGTGTGTGAGTGTCGCCGTGTGTGTGAGTGAGGCACGGTGTATGAGTGAGGCACCGCGGGTGAGTGCCCCCGCGTGTGTGAGTGGTGTGGTTTGTGTGAGGGAAATGGCACGAGTGAGTGAAAGGCCGCGAGTGAGTGGAGCCACGTGTGCGAGGGAGATGGCATGCGTGAGTGAACGGCCGAGTGCAAGGGAGACCGTGTGTGTGAGAGAGCGGTATGTAAGGGAGATGTCGGTGGGCATGTGTGAACATGCAGCCGCGTCTCCCGGGGTGAATGTAATGGAATGGAGTGTGAGCGTCGTAACACGCGGGAGTTCGTGTGTCGAATGGCGACGACGGCGACATGTGAGGAAAGAAAGCCGGGTAGCGGCTGTAGTTGTTTCGGGGACCGTGCCGGGTTCACCCAGCAGTGAGCACGAGGTCCGTGCTGTGCAACGCACGAGGCCCCCACGTGCTCGCTTGCGAGAGTGAAGTCCCGGTCCGGAAACGCCAGCGGTGGATTTGCCGATCCCGCGGACGGACAAAGTTTAGGCAGGATTTCGGATTTGGACCGGACGGGTTTTCCACGCGATCATGTGTGTTAAGCTCCAACGGGCAAAGCACATGTGTTCGCATGGGGAACCCCTCGAGACGTGGGGCTTGTGTTTTTTTTATGCGCACGGTGACGTCATGGCTGCACGCGGGGTTGGAATCCGGCAGGAGGGGTATCCCTGCCGGATGGTACCGTCCAAGGAGGGACGAGGTACACGTGCCGCTGCATGACGTCACGGGCAGGTGCAAAGTGCGCGAGCTGTGAGTTACCGCGCTGGTGCTGCGCAATTAGAAAAAAAAAAAAAAAAAGAACAGCAAGCCTCACTTTCGGGTGCACAGGATTCCTGGGCAAGGGGTGGAAGACCCCCTTGACCTGGGCACAGGATGGAAACTAGTTAGGGGGAAGGGTTAGCTTAGTTAGACCGACTCCATGGGGCAGGGGTAAGTCCTCATGGGGCCCGTGGAATGGATTAGTTAGAGGGATTGTTGCCAGATTTAGGTTGGGAAATAAAATGATTTTTTGATTTAGAAGACAGTGACAGACTTGTGAATGTGTAGAGGGGACGTAGTTTAGCTACGTAGTGTTAAAAGGAACGTGCTATAGTTTAAGGGACGACGTGGGAGCACGAGTTAGTTAGGGGATGTAGTTAGGAGGATGGCAGAGTTCAGCGGTGTGTGTGTTGAAGAGTTGGTGAGTTGTGAGGTGAGTACATGTTGAGTGAGTGAGGCCAGCGGGTCTGTGTATGTGGAGTGAATGGGGAATGCATGGTGCGATGAGTGATTGGGGGAGGAGTGACTCCCGCCCAAGGGACCCCGGGGTCAGAGTAAAGTAAGTTAGCTGGGTTAGTCAAATTGAAAAATGGAGGTCGTTTTGTTGTTGGTGGGAGTGTAGGCTCGAAACCCGTTTGGAGGGGTGCAGGAGCCCTGTTGACGGGCTGGGAGCGTGGCTGCGAAAAGTGAGTATCGCTGAGTGGGTACCCCGGGCACCAGGCTAGTCGGCCGTGGTAGGCCAAGGGCCCATGGGGGGCCGGGATAGCGTAGTGGGCACGGGTGCGCCTGCTTGGTGCGGGGGCCCGGGGCGCCATTAGCCGCGTGGGCAGTGTTGTGGGCACGGGTGACCCTCGGAAAGGGGCCTGGGAAGCCAGCCTGCCACGTGTGCGTTTCAGGGGAGGTGCCATGGGGGGCACTCCCCGGTGTTAGGGAGCTGGTAGGCTCGGAGGCAGTGTAGTGCACGGGGGTGCCATAGCGGGAGATTCGGCAGAGGGTCGTGCCTGCCAAAGGGAGCCACGTGTCCCAGCCATGAGACCGTGTGAGGGCACGGAGAGAAAATTGGGGGGCGAGGCCCGAAATTGTGAGGACACCAACACAGGCGACGGGAATCTGGGTTGTTAGAACCAATAGTTTAAGCGAGAGGCGCTTGTTGAAAGCCCCGGGGTAGTTTAACAGTTAAATGGATAGGGTAGATTAGGAAGTGTACCCCTCCGCACCATCCATCCCCTCGCTCTCGTTGTGGGCCGCTGGACCCACTTTGTGTTATAGATCGCTGAACTCTGGGGAGGCCATTCTGAGGCTTGAGTTGGGCCTCGGCACAGGACGCCAGCTCTCCCTTGTTCCCCTCCGGGAAGGGAACGTAGGGGTTGGGAGTAGGCTAGGTGACAGGATAGGTTAGCCGAACAAGGACAGTACAGGGGGTTAGGGGACGATTTATAGTGGGGAAGTAAAAATAAAAAAATAAGTTGGGGCTAAATTGGGGTTTGACAAATTAAGGGAGTGGGTATAGACAATGACAGGCAAAGGCGATAGGTTGGGAGGGAGACCGTAGGGTAGGTCCGAGCCCGCCTTCCGAGTGGCCAGCACCACCGCACTCCCTCCACCAACCTCCACTGAATGGCAAAGGCTGGCCAGCTTCATCTGCTGGCTGCGTTGCTGCAAGGCAAAGGCCGGCCCACTTCATCGGCAGCTGTTGTGTTGCTGCAAGGCCTGTGCCGGCCGGATCATCTGCAGCTGTGGTACTTCAAGGCCTGTGCCGGCCAGTTCATCTGCCGGCTGTGTTTGCCTGCTGCGGCCTTCTTCTGCAGGCTGTGTTTGCCTGTTGCCTTTGCCATGCCATGCCCACTGCCCCTGTTCACCAGCCCCGTTCAATTTTTGCTTTGCCCCCCTGTTCATTTCCATGTGCGCCAGGATCAGAAAGCAACAGTTTGCAAGCTGCAAGAACTGCCCTGTTGGCAGCTACAACACGGGCCTGCAGTGGCGGCCCGTGCACCGTGTTTGCGTTCAGTTCAAACCATTCATCCATCCATTCGTTGTGTTCATTGCGTGTGCCACTTGAGCTGGCACGGAGACTACGTTTGTGCAGCCCATGCACCGTTGTGGTTCACTGCGTTCAGTTAAAACCATTCACCCATCCATTCGTTGTGTTCATTGCGTGTGCCACTTGAGCTGGCACGGAGACTACGTTTGTGCAGCCCATGCACCATTGTGGTTCACTGCGTTCAGTTCAAAAGGGAAGGCCTTGGACTGCGTGTGAGCAGCCGGCCACGTTCCCTGTCACCTGCATTGTTTGAGCCAGAGACTGCATGCGAGCAGCCTGGCTCCCTGCTAACTGCTTTCTTTTTGCAGAGTTCAGTGATCCTGGGCCATGGTTTAGTGTAAAATTTGTAAGTTAAGGTTAAGATGTACTGTAAATATGAGTGCGCCCCCGGCATGTATGTCTTAGCGCCGGCAATTTTATTTAAGTCGTCCGTGTGAGTGAGTTTGTTTAGGTAGTTACTCAGCCCTCAGGTTATTTATTTTGGGGACACGAATACCATGAATGTCGCACTCAGGGATCCGTAGGTAAAATGTACTAGGGGAAAACTACACATGATGGCACACGAAAATTTGACGACTCGGGACGAGTCTGTAAAAAGGGGAGGGGGTAGTGTTGTGGTTGACGAAATTCACAAACCACCATTCAGGTCCCTTAGGTGAGATATCTCTTTAAGTATATGTGTAGTTAGGCCCAAACCCGTTGTTTAGAGGGAATAAATGTCATTCATGCGGGCTGCGACCCTTTTAGATAGCCGTTTTTCTTTTACTATCTTTATTTTGGACCAGCCGCCATTACTACCACCACCAACCACGTCTCAACAGCCATCACACAACAACCACCAACCACAACGCCGCTTCACAACAACAACCACCAACCACAACGCCGCTTCACAACAACAGCCACGACCTTTACCGTCACAACTCGCCACCATCGCATCACCACCATTCTTGCACCACTTGTGGGCACCGATACTGGACTCGTGCAGGGCGCGCACCGAGCAGCGTGTTCAGAAACATCACAGACTTTCCGAGGAAAACGGATCAAAAACGACTCACGCCCACTTCTGTTCCGTCCTATCGGCGAGCTGGGGCGATTTGGCCCCGCCTCCAGGTACGTTGGAGTGTGGTCGCTATATGCAAATTCATGGATCAAAAAGCATTCACGCCCACTTTTCCTCGGTCCAATGGGGAGCCAGTTAGAGGTGAAGGGTCGGAGGTAAAGGGTCAAAGGTGAAGGGGCGAAGCCACGGGGCATATAAGGGGCCGCGTTCGTCCGTCGAGTCGGTTGGGAGTTCGCAGTTAGGAGTTGTCGGTGGAGCTGGGAAGAAGTGGTAGTAGTCAGAGTGAAGAGGACGGAGCTGTGGAGAGGTGGCGGCGGCGAAGGCGGTCGAGGGGGTGCTCGTGTCGGAGTCGGGGAGCTGCGGAGGGAGAGGCCTGCGGCGCGACCGAGGTC
Source organism: Eptatretus burgeri (assembly GCF_056783735.1). Lineage (NCBI taxonomy): Eukaryota > Metazoa > Chordata > Myxini > Myxiniformes > Myxinidae > Eptatretus > Eptatretus burgeri. The sequence goes on from NC_140967.1 coordinate 45,489,268, forward strand.
GTGGTGGAGACGCTCGTCGCGGGACCCGAGACAGGGAGATATCCTCCTTTCCCCCGAGCATCAACAACCCCCTCCTGTTTCCCCCCGCGCTGAGATAGTGCGACAAGGGGGCCCCTTTCCCACCCCCTACCAGACACTGTCCGCGAGGCCCGCGGAGTTGGGGCGCCACCGCCACTTTGCGTCTCATCATCAGACGGGTAGGCCTGACGCGGTCTCGGCCCCAGGCCCGCCTCATCCTTGAGGGTGGTCCTTTTCTTTTGCTTTGGGTATATGTGTTGTCGGCGCCGTCTGTGAAGTAAAATTGTATAAGTGTTGCCGTGTTCTCGGTAGTCGGATAGCTCTGCATTGTCTTCTTCTTTTATATTTGCTTTTTGTGTAATATTGTGTGTTTCTTCTCCTTTTACATTTGCTTTTGGTGTAATTGTATATGTGTGCTTTCCGTTCATCGCGAAATAAATGTGCTTCATGTTGAACTGTTTTCCCGTTTCGCTTCGTCTTTTCCTCTATTGAATCTCCATCTTACTTCACGTAAAGGGTTGGTCGTGGGCTAAAACGCCCGATAATTAATCGAACCGTCGAGGCCGACGATAACACCGCTCGGTTATCCCGATAGTCCGGAACGGGTCGCTTTAAGTGGCCCGTGTCCGAAGTCGACCTGCGGCGAGGTGCGATCGCCCGGTCTACCCTCCGTGTGGGTACTCAGGTAGGTCGAATTTGGCGAGCAACCCTATCCCACGCGGGGGGCCGATTGGCACGATCGTGGTGAGGCCGAAAGGTCCACCCGTGACTAGTTCCCGGCGTTAGTCCGAGACGGTCACGACTGGATTGTCCGTCCGGTGGGCGACGTGCCGCGATTCGAGTTACGTGGCCGTTCGCACGCCGGCGGGCGCGAATCCGCAACAATATTTTGTGGCTCATCCATGCCTACCAGTGAGTGGTTCCCTGGTTATCTTATCCAGCAGCTACCAGGTGAGCGCCCAGGGGTATTGCCCCTATGTTTTTATATTCCATTAGCGTTAGTCTTTGGCCTAAAAAAAAAAGTTGAGTTTCCAGGAACCCGAGCTCCCCCAATTTTATTTATTTTTTGTGAGGGGCGATTTCCAGGCGGCCATTTTATGTCGGCTGTGCATGGCATGACTCTGTGCCATTGTTGACCACTGTGGTCTCGACAGAGAAAATCAGCGGATGTTTATTTCAGTTAAGGGGTCAGAAAGTTTTATCAACATTTTAAAAACATTGCACAACGCACCTGTGACACACTGATGGTTTGGTGTCTTGTTCAAAGTCAGAAAATCGACGCTGGATCGACATTCCTGACTTTGACAGAAGTAATGGCTGCCGTGCAGGCATTTGGAGTTTGTCTCTTTTTCACTTAAAGTGCCGATGTGGTCATCAAGACGCACAAGATGTCAGACCCATGAGGTCTACATTTGACATACTTATGTGTGGCAAAAAAGGGCTCCCACCAAAAATATCTAAACGTATGTTGTGCACCGGGTCCTGGGCGGGACATGAGTATAGTATAGTTTGCAGTTTCATTGAATCGTCATGGCATCCACTTCTATAAAAGCTTTTTTAAAAAATGTTAAATTTTGCGTCGCTTTCTTGGGTTAGATTAAATGATTTACAACCCTGTATATCTCACACACTGTGTATGGCTCTTTACCAAACATAATGAAACTTTTTTTGTTTTTTAATGCCATGCTTTTTTATGAAGTTCAATTGTCAATGAGTTCAAATTATACATGTATGTAAAATTCAAAACTAAAATATGGCAGAAATGTAAATTTTCATTGCTGAATCTGGCACTCTTGTGTAAATGTGTGTACATGCATTACATTTTATTACACTGACGTAGAATGAAAAGGATGAAAGAACTCGTCTATTCTTAGTTATTTTATGTACAATATCAAGAATATGATCATGATTGCAGCAGATAAGATTGATGATGATATTGATTACGAATGTGTATGAGCAGTGAAATCTATGTGAGAGAACATTGATCATCAATGAGGATGAGAACCATGCAATGATAAAGTGTGTGACTGATGATTCTGATTACTAGTATGTATATATATATATATATATATATATATATATATATATATATATATATATATATATATATATATATATATATACATATATAAAACAAGGACAGGGGAGGTTTGCTAAACAAGATGAAAAAGGAAAATGAGAAGAGAGCAAGAGAAACCAGGATACATGTGTATATAAATATATAGATCTGTGGACTCGCCCTCTCTCTGTTCTATTCACCCTCTCATTTGCTCAAGGTCATCTGCCATCTGTTTGGAAATCAGGAAACATCACTGCCCTGCATAAAAAGGCGCATAAACAGATCCTTGCAACTACAGACCAATCAGCCTTCTCCCAATCATCAGCAACATTGGTTTCAGACCAGGTCACTCCACCCTGGATATGCTGCTTCTGCTCTCCCAACAATGGATGGAGGTACTCAATGCCAGACATATCACGTGCTTTTGACACGGTCTGGCACCCTGCCCTGCTCACCAAACTCTCTTCCTATGGTATCCAAGACCATCTCCACTCATGGCTCACAGACTTCCTCTTCTGTCATAGTCAACGTGTGGCCCTAAAGGGAGTTCTTCTCATCCCCTCTTCCTGTCCAGACTGAATTATATCAAGGTAGCGTTCTGGGCCCTGTTCTTTTTCTGTTTTTCATCAATGATCTCTCCAACTCTCTTGAAAATCCTCTTTATTTCTTTGCTGATAACTCCACCCTCTGCCGTACCATCCGTCATCCCTCAAACCAGCAAGCAGCAGCTTCTTCGCTCACTGCAGATCTGGATAAAATCACAAACTGGTCCAACACTTGGAATATGTCTTTCAATCCTGAGAAATTTCACTCTCTCTGTCTCTCCGAATGGAACCCCTCCCCCCCCCCCCATCGACTTTCTCAACAATCCTCTGGAAGAACTCTTTTCATTCAAGCTTCTGGGTCTCACTATCTGCCATGATCTTTCCTGGGAAAGCCACATTTCAAACCTGGCCTCCAAAGCCAATCGCGGACTGAAAATCCTCTGTCGTGCAAAGTTCTTCCTCGGCCCACCCAAGCGCCTGACCACTTACAAAGCTTTTGTCTGCATCCTGATGGAGTACCACTCTCCCCTCCGGGCTGGTGCTCCTGCCTCTCACCTTTCTTGGCTTCACTCTGTGGAAACCAAGGCATTTAGGATCATTGCCATCTCCCGCAGTGAGGCTGAGTCTTTGGGCCTCTCACTCTCTCACCGCAGGCATGTAGGTGATCTTTGTCTTCCACCGTCTCCTCCCCCCCCCCCGCTCTGTCTGCAATATGCTCCCCCCTCCCCCTCCCCCTCCCCCTATATTTCCGCAGGGTGCTCAAGATCCGCCAGTAACCTCTTTCTGGTAAAACTACCAAAATCTCGAATCACTGCTCACCTTCACTCTTTCATTCCTCTGTTTTACCCACCCTTGGAATACACTCCCACACTCTCTTCAATCCCATTCTTCCATCCAGTTCTTCAAAACAGCTGTTCACCACATTCTGTTCCCTTGCCTGTATTTAAGTCTGTGTGGAGGTGCCTCAATTAGATGTAGATTTAGTTTACCTCACGTTTTTCTTTCATGATTATAATTTGAATTATTGTCATTGTGCATATTTGATTAATTATCTATCTATAATTCCAGCAGTGTGTGTGTGTGTGTGTGTGTGTGTGTGTGTGTGTGTGTGTGTGTGTGTGTGTGTGTGTGTGTGTGTGTGTGTGTGTGTGTGTGTGTGTGTGTGTGTGTGTGTGTGTGTGTGTGTGTGTGTCTGTGACCGCTGTTTCTCAACAACCGCTGGTCCGATCTAATTGAAACTTGCCAGATATATTGCTGGGGACCTGAGGATGTGCCTTTTCAAGGTTTGATATTAATCGGACAAGTGCTTCCCAAGTTATGGCCATTTATTTACCAACCAATGACAGAAACCGTTGCTGCGGCCATTTATTTACCAAACCAATGATGAGACACGTTGCTTTCGGAACAATTTTCAATCAATTTCTACATCCCAATATGGCCTGCTTCTTTAGTTCATTGGAAGGGGAGTGAGGGAACGAATCCCTCATTTCCCATTACATGACCCCGCCGCCTTTCCGCCACGGCTCAAAGGGGTCACGCCTCAATGGGGGCTGTGATCTACCTCCCCCTCTTCTCCAGGGTTCATGGAAATCAGGTAAACCCCAATCAGGGAGGCGGCCTCCCCCTCTTCTCCATAACTCCATTAAGACAGATAAACCCCATTCAGCAAGCCAAACCCCTCGTGTGCTCAGAAAGGTTCGAAGACCAAGTGATACACGCCAGTGCCACTTGCTACTCATCTGCGCTCTACCCCAAAGTTCCTGTGAGGCTGATAAAGAAATTAAAATCCAATTTCTAAAGCCTGCTCCTGGATGCAGCACCTCCAACTCTGTAGGAACCTATGCGGAGCTGTCCATTATGGTTTTTGGCCCCTGTGTCAAGTTCTGTCCTGGTGGCATTTCTATTTCCCCTTGCACCTCAAACCTATTTCCTCTGTCACGACTCATTCCATGCTCAGGACTCCCACACACAGCAGGCTGCACACATTCCAAGGCTAGGTGTTCACATTCCACACCTTTAACCTTGCCGGCGCACTGACCAACCGCCTCACACTCCAGGGCTACATTCTCGACCGCCAGGTGAGTATCCACACACGTTTCGGCCTCGGCAGCACATACCGGTGCTGTAGTCTGGAGTGTGGGCTCACAGCATTCATTCACAGGCACTCCACACACATTCAGGGGTCACACATACGTGCAAGCCATCGGACAGAGTCTCTTCATTATCATAAAATTCAATTTCTACCTTAAGCTCATCGTCCGCACCATGTATGCATGTGCCCACGTACCTGCTTCATTCCAGAGTCACCTCTGTCCGGTCGCTTCTCTCCAGCAGGTTGCTCATCATTGATTTGCCACACTCCTCTGGGGTTGTCAGCTCCACATGCTGAACCTGCTCAAAATGTGTTTCATTCGTCAACAACCCAGTATGCTCCCTCAATGTCTCCTTCACCAGGGTTTGCTCTAATTGTGGTTTCATCGGGCGAGTGATGTCAATCATGTTCCGCAGCACAAACATTACTCCCTGTGGTGACGTCACACATCCCATATTATTGTGCTGTTCTACTTCGTGGCTCCATTTTCTTTTCCATTCGAGTCGTTCTTCCTCTCTGAACTTTTTTAGTTGTTCGTTATCTTTCCGGAGTTTTTCCATCTCCGTGGACTCCAACTTTGCTCTCTCCTTTAGTTGGTCAATTTCAAATTCGTTTTCTTTTTGTTTTCTATCCCACCATCTCTCATGGTCTTCATTCTCCAATCTCATCGCTTCCTTCAATTTGTTTATTTCATTCCTTGTTCTTTTTGTTTCTTATCCCACTGTCTCTCTTGTTCTTCCTTCTCTAATCTCATCGTTTCCCTCAATTGGTTGATCTCCCTTTCCTGCTTCATTCGTTGTTCTTCCAACATCTCCGCGTACTCCAACCTTGCTTTCTCCTTTAGTTGTTCTTGTCCTTTTTGTTTCCTCTTCCACTGTCTCTCATGTTCTTCATTCTCCAATCTCATCGTTTCCTTCAACTGGTTGATTTCCTTTTCTTGTTTCATTCATTGTTCTTTCACTATCTCCTTGTACTCCAACCTTGCTTTCTCCTTTAACTGTTTGATCTGCCCAGTGTGGTTCCTTAAAGTTTCATTCTCCATTCTTTCTTTCCTCTCTTAACATCCTCAGCTCGTTTTGTAATTCCGTCTCTTTGTGTTGGTGTTTCCGTAACTCAGAAACTTTTTCCCATAATTCCTCTCTCATCTCCGCACCTCTTTTGCATGCTTCCCTCCTCATTTCGTCCATTTTCTTCCCGTATTCTTTTAGTTGTTCCAGATATTTCTCTGTTCCTTCTATCGTCTCTTCTTGGATTTCTCTTATCCAATTGCCTGTTCTTACCTTCCCCTTCAGTAGTTCCAATTCCAAATCGTGTTCCCGTTTTTCCTTTTCCAGCTTTGTTTTCCATTCTTCTTCCAAGTTCTTCCTATCCCGAGAATTACTAATTTGCTCTTCCTTTATTCTTTCGCTCAGTTCGCTCTTCTCTTGTTCCAACTCATGGGTACTCCACTCTACTTCCCTCATTTCTTCCTGTAGTTCTTCAAACTGTCTTGACTTTTCCAAGAATTCTTCCTTCCTTTGCTCCAGATATTTCTCTCCTCTTTTTATCTTCTGTTCTAGGCTTTCTCTTATGTGATTGCCTGATCTTACCTCTTCCTTCAGTTGTTTCAATTCCAAATCGTGTTCACATTTTTCCTTTTCCAGCTTTTTCTTCCATTCTTTTTCCAAGTTCTCCCGAAAGGCCCAGTCACACCTTGACGTTTTAGCCAGCAATGGCAACGTATCAAAATGTATGTAAAACGCTGGCTTACGCTGAACTTTTGATGTTTTTTTAAAAAGAATCGGACGTATTCATAACGAGCTGGTCGTATGCATAACATATTAGTATGGGACACAGAACGTTTCGTTGTCTTATAGATAACATACCAACGAATGCTTAGCCTGTTGGCGGCGTTCACAACCTATGCCCAACGATAGTCTAACTTATGCATAGCGCGCTGCACGTATCGCCGACGATCATGTGGCGTAGCCTATTAAAAGGCTGCCGCACGATTCAAATCATAACCGCTGGAGAAATGGAAGTGTCAACATCACAGTCACACCTTGGCGATCTTGCCAGCGTATGCCGACCTCTGAAAAATGCGTCTAAAACGCTGGCGCACGTCGAATACGGTATGGGTAAGTTTGGTATACGTGAATAGAACGCTAAAGTACGCTATCATACGTCGTACTAAGTGGAGTACGTCTTGTAATTTTAAACGTGTTAAAAATTTTACGACGTACTTGCCGTATGCCTCACACGTCCCGCATGCGATGGGAATAAGTTGTACGCATGATATGCGAATGTTGGCACACGTCGACAAAAGTTACTTGTAAGCTACTCATAAGTCGAAACATGTCAAGCTAATGTCTAGCGTACCCGAAAGTTATTTCTAACTTATGAGTAACGTGGTTTGAACCAATTCCTTACGTATTTCCAATGCACATTGACGTATGTAGACGTCTTCCGGAGGACCAAAGAACAAAATGAACGTGTTTCTAACTTACAACTACCATTTAATGGCGTATTGGCAGCGTTTAGGGGAATTTGTATATAAAAATGGGCTTCACACAGGAGGAACCCATCAGTGTTCCAGACTCCATGGTTTTTTTTTTCTTCGGCATGACGGTGATGTTGACACTTCGATTTCTAGTGTGGTTATGATTTAAATTGTTGAGCGGCAGCCTATTAATTATATTATATTATAACCGCCTGAGAAATCGAAGTGTCAACATCACCGTCATACCGAAGAAAAAAAACAGGGAGTCTGGCACACTGACGCTAAACATTACATCGACGTGTTTCGACTTATGAGTAACTTACAAGTAACGTGTGTCAACGATCGCATAACGTACCTAAAACATGGCCAGCGTAGCGGAACTTGTGAGTCATATGCTGGCATAAGTCGTAAAATTTCAAGCATGCTAAAATTTGAGGACAACGGCAAAATACAACGATGAAAGCCAGCGTACTACAACATATGGCAGTGTTTTTCAGCGTGCTCTCAATGTTTCCAAAACTTACCCATAACGTATTGGACATGCGCCAGCATTTTAGACAAATTTTTCAAAAATCAACATAAGCTGGCTAAAACGTTAAGGTGTGACTGGGCCTTAACCTGGGAGTTACTAGTTTGCTCTTCCTCTATTCTTTTGTTCAGTTTGCTCTTCTCAGATTCCAACTGATGGGTAAACAACACTACTTTATTCTTTTCTCCACAGAGTTCGTCGACTCTGTTGGCTGTCCTCTTTCAGCCACCGAATTCGTTCATGTTCATCGGCCAATTGTTGTACCCCCTCGTACATATCATTTATCTGAACCTCGAATGCGTGCCGTTGTGCCTCGTCCAATTTAATTTGTACCTCCTTTATATAATTCTCATAATGCCTCACCTGTTCCAACGCATCCCCCAATTGTCTGAAGCTTGCCAATGTTCGCGTAGTCGTCCTGCCTCGCCTGCCATGGCGCATGCCGTGACCACATAGTTTGAACCAGTGGCTGGGAGCCTCCGCCTCAAGTTGTGCCGTTGGTTGCGCTATTAATAGCCCACTCCCGCTTCGTGTCGTGCCGAGATGGAGCCGCGCCGCCATTTTGCGACTCCATTTTCTTTGTAATTTCCAAGTTGTTTTTTTTTTTACACCCGATCCGCTCAAAATAAAATCAAATCAAATTTGGACGTTTTTTTTTTTCCCTCGCGCCTCTCGTAACCAATGTTCGGGTTGCGAAATGCACCACAGGTCCAAATATCCCACTCCTGACACCAGTGTTAAGGATTCAGCGGTGGCGGGATTCTCACTCGACTCTTGGCGCCACCCTCACCATCTCCGGGGTTTATAATGCCGGCTGGCTCGGCACAGGCCTCGGGTCACACATCTTCAATCGCGATACCAACGTAATCCTGGACCTTACCAGTTGGGCAAATAGACCCCGGTTACAGACTGGTTTTGTCAGATGCCGAGCGTTTTCTGCCAGTCTGTAACCATTTTGGTTTTATATACCAATCGAAGGAATCGTTCCTCGACACGACACTAATTGATCCATAGCGGCAACTTCATACGAATCAACCAGATTTATTGGGGAACATCGGGGAACACAACACAAGCAAAATATTCACGACAATGTTATTAACAATCTATAACCCGTTCTTAACTAGGGAATTACGGATTACGGGTTTTGAGGGGGTCCTGACCGAGATATACCTTAAACAACATGCAGACAAGACAGACAGACAGCATGCAGACAAGACAGAGTACTTGATGATGTTTCATGGACGAGAGGAAAGTGTCAAAAGCACGAATGTCGCTCGTAACAAGCCGATGTCCATGGATTTGAGCCCCAAACTTGGACACGCCGCGTGGCGAAATGGAGGCGTCGTACTCTTACTCCCGGCAGCGCCCGCGCGCAGCCTCGGCACGTTCAAACCTCACGAGCTTGACTGCACCAGACCGTCAGATCGACGATGGGTTTCAGCTGATTTCTCTCACAAGGTCCAGCATACAAGTCCAGGCCTGGCCTGTTCACCAGACAAGGCCAAATCGGGGTGCTGGGCTCCGGCAGGCTGGGTCCATGGGATTCCAAAACGTTGTCGAGCCGTGAGGTGAGCCGGGACAGTCAGAGGCTCCGTCGTTAGACGCAGGTTGAACCTGTCGATCACCTACTCTCGAAGCTGACTCTAGACTCACACAGCAGCCAGGTCCTCTCAGTTCTTTTCCACCTTTTCCTTTCCTTCTCGCTTCGAAACCCGAGCACGCCTCGAAAACCCGACTGCCGTTTTTGTACTTCTCCCAAAACTGAACTACTCCAAGAGGTCTTCGTTCGCTGCCCACCGGCTCCTCCCCTTTTCGAAGCCGACAAACTTCTCCCCTTAATTTCACTTCCTCTTTTGGCCACTCCCTCTCAGCCGACTAGGCGGGGCCTCGTCCGGAGAGGGGAAACAAGAAGAAGAAGCCCTCGGCACACTACCACTGCACAAACAAATAACAGCCTGTGACATCTCCCGACACACATGTAACGTCCATTTTACCGAACAGCCTGGCTAAACATGCATTTAATGGGGAATCTGAGCTAATCCTATATTTAGTAGCATACTAAGGGCCATTTCCACAACAATATTATACATAATTTATATGTGCCTACTCATAAAAGTAAGGTTTGATTTGGCTTGGATTTGTCAGCCACACTGATGTTCATACTGGCCGCCATCTTGATTTTTACATTTTGGGCTTTTTAATCGTGTGATTAATGATTTCATTGGATTGCTTGTGTCTTCAAACCTATATTTAGACACTTTGTTTGCATTTCTATCATATGTGGTTGCTAAGATATGATAAAATAGAGAACAGTAGCCATATTTGGCACCATACTGGCCGCCATCTTGGTTTTGGATATTTTGAGTGTTTTAATGATTTTATAAGATTGCTTGTTTGAAAACCTACGTTTCGACACTTGGTTTGCATTTCTGCCATGTCTACTTGTTAAGATATGATAAACAAAATGGCGGCCATCTTGAAAAGCACAAGGAGGATTTTCGGGGACTTTTGGTATGTTTTTTAAACTCATTTTTCTGGACCTTTCCTGAAATTTTCAGCTTGTTATAAATTTTTTCCAGGTTTAACTTATAATTCTTGGCCTAATTCGTAAAAGGATAATATCATCGGTAAAAAGCTAAGTATAATACCTGAAGTGGCTTTCTCCCCCTTATTCCTTTAATTCTTATGAGAAAAACTGCTTTAATTTTCGTCGTTTCCATATTCGTCGCACTTTTCAGGAATGCATCCCTGACGTAAACCGGAGTCTGACAGTACCAAACACCGAACACAACAAGGAGGCCAAGAGGCAGAACAGACAGGATGTGAGTGAGGATGTTGCGGAACAATAGACCACCTACTACTAAACAAGGCCATACTCAAAAACTGCAAAACGAGAATAACCAAACTGTCCACAGCCTGCATCTAATAAATAAGATTCATCGGATGTCTGTCCGTCTGTTTGTTCGCGTTTTTTGCAAGGACCGTTGCACCGACAACCACCAAATTTGGCACAGCCCAAGTCTGACCGGAGGTTGTCCTCAGGGTATTTTAATCCACAACCTTAGCATTTAAAGAACCAGAAGACCTTTTTATTTCTTACAAGCTTGAGAGAAGACTTTCTACATACTTGGGAGATAAGACCCCGAACACCCAAAGACCCTAAAGACCATTGCATTCCCCGAACATAATTAAGACACTTTAAAACCCTAAAGACCCTTTGAAACCCAAAGACAGTTAAGACCCCTATGACCCTTAAGTCTTAAGACCCACAGAGCCAGAAGACCTCTAAGACCCCAAAAACCCTTAAAGCTTCGAAGAGCCTTAAGAACTGTAAGATCCAAAGACCCTTAACACCACAATGACCTGTAAGACCCTTACGACCTTAAAGACCCCTTTACCCACTGGTGTTCTGGCTCTGCTTCCCCCCCCCTCCCCAACTGCCACCCTGTTGGTTCTCTTGCCCCCGATCCACCTGCTCCATTCTCATTCTCCCACTTCTCAGTACCCCCCCCCACCCAAGCAACATCGGGTAACCCTGCGAGTAGACTTTTTTAAAAAAGCTTTTGACTGCATCCCACATTCATGGATGAGAAAGTGCATGCAAATGTACAATATAAATTCCCAAATATTCAAACTGATTGAGAAAGCAATGGATCTCTGGAATACCACATGAAAACCACAGAACTTGGAAGGAAAGATCGAAACACCTGGAGTGAAGATACAATCAATGACCAAGAACACATATACACCCCAACATCCAATAAAAGAACGTCCAAAGAAACAAGGTGACTTCCACTGTATATGGATGATTTAAAACTCTTTGCACTGAATGACGAAAAATTGGCAGAACAACTGAAATTAATAACCTTTACCCACAAGTAGCATCTTCCATAAATGCTATTTATTGATCTGTAGTATCAATTTGTCCACCTTTTGAGAGCATTTCCTCCATCAAGGGTTCCACAACCCTACCCAGGCACTCTTCTGCCCCTAAGCAATTGGCACTTCCTGGGGTTGCCTCGTTAATTAACCACAGCTAAACTTTCACCATTGCTCTGATAAGATTAGTCAAAGCAGGGCCACCACATGCAGGTTTCAGAGTTTCAACCCCAAGGTGTACTGGGATATATAACTGTTGGAAAAGTGGAGGGTGGAGTTGTCAGCAAAGGATGGGACAGTGTTGTTAATAGCTATGATGCCATTGATGAAAATTAAAAAAGAGGGAGGGCGAGATGACAGAACCTTGAAGGACACCAGAATTAATGTGGTGTGGGACAAACAGGGCACCATCAATGCATGTAGAGAGATAAGCTGAGCTAAATACCAGTAAGGAGGAGTAGGAGGATATTGGGACCATACTCTGTGCAGAGCGTTGGTGCTGCTTAAGCAGTCTCCCTGGCTATTGGGCACAATCCTGGATGGGTCGCCACTCCGCCACAGTATACCAGCATTCTGGCACTCATTTTTCCGACCACGGAAGGATGACAGGCCGAGTTAACCCCACCTGGTATTAATTCAAGAGATGAGCGGGATTTGAACTCAGGACCCGAGGATCCAAAGCCCGCCACCCGAACCATTAAGCCAACACCAGGCATAAATACCAGTAAGCTGAAGAAAAATACCAAACATTGGGAGCTTTGTGATGAGCCCTTTGTGCCAAATTTTGTCAAAGGTTGTGCTGATGTCCAGCACAACTTGAGAGCTGAAGACCATTCGTTGGCAATGTTGGCAAGGAGGTCACCAATGGACCTGGCTTTGTGAAAGCCATAATGGTGGTCAATGAAGATAGAGCAGGATTCAAGGTGGGTTAAAAGTTATTTATTGATGAGACACTCCATGTCTTTGGAGATATTGGAGGTGAAAGCAATTGTACGGTAATTGGAGGGATCGGTCAGACATGTCGCCCTTCATCGGAACAAGGCAGACATAGGCATGCTTCCAGGAGGTTGGGCAAATACCATTACAGTACAAGAGGTTAAAAACTTGCAGTAAATAGAAGCAAGTTTGGGAGCGCAACATTTGAGGACAACATCAAGAATGTCGTCTGGACCATTGCCTTTGTTTGTGACAAACGAGAGCAGGGTCTGGTGAACTTTGTAGGTGGAGAATTTGATGACAATCACAAGGGGGTTGGATTTAGGAAAAGCAGGAGTTCCATTAGAGGCATCCAGAGTAGAGTTGGCTGCAAATCAGAAACAATGGTGTTAGCTTTGGATTTATGAAAGCTGGAGACAGAGCCATCAAGGTTGTTGAGAGGAGGAAAAGATGACTCACAGAAGTTGGTGATGATGCATTTGGCCAAAGACTAGAAAGGCACAACTGCTGCTGGGGAGAAGAGAACTTTTCAGAGGTCTGCTGGTCAGAATGTCCAAATTAATGGCCTTCTTTGTGTTTCAGTAAAATTTCCAGGCAGAACTCTCATCCAGCCTGTCTTGAATATACAGCCAATTCTACAATAACATGATACTCCTGCCTGATGCTATTAATTCTCCCTCTCACATTGTACCCCTTTTATCTCACTCAACTGACGTGAAAGATGTCACAATTTCTCACTTAAATGCAATGAATAAGTCAATTCCTCACTCAGCTGGCATCAATGGAGTCACGGAGGCACGGGTAAGCCGTGGTGCAAAGATAATGCAGAAACTTTTGCAAAGACGTAAAGCCAACTGAAATCTTGAGCTGAAGTGCAATATAGGTCTTACATGATTTGAAAAAAATGACCATGAACCTTTTTACAAGCATACAAGAGAAATGCAGTGCTAATCTCTCCAAGGAAGACGAGAGATTGTTCGGTGGCAAGAAACAAATTTTTGTTTTACAGGCCCAAGGACAATGACGGAATAGCCAAGGCCTTCTTAAGACTGAGCTGTTAATGCATCATTATGGTTGTGATGGAAAACTTGCCAGAGCTCACTGCAAAGCAAATAGTAATGCAAAAATACCAGAACTCTTCATCACACACAAGAGTAAACCATGGCAGCAATCAGCTTGACATAGGCTATAGTTGTTGTGGTTACAACATCTTTCAATAAGGGCACATCATCCATCTATTATAACATAAACAAAGGGGTGGGGTAATGGAGAAAAAGAAAAAAAAGAAACATTGAGGAAAGGGGGGGGGGTGAGTTAAGCATGGAGAAAAGGTAAAGTTGGGACAGGATGAAAGAATAAAAAAAAGAGAGGATGCATATATGAGCATGAAGTGTACAGGATGGAGGGGCTTTCAAAGTGTCAGCCATTTTGTGTATGTAATAAAGAGATGGCCTCTAATACAGAATCCTCTCCTCACGACTACTAATTCTTTAACTGCTCCAATTATTGCCACTTTGTTGTGGGGTCGGCCAAGGAAAGATTTTGGACAAAGTCATTCACGAACCGGTTGGCCAGGCCTGACATTGAACTTGCCAGATCGCTCTGTTCAACAATATGTAACCTTAATTTGTACAACAAAGTACAATTATAAAGAATGCTTTATTACGTATCAAAAAGTGAAAAATAAAAAAAACATGCATTTCATAATCAAATACAAAGGCAGATTGCGAAAACGTAAACACCGGTGCAGCATCTACAAACTTCAAATGGTTACCTTTTTGAGCAGTAACATTGTACGACAAACATCATTTATATGCAATTGGGAAAAACTACATTATCCTCGTACATGCATCTGAAACAGACATGATGCAGCATAAAATATTGGAACAAAAACGAATTGCATTTGCTTATTTTGAAATGAGATGCAACCTTCAAGACAAACAAGACCACCACCTTAGGCACTTTGACACACACACACACACACACACACACACACACACACACACACACACACACACACACACACACACACACACACACACCACTGCGCTCTTTTCGGAGTTTGTGCTTTATTGTGGGATACGTGCCGAAGTTTTAACAGCTTCCCACAGACTTATCAATAATAATAAAACTCAGCTTTAAACGTTTGACGATAATGCCGAGGCAGGATTTGATAGTGAATGGGAATAAAAGTACTGCTGTTCCCCCATTCTGCAATTGCTAATAACATTTCTGTGGTGGTGTGTCAGTTTCAATTTGCATACTTTGTGTTCAAGAGCCAATTTCAAAATTATTAGCTGTACCATTATCGTGCAATAAGAGTCCACAAGTGCAGAAGATGCTGTGGCAACACCTTAAAGCCACATGGGATTAAAGTAATCTTGAAACATTTTAACAAACATGTCGAGGCATGAATGAGGCCCATAAATTTTAAGAAAATATAAAAGTGACGAGGTTAAATAGTGCAATGTTGCAGCACCGACAAGCTGCTTGCTGTAACAGTTGGAATTATCATGGCATAATAATGTAATGGGGTTGGGTTTCCATTCATAACTTGTCATGTAACAAAACTCTTTTCGGAAGTGCCACACTTTCCAGAGTCATGAAAATGATCAACATTCTGAAAAGTAAGTGAATATTATCAATTATGATTATACCCTCACTCACACACTTGCAGCCAAATATGGTGGTGGCCGAATAGTGAGGTTGTGGTATAGATGATGAGGTTGTGGGTCCAAATAAAGCAGAAGGTGGTTTAAAGTATTTGGATTTGAAGCTTTGGGAAAATGAATGTGTCTGTTTTTAATTTTTTTTAATTTCTGTCAGTTTTTAAAAAATCCAGCTGGCTCTTTAATGACCTGTCAATTATATTATTTAGAGTGACCAGCAAAAGTATTCACCCCCCCCACCCCCTCCCCCCAAAGTTTTCACCTTTTGATGCTACCTGTGCTTATTTCATGATGCTTTCAAATCAAACTTAATATATAGCATCTTCACAAATGATTCCAAAGTGATAAAGATGAAAAACAACCTGCAGAATAAGTTTGATGAACAGAGAAAATCAGATTATTCTCATTTGCATAAGTATTCAAACCCTTTGCCTAATTAACCCAAAATCACTTCAAGAGAAAATTATTTGTTTGAAAGGTTACAAACTTAGTGTAATAGGTTTTTCCTGTATGTAATCGGTGGTTTAACTTAGAATTGAGCTCCCCCACTTATCTAAGGAGTTTTAAGGTGCAACTCACTTGGTCAACCAACAAGGCAAACATGAAGATGAAGGAACTTTCCAAAGAAGTCAGACATTAAGTGGTGGAGAAGCAGCGTTCAGGAGAGGGTTACAAGAATATCTCAAAGTCACTCATTATCCCTTTGAGTATGGTGAAATCCATCATGAAGAAGTGGAAGACATATCATACCACCCAGACTCTACCCAGATCAGGTCACCCATCCAAACTGAGTAGCCGTGCAACCAGAAAACTGGTTCGGGATGTCAATGAAAATCAAAAAATGACTTTGAAAGATCTTCAAGGCTCCATATCTAAGATGGGGTTCGTGTTCATCAATCAACAATATCCCGTTCCCGTCACAAAGCTGGCCTCTATGGACAGTTGGCAAGAAAGAAGCTATTACTAAAAACGACGTATCTAAAAGCTCATATGGAGTTTGCGAAAAAGCATCTTAAGGATACTGTAGGCACTTGGAGAAAAGTTTTGTAGTCAGACGAGACAAAATTGAAATTTTTCTTCTAAATTCAAAGCGTTATGTCTGGTTCAAGCCTAACACTACACATAACCCCCATCAGCATCATCCCTACTATCAAGCATGGTGGTGGTAACATCATGTCATGGGGCTGCTTTTCATCAGCAGAGACTGGCAAGCTTGTCAGGATAGAAGGGACAATGGACAGAGCAACATACAGAAGAATCCTTGATGAAAACCTGCTTGAGTCAGGCATTAATCTGAAAATGGGTAGGAGATTCACATTTCAGCAGGACAATAATCTGAAGCACAAAGCTAAATCCACACTGGAGTGGCTGAATAATAAGAAAATAAACATTCTTTAGTGGTCCAGTCAAAATCCTGACTTGAACCCAATTGAACATTCATAGCGAGACTTGAAGATTGCAGTCCATCGATGATCTCAATCAAACTTGGCAGAACTAGAAGAATTTTCAAGTGAAGAATGGACAAAGATTTCACCATCTCACTGTACAAAGCTGGTACAGACCTTCCCAAAAAGACTCATAGCAGTTAATGCTGCAAAAGGTGCTTCCACCAGGTACTGACCTGAGGAGCTGAATACTTTTGCAACCAGTGAATTTTGATGAGTACATGTTTTTTGCAGGTATTCTTGACATGTAACCTCCTTCAACTATAACAGTGTTTGGTTTGATCTCTTCAGTTATGAATAAAAAGGTTCATTTGGAAAAATTGTTTATACATCCTTCGTAATTCATCGAAATGTGGCATTATTGGTGGGGGTTGAAAACTTTTTCAGGTCACTGTACTGTATATTATGTTGGTCCACACCTCATGATTGATTCTTGATGTCCTCAAGGTCATTTTGGATGGGCACTTAAGTACTACTGATGAAAAGGCAGCACAACCCAAAACACCCCTAAACAAAAAAATATATACTGTATTTATTTTTATATATATATATATATATATATATATATATATATATATATATATATATATATATATATATATATATATATATATATATATATATATATATATATATATATGAAAAAAGTGCTTGCAAATGAAACAAGAAGGAATTATAATTTGGGTAAAATTCACTTGAAGTATGTTTAGTTTTTATTATTTCTTGGGACTTACAGAAATATGTCTGAATTCATGTTATAAGATAAACTCAAGAGAAAAAGAATCCTTGAATTCAGACAAATCTCACTCTCCCCGTCTGCTGATTAACTTCTCAGTAATCAGCAAACTGAATGTGGAACTTTAAACATCAATGTGTATCATAACTAATTTTAGATTAGACCTACACAGTCACTCTCCAACTCTGGTTTTGTAACTCCTAACAGTTATGGCTTTAATCCAGCTGGCAATACATTATCTGTTTCTCTTACAAAAGGAAATTATACATATATATATATATATATATATATATATATATATATATATATATATATATATATATATATATATATATATATATCGAAGTGTGTCTGTGAGTGCGAGCGCGCGCGTGCGTGCGTGCGTTTCATTTTGATCCAACTCCACATCCCCAGACCAATCTTCACCAAATTTAACATATGTGCTGGGGGTACCCAGGGCCAAGTCATGGGCACAACCCCCCTCCCCCACCCCAAGGAAATTCTCTGTTGGTGTGTGTACATCTGGAAATCATATAAAAAAAACGGCTGGCCCAATCTCCACTACATTTTTCATATGTGCTGGGAGTTTCAACTTTGAACCTTGCCGGTTCACCAGGGTCAGACCATGGGTAAAAATAAAAATCCCTCCCCCTGCAAAGCAATTATCTGTATGTATGAAAATCATACGATTAAAAAAATGACAACATGAGTTTGAGGCAAAACGAACCTCAAACAAGGAAATGGCCCAATATTGCCGTGGTGCACTCCCGGGTTAATTTTTGCAACAACTTTAAACATCTATCTTCTTGATAGTTTACTATCGTCTAAATAACCCAATCTTGATCAGGTGACCCAACTTGTTGTAATCATAAGCAATGCGCATTAGATAGAGGTGGGGGGTTGGGGACTTCTATATCACGGTTCTCTCAATTATAAAGGACTTTCTTAGAGTTCACCTACATACATTGGGTTTCAGAAATCTGTTCAAAAACGAACAATATACTGTTCAACATTTCAATTGTTACTGTGCCACTTGGCTCTGTGTTGATACCCTCTCTCACCAGCCATGGGACTTCAACAAAGGACTTCTGTGACTACATGTGACTGATTAAATCTGTGAACTTTCCAACCCGGATTTCTCCCAATGGAAAATCCTCCCTTCTGGACTTGATGATGACAAACAACCCTGCAAATGTCTCCTGCTCTTCCTCTGCTCAAATTGTTTCATCTGATCAGATGCTTGTGAAAGTCAACATCTCTCTCGCTATTCTCGGAGAACTGCCTCAGTGCCGGCAAGTCTGGCATTTCAATCAAACAAATTGGCAGGTACTGCAAGCAGCCATCTCTCTTCAGGACTGGTCTTCCACATCTACTGCCCCTGATATTAACTTTGCCTGGGAATTCTTCCACAGCAACCTGCTCTGTCATGCACAGATTAATCCCATCTCATCTTCAGTTATCTTTCCCTTCTTCCTACCCATGGTACACTGAATCCTGTGGTGAGGCAGTTGCTCTGAAACAACTTGCCTTCTCTTCGTGGAAGGCAAATCTGACCAAAGGCAATCTAAGTGCATTCCAAAAAGCCCGAAACAAGTTTGTCCACTCTCAGGAGAGTCAGAAAACAACATCGGTCCAACCTCAAGAATGAACTATCAAACCTGTCTCCATCCATTAAAACCTAGTGGTACCTTGTTAAGTCTGTCTCTGGTGTATGCCACCCTTTCATTCCTTCCCATACTTCAAATGGCACCACATCAGACTACGCTCATGAGAAGGCTGAATGACTTTCAATTATCACCATACAACTTGTTTGTCTACCCTCAGGAGAGCCAGAAAACAACATCTGTCCAACCTCAAGAATGAACTCTCAAACCTACCTAAATCCTGGATCACTGCTCACCTCCACTCATTGGTTGCTCTTTTCTCCCCCGTCTGTGGAATCAACTTCCACATCCTCTTCAATCTCATTCTTTCCTCCAGGTCTTCAAAACATCTGTTCACCAACGAGGGACAGCCTTTGGAAAACCTCTATGGATCTCCACGTCAGAGGATCAACAAACTGGGGCGAATTCAACTTCTTGTCCAGAGATCATATTTTTAAAAAGAGGACTTTTGCATCTAACACAACTGAATTTGAGCCACAAGATCATAAGTGCAGCATCATGAATGATTTGCACTGTTATGAATATTATTTCATTCGCAGACGTTTCCATTGGTACATTTTGAGGTTGAAATAGTTAATGTTTAATTATTATGTCAGATTCAAAAAAAAATAGTTACTGTTTCAACTTAAAAACATCACCAATGGGAATGATTAAGGACTTCACATTCAAGTTTGAAAGTTAACTTTGATTAAAACTCGCAGGAATAAAAAAAAAAAAAGTATTTGTCAAAGGTGTAAAGCAGATGAGCGAATCAATCCCATTTCCTTCTTTCCTTCTCTCTAGTTTTGTAAATAAACTCTTAAAGATAGCTGCTGGGTTAATTCCAGGCCACACTTCTCCAGCAAGCACTGCTACATGATGCGATGAAATGTTGTGGAGAGAAGGAAAGCTAGAACAAAGTCGATGTTATAGAATCTGCAAGATGCATTGTTTAAGGTGTGAGGCAGAAATGAATAAAAGTTTAAAAGTTGGGGATGGGAAGGCGACAGGGCTGGGTGAGGGGGGAGAGGGGGAAGTGGTCGGGATTGTAAAGAAGCCAAACAATGAGAGAGCTTAGCGTAACTTCAGTTCATCAGCACTGTTCAACCCTCCAGAGTTGGGGCTTGGATCAAGATGTCTTCGGCTCTGTCAAAAGGAGGATAAACACTGAGAAAAACCACCCAACCATATGACAACCATGAATGATAGCATGCATGTATAAAGAGGTCATATTGGTACATCTCTTCTTCTATTTGCTTGCACTATCTTGTCAGCAACATCAATCTGAAATTTTCACTCATTCTGCAATTAGAAAAATGGCTATAAATCTGAAGTACACAAATTTTAACAGTGACCTAAGGCTCATGGAGGAGCTTGGAATAAATCACATGCTGGACAAGGATCTCAGAAAGCACCAATATACTTTTAGGATCTTAGTATGCAATGGACAGATCAACATCACGTGCTTGTGAGAGTAAACATCTCTCAAGCTATTCTCAGAGAGCCACCTCAATGCTGACAAGTCTGGAAGTTCACTCAGGCTGACTGGCAGGGACTGCAAGCTCTCTTTAGGACTGATCTCAAATATCTACTGCCTCTGATATCAGCTCAGACTGAGAATTCTTCCACAGAAACCTGCTCTCTATTACGCACAGATTCATCCCATCTTGTCTTCAGTTATCCTACTGTTCTTCCTACCCATGGTACACTGAATCCTGTGATGAGGCAGTTGTCTTGGAACAGCTTGCCTTCTCTTCCTGAAAAGTAAATCCGACTGAAAGCAACCTCGGATCATTCCACAAAGCCAGCAACAAGTATGTGTCCACTCTCAGGAGGGCCAGAAAACAATATCTGGACAACTTCAAGATTGAACTTTCAAACTTGTCTCCATCTTCAAAGACATGTTGGTGCCTTGTTAAGTCCGTTTCTGGAGTATGCTCCCCCTTCCACCTTTCCTTCTCTTCAAATGGCACCACAGCTGACTCTGCTCATGAGAAGGCCAAACGCCTCAATTCTGTGTGTTTCCAAATCTTGTGTCCCCAACCCCTCACTTGTTGAACCCACCCTACCCAGTCATACCTAACTGCGACTTAACTCTGCCTTTTGCACTTGAGAAGATGGGGATTTTTCTGGCAACCCTCGACTCTGATTCTGTAACTAGATTGGATGGCATCAACACACGTGTGTTTAAAAACCTGCTCTGTTACTCTTGCACATCATTTTTCTGTTCTGCTCATCATATCATTTGCCCTCAGTCATATTCCATCCTCCTGGAAGTCAGACAACATCACTGGATTACACAAACATAGTGCAAAAACAGATCCTCTTAACCACAGACCTATTCGCCTACTTCCAATCATCAGCAAGGTCATGGAATCCATCAACGCATTTGACATCAAATCATTCCTTTTCTCCAATGGCCTCATCTCAAACCATCAGTTCAGATTCAGACCACTTCACTCTACCATAGACAAGCAGCATTGCTCTCCCAACAATGGTTGAAGGCACTCAATCCCAGAAATGAGATCAGGGCCATCTCTCTGGATATACTTCAATAATTTGATACAATCTGGTACCCCGCATTGCTCTCCAAATTTTCTGCCTCAAGC
Organism: Eptatretus burgeri; assembly: GCF_056783735.1. NCBI lineage: Eukaryota > Metazoa > Chordata > Myxini > Myxiniformes > Myxinidae > Eptatretus > Eptatretus burgeri. The sequence goes on from NC_140967.1 coordinate 45,510,907, forward strand.
ATCCAAGGCCAGCTCCACACATGGCTTACTGACTTCCTCTACTCTCAGAGCCAACACATAGCTCTTAAAGGGATCCTCTCCTCTCATCTCCTCTCCCTGGCAAGGCTGAAGTGCCCCAAGGCAAAGGCATGTCTTGGGCCGAGCCTTGTTCCTTATCTTCATCAATGATTTTTCTGACTCTGGAAAATCCTCTTTATCTCTTTGCTGACAATTCCAACCTCTGCCATAACTTCCTTCATCCTTCAAATAAGCAAGCAACAGCTTCTTTCCTTTCTGCAGACCTTGATAGAATCATGAACTGGTCAAACACCAGGAACATGTCATTCAACCCCAACAAATCAATCAATCTATCTATATCTCTATCTCTCTCTTTTTGTTTGTTTTCATTCCGTTCTAAAAAAAAAGTCCTCCATGAGTCAAGACAGTATAAAAAGCACAATATACAGGATGGGATTTGAACTTTGTATCTAAGCAACATGAGCAAGCAGTTCCGATGGAAACACCAACTTATTCTCCAAAATTCAAAAGGACAACTTTAAGAGGAAGAAGTTCCTCACAGAATGATTGCTGCCTGGTGTTATAGTATTTATATACTCTGAGCCATAAAAGACCGAACACGTGATTGTTGTTGATGCCATTTATTTATTTGACATCATGGGACACATACGAGGTGCTGAGTGAGATGCAGAGATAAATGCTGAATAATTACATGTCCATTTCATTGTGACCCAATCACGTGATGCTGCCTTGTGGCAAATGTTTTCACATATGGATCCAACATGGAAGTACCAATCTCGATTGCAGGTATGTCCACCTCTGGCAGCAATCACTGCCTTGTACTGTCATCGCATTGACCACATGGGCATTCAAATCTGAGTCTGAGGAATGGCATTCCATGATCAAAGTAGCTCCTATTCCAACTCATCGAGGGTCTGTGGCTGTCTTGGTAAGATTCAACCATGACAATCAATTGTATCCCAGAGATGTTAAATTGGATTTAAATCTGGCGAGTGAGCAGGCCAGGGTGTCATGACATTAACAATGGCATTGACAAAATGTTCCTTGTTGAATGGTCCTGTGAACAGAAGTATTATCATGCATAAGGATGATTCCTGGACCATGTTGTTGAAGGCGAGGCAACACATTTTGCTATAAGATCTCATTAATGTATTGATCTGCTGTCAGATGATCAAGGATACGGATCAAGTTGGTGTGGAAAGATTTCAGCAATACCACCCCACATCATGACATATCCACATTAAAAATATGCGGAAACAGATTGCAGCATATCGCTCATTACATCTTTTGTAGACCTGTGCACGGCCATCGTGCCTTTCAAGCAGAAACATGGAGTCGTCACTGAACATGCCAATTGCCTCCATATCTATTAGCTGTGCTTATTTGACCAATGCAAGCATGCTTGGATGTGTCGTGGTTCAAGTTTTGGTTGCTGAACAGGAGGATGAGTACAGATCTCTGCATCGTGGAGATGCCTCAAGACAGTGTTGACATTTATCCTGTGAGGTCCAGGAAGTGTGTTTGCAGTACTCTGGGCAGTTTGAAATCGCTTGCACAGATCAGTCGTGTGAATGTCTCTGTCCTGAACAGTAGTCGGTCTCCTGGGACATCCACTTCTTGGCATATCTCTTGTTGATCCAGTGGCTTGATAATGTCTTCTGAGGTCGTAAACAGTTCCTCTCCTTACATGAAAGAGCCTTGTATCATGGCTAATGGAAGAACCTGCTTGAAGGTGTTCAATTATTTGATTCCTCTCATTTTCTGACAGACATGGCATTGTAATGGATTGTTAAAAAAATGTAATCATTGTGTTTTTTTTTCGATGATCCACACGCTGGTGACTCGGAAAGACTGTTTCAAATATGCTCAGAATGCCCCGCGTCACGTCTAAACCCTAAGGGTACATGAGTTGCATGTTCAGAATGATGATTGCATGAGGCAATTATGTGATGTGGAAACTTGTAATCAGGTGTTTGGCCCATCCCTCATACAAAAAAGGCCCTTGGAATAAATTCTGGAACATTCCTTCAACAATTACATTATCAATTCTACATGTTCAGTTTTTTATGGCAGAGAGTATATTATTTTTCACATATGAACCTCCAAGTTCTCGCGATGTGAGCGGTCACGTTCATCGAACTCCCGCGTGCGGCGCCGCACCTCTTCATATTCCTGTTGGGCCAACACGTCCTCCTGCTGGTGAACATAAATGAGCATTACAGGATAAACCATACATCATGTAATACCAAGCATCAAGCTATCCATTCATTTCCATTGGGTCATACTCTGTGCAGAGCGTTGGTGCTGCTTAAGTAGTCTATTGGGCACAATCCTGGATGGGTCACCACTCTGAAGCAGATCAAGCTATCCCCACTCGAAAATACACCACACATATCCCTTCACTTCCCTCGACTTGTTCAATCTGATTGTCCATGCTCACTGGGCCTCATTTCAGTCAGTCGTGTTACATGTACTCTTACAATGGTCCACATCTCTTTAAAGTTTTCAAAATGTCACACAGCACTACAGTCCTACTTGTGGCACATGATATAAACTGAGTTTGTAAAATAATTATTTTAAATTATCTGGAAACATTCTACTTAGAAGCCATACTTTCAACCAAATGTATTGCACTTTGTGTGTCGTATGTTTTGCTGAAGACTTTAAAAAAAAAGAATATTGTACTTAGATCAAGTGTAGTCTGACAATGGAGATGAGGGCCATACATGTACTCTTCTTGCAATGTGTTGTTCAAAACCATGATTATGGTGACAACAGTTTGTGCCAACAAAGCTACTCTTCATGCGGTCACTTTTAGTTCGCCAATCACAAACAGTCTGATGTGGAATAAATGCGTATTAACATTTGCTTCCAAATCCTACATGAACGAACGTGGACGGTAAAGTAGATACTTTATGATCATCGTCATTCTAATAACTAAGAACATTATCACTCTCGTTCTTGTGTGGGAGAAGATAATTATATTAATGTACTCTCAATTATAATTGTTGCTGGTGTTTTATAAATTTAATTTTTATGCTACAAGTCAAATTGGATGTCAGTTATGCTTCCTTTTACCCAAGAGTCTTTTGACCTAAATGTTGATAAAAGGAATGTCTTGCTATGGAACAAAGTGACCCAGTTGATAACACTGCAACTTTTGCCATAATTCTTTCACCGAGTAGACACGTATTACAGTTGGAGTTCTTTTGCCTAATGCTTATCAGCCCCCTCCACTCCCCATGAAAGCATATAAATGCCAGGAAATGTAATCTTAGTTTAGTGCAAATCATTGAACTGGATGTATACCATCTCAGTGGTTTGACTCCATAGTACAATGTTAATAAAATTATCTGATGTAATGTACTTTCCATTGTGGACAGTGAATTAATTGTGGCTTTCATTTGAGTAACAGGATTTACATCGAGTCGGTTAAAAAAACGTTAAAAACAAAATTCTACAACACTTGTCTGTCAATATGTTACAAGAATCACAGCTTGTGTCACCCTACTCTGCCCCATTGTATGCCAACTGGTAGGTGCACAACAAATGTGCGAGTCAAACACAAAGACACTAGGAATTACAGTGTAAGCTAGGCATTCTTACCTGTCACCTCGCCGATGGATTTAATTAAGACAACATGTACTTCACAAACATTCTGCTCAAGTCACCCTATCATTTGTTCGAGATCATCTTCCATCTGCTTTGAAGTCAGCTAACATCACCTACATCAACCATCCTTGCTGCTTATCTATGGCATGAGCAAAAATCACTTCTTTTTTGTTTTGATGTTTGTCACTGGATGTTTTGGTTTGAACCTCTGCTTAAAATGAGTGAAGTTTTTGAAAATTTGGAATTATTCTCACTCAGATTTCAACATCACCGTAATGCATATGAAGTTGTTTAAACTTTCTTTTTATAAGAAGATGATTTGTAGTACCGGCTACCACCGGGTGGTGCGATACGATGCACATTTACATGGAGAGATTTTGGAGTCTTTCCCCCACCCTGAACCTCCTCCCCTCCCAGACAGAAACTGACCATAGGGGTATCCTTAGGGAACATGCAAAACTTGGTTGAACTTGGTTCAGTAGTTTTTAAAGTTTTTCAAGCATATATAAATATATAAACAAACATACAATTTCACTTTTATGGTATGGATTATTATTTCTATTATATTATTATTATCACACCAAGAAGTGTAGAAAGAACCCAATCACATTCCAGTCATTAATACCATCACAGTTGAGAATGAACCTTTGACCCATCCCGACTACATTGCGGGCTGCTGCTGAAGCAACTTTCAGCCAGAGTAAGAATTTGGCTGGGATACCAACACACATTGGCCTGCTCTTTTGTAAGGCAACATATAATTTTTAACATCTACATTTAAAAAAAAAAAACACCATCCATATTTCAGACTCCACAACTGAAACAAATGATTGGTGTTGGCTTAATGGTTAGGGTGGCGGGCTTGGGATCCTAGGGTCCTGAGTTCAAATCCCGCTCAGCTGTTGAATTAATACCAAGTGGGGTTAACTTGACCTGTCATCCTTCTGAGGTTGGCAAAATGAGTGCCAGCTTGCTGATATCCTGTGTCTGAGTGGCGACCCATCCAGGATTGTACCCAATAGCCAAGAAGACTGCTTAAGCAGCACCAACGCTCTGTACAGAGTATGGTCCCAATGGATGGATGGAACTGAAACAAGCCTCAAGCTCAGACCTGTAATTTGACTTCTGGCATTCGTTTCAGCCTCAACAAGCCTGTTGACACATCTCTAAGCTGGCATTGGTCATACTACATTGCTAATTGGCTGTCGTGGTACTCGTGTAAATACGTAGTTGCTAATTCAAGCACAAAACTATGGGTTGATGTGAGCAGCACAAGAGAATAAAACAATAACAACATGGTTCGAGTTATCCAACATGAAGGATGGATTTACAAGGTGCTGACGTTTCAGGCTTTACCCTTCGTCAGAGCAAAAGAGACGGGAGTGATGGGACTCTTTTGCTCCGACGCACCCTGTGATCCTTGACGGCGGATAACTCCAACCATTTCATCGTGTTACTCGCCCGACGATCACAGGTGTCATCCAGTTAGCAGCCTTACCCTGGCTCTCTCCTCATCATATTCCAAACAGGCCATTCCATCTAACCGCTGTAGATTTATATAGCCCTTCCAAATGACGCACACACCATTTAGAATCATCGGTGCCTTCAGGTGTACCTGCAACAAAAGAACACAAATTGTACTTTCATTATTCTACCCACATTGCTTTTTGTTGACAAAATGGTGGATGTATGTACGCTGCAATCTCCAAGCAGGAGGTCCAGGTAATGTATTTTCTCATCACAGCACATCACTCTTTATGACAACGTCTTTGTCACACTTCCCAAATATTTATATTTTTTTGTGTGTATATGTGAGATGTACAAAAACATTAAGAGACAATAATGTGGGCTCGCATGAATTGTAAGGACGTTGGTTGGAAAAGGACAAAGCAACATAATACAGTCCTGTCTGCGGCATTTGAATGTGATATCCAAACATGCTGATACAAGTGCTCAGATGGGAATGTTAAGTAGGTCAAATCAAAGTTAAGGGTTCATCTGATGACCATTACAAACTTTTCAAAGAATCTCGACCTGCAAGTTGTTTCAAGACCTACCCCTGAGTTCGTGCCTTGATTTTGGTCATGTGCACCGACAGATTAATGTTCTGCTGTGCTCAAACAGCAAAACACGGCTTTGAAGGCCTTAAGGGGTCCGTCACGGCATGACTTAGCAACGTTCTGAAAGGCCATTATATGTTTAAGTCACAGCTTTATCACGTTACGTCGGTCACCCACCTTAACGAACACCAGCCTGTAGACTTATCTTACGTGGGATTGTGCAACTGTTTATTTTCTTTACTTCTCCTGCAGCCAAGTGCAACAACACCATAAAACTCACAAGCAGAAGCATAACATCACAACTCTCCTATGACAGTGTAACATCTTCTGCACCCTCGCCCACCATGCCAGGCTCTCGTTCAAAATCCACAAATTCCCGGCCGGGCAAGGGTCTCTGCCCATCGGCGAGCGTGCCGGCTGGCAGGAACTGCAGCGAGAGGTTGGTGCCTGTCGCCACGAATGCCTGGAACGAACACAGCAGGGAAACGAGCAAAGTCAAAGTTAACACTTGAAGTTACACGAAGATAGATTACGGGACGATACGGATTATTCACATATTACGTACGCACGGAAACCGAAGTTTCAGCTAGTTTGCGTACGTAAAATGTAGATGAACCCTTCAAGTTTGCAAGAAAGTTCGAAGCACAACTACCGCGTAGCGCAGCCCAGGAGGGCCGTCAGAGGTGCACATAAACTCACCACGTCCGAATGGCCGTCCCGACACGCTGTTTGAAAGTGCATCTGACGCTCTTCGGGTGGCCGGTCACGATAACCCGTGTATTTTACCTGCCACCGGTGCGCACACAAATTGGAGCAAAGGGAGGGGGGAGGGGCTTCCGAAACCGACGGTAATTCTCCGCACTCGAGTCGCTTAAATAGCGACAGCATCAGCACGTCGACGGACAATACACCGAGTTTAAAACAGCGTGGGAACCCCCAAGTGTGTGTGCGTGCGTGCGTGCGTGCGTGCGTGCGTGTGTTTGTGTGTGTTTGCGTGTGTTTGTGTGTGTAGTGTGTTTGTGTGTGTGTTTAGTGTGTTTGTTTGTGTGTGTAGTGTGTGTGGTGTGTTTGTGTGTGTGTTTAGTGTGTTTGTTTGTGTGTGTGTTTGTGTGTGTGTAGTGTGTTTGTGCGTGTGTGTTTGTGTGTGCTGTGTGTTTGTGTGTTTACTGTGTTTGTTTGTGTGTGTAGTGTGTTTGTGTGTGTAGTGTGTGTGTGTGTGTGTGTGTTTAGTGTGTTTGTTTGTGTGTGTGTTTTTGTGTGTGTAATGTGTGTGTGTGTGTGTGTTTAGTGTGTTTGTTTGTGTGTGTGTTTTTGTGTGTGTGTGTGTGTGTGTGTGTGTGTGTGTGTGTGTGTGTGTGTGTGTGTGTGTGTGTGTGTTTGTGTGTGTTTGTGTGTGTGTGTTTGTGTGTTTGTGTGTTTGTTTGTGTGTGTGTTTTTGTGTGTGTGTGTGTGTGTGTGTGTGTGTTTGTGTGTGTGTGTTTGTGTGTGTGTAGTGTGTTTGTGTGTGTGTGTTTAGTGTGTGTTTAGTGTGTTTGTTTGTGTGTGTGTTTTTGTGTGTGTGTGTGTGTGTGTGTGTGTGTTTGTGTGTGTGTGTTTGTGTGTGTGTAGTGTGTTTGTGTGTGTAGTGTGTGTGTGTGTGTGTTTTTGTGTGTTTGTGTGTGTGTGTGTGTGTGTGTGTGTGTGTGTGTGTGTGTGTGTGTGTGTGTGTGTGTGTGTGTGTGTGTGTGTGTGTGTGTGTGTGTGTGTGTGTGTGTGTGTGTGTGTGTGTGTGTGTGTGTGTGTGTGTGTGTGTGTGTGTGTGCTCGAGTTGTGCACCGACACGTTTGACAGCTGGGATCCATGATTATAAACCAAAGGACGGACACGTTTTGGACCGCGGGACGCATGACTCATATTATAAACACGGCACGTATTTCCCGCGGAAACCGTCGCGATGCTCACCTCGCACTCTCGGCTTAACTTCCTGAAGAACTCCTCATTTTCAAACTTGTGCCGCTGATCGGGAACTACTCTCGGCATTATAATATACACTACGCTTAAAAAGTTATGTTAACAGATATACACCGAGTAAACAACAAAACTACCGAAAAAACAAACAACGAGGAAAGTAAACGCGCCAACGTGTCGGCTCTGAACGGGCCGGGGGGGGGAGGGGGGAACTCCCGCCGCTCCGGAAATGCCCAAATATGGAGTTGTCTTGTCGAATGACGCATAAGAAATGTCCGCAGGACCACGCCCCGTTTCGGCTCGTGTCACGTTTTTTCCTTGTCGTCCAAATGGAAGGAAAATGTTATACACGAAACTTCTGACGAAATGAGACTTCTTTGTTTTTTTTATGGACACAAATATGGCAGATTTATTGCGTCCGTCGTCCTCCCATTGAAGTTGAAAATCCAGGCAGGCTTCAGGATCTTCCACCCCCCTCCCCTCAACCGAATTCCTCCCCCTTTCCCTCCCCTTTAGTCCCTTACTCTTACTTTTGTCTCCAAAACAAAACTTATTTTCCCACACTTACTGTAAACTACTTTCTCTCCCATTATCCCAATTTCCTGTCCTTATTCTCAGTCTGTCGTTTCTTAATTTAGCTCCTCCCTCTCCTCCCTCTCCTCCCTCTCCCCCCTCTCCTCCCTCTCCTCCCTCCCCTCCCTCTCCTCCCTCCACGTGACACAGACTTGTGGGGGGGGGGGGAATTGTTCAAATATAATGAACGTTAAATTGACATCCTGTCTGGCCGCTGTTAGTTTGGACGTTGAAGATACCACTACACGATGTCGTTCGCAAAGAGTAGGCAAGCTATCGCCGGCACCCTAAAACAAATTACACATTCCTGCCCTATACAAACCTTTAGTCGGTCGTCACACCTGGCCAGCCGGTTCGTGAAAGACTCGCACCAAGCTTCTGCAGACCAACCCCACAATAACGTGGGGATAATTGTGGCCGTTAAAGCAGAGAAGAAGGACATGGCGACAATGTGGGGGTTGTCCGGTTGTGGGAGGGAACACGTTCAACCTGGAGGAGCCGGATTCAAGCATGGTGATGAGGGGGTATCAAGGAAGGATGTGGTGATAGTGCCAACCCAGACAACCTGCCTGGGGTGGGCATGAAGAATCAGACCCTGACACTCAACCGGGGGAGTTAACCTCCTGTCGCGAAATGCCAATAACATGGCGGCCCACTGCCTCCAGAATCAAGAGACCAATGGGAACTGGTGGGAAAATCTGAGATAACGAGAACGGCACTCGGTATAGGGTATACCTCCTCCTGGCTGGAACAGTTTACGTTTTGTATCCCAAAGATAGACTGGATCTGGATTCGGACCTGAACTAAAATTTAATCACCTTGTTCTCATCACCTGACCAACTCATCCACTTCGTTTTGTCCGAATCCGTCCATAACTTTCACAAATATTTTCATATATCTTGCAGACAGACAGACAGACAGACAGAGGTGAAAACAAAACCTCTGCCACTTTAAGTGGCGGACGTAAGGACCTTGAAATGTGTTGGCCTGGGTATTTATGTGAGTAAATGTCGCTGCTCAACCCTGAGTAGGCTCACGTTAGGCTCCCTGAAGGTAGGGAGACCACAGTGTCCGGATGGCACCTGGCACCTGAAGGTGACTTCCTGGGTCTTGACGAAGCCAGTAACACAACGCCTACGGAACGCATAGACTCTCGATCAACTTCTGGCGAGGCCGAGGAAATACCCACTCATAACTTTTCACCTGCTGGGGAGGACAGTAGAATCCTAGGTGGGGAGGACTGCGGAATCCCTGCTGGGGAGGACTGTGGAATCCCTGCTGGGGAGGACTGTGGAATCCCTGCTGGGGAGGACTGCGGAATCCCTGCTGGGTAGGACTGCAGAATCCCTGCTGGGGAGGACTGTGGAATCCCTGTTGGGGAGGACTGTGGAATCCCTGCTGGGGAGGACTGTGGTTTACCTGCTGCGGAGGACTGCGGAATCCCTGCTGCGGAGAACTGTGGAATTCCTGCTGGTGAGGACTGTGGAATCCTTGCTGTGGAGGACTGCAGATTCCCTGCTTGGTAGGACTGCGGAATCCCTGCTCTGGAAAACTGCAGATTCCCTGCTGGGTAGGACTGCGGAATCCCTGCTATGGAGGACTGCGGAATCCCTGTTGGGGAGGACTGCAGATTCCCTGCTGGGTAGGACTGCAGAATCCCTGCTGGGGAGGACTGTGGAATCCCTGTTGGGGAGGACTGCGGAATCCCTGCTGGGGAGGACTGTGGTTTACCTGCTGCGGAGGACTGCGGAATCCCTGCTGCGGAGAACTGCAGAATCCTTGCTGCAGAGGACTGTGGTTTACCTGCTGCGGAGGACTGCGGAATCCCTGCTGCGGAGAACTGCAGAATCCCTGCTGCAGAGGACTGTGGTTTACCTGCTGCGGAGGACTGCGGAATCCCTGCTGCGGAGAACTGCAGAATCCCTGCTGCGCAGAACTGTGGAATACCTGCTGCAGATGACTGCGGGATACCTGCCACAGAGGACTGCAGAATCCCTGCTTTGGAGGACTGTAGAATTCCTGCTGGGGAGGACTGCGAAGTCCCTGCTGGGGAGGATTGTGGAATCCCTGCTGGGGAGGACTGCGAAGTCCCTGCTGGGGAGGATTGTGGAATCCCTGCTGGGGAGGACTGCGGAGTCCCTGCTGGGGAGGATTATGGAATCCCTGCTGGGGAGGACTGCGGAGTCTCTGCTCGGTAGGATTGTGGAATCCCTGCTGGGGAGGACTGTGGAGTCCCTGCTGGGGAGGACTGTGGAGTCCCTGCTGGGGAGGATTGTGGAATCCCTGCTGAGGAGGACTGTGGAATCCCTGCTGGGGAGGACTGTGGAGTCCCTGCTGGAGAGGACTGTGAAATACCTGCTGGGGAGGACTGCGATCTACCTGCTGGGGAGGACTGCAAAATACCTGCTACAAAGGACTGCGGTTTATCTGCTGGGGAGGACTGTGGAATCCCTGCTGCGGAGGACTGCAGAATCCCTGCTGGGGAGGACTACGATCTACCTGCTGGGGAGAACTGCGAAATACCTGCTACAGAGGACTGCTGTTTATCTACTGGGGAGGACTGCAGTTTATCTGCTGGGGAGGACTGCGGAATCCCTGCTGCCGAGGATTGCGGAATCCCTGCTGTGGAGGACTGCGGAATACCTGCTGCAGAGGACTGCAGAATACCAGCTACAGAGGACTGCAGAATCCCTGCTACGGAGGACTGTGGAATCCCTGCTGTGGAGGTCTGCAGAATCGATGCTGCAGAGGACTGTCGAATCCCTGCTGTGGAGGACTACGGAATACCTGCTGCAGAGGACTGCGGAATACCTGCTACAGAGGACTGTGGAATCCCTGCTATGGAGGACTGTGGAATCCCTGCTGCGGAGGACTGCGGAATACCTGCTACAGACGACTGCAGAATCCCTGCTATGGAGGACTGTGGAATCCCTGCTGGGGAGTACTGTGGTTTACCTGCTGCGGAGGACTGCGGAATCCCTGCTGCGGAGAACTGCAGAATCCCTGCTGTGCAGAACTGTGGAATACCTGCTGCAGATGACTGCGGGATACCTGCCACAGAGGACTGCAGAATCCCTGCTTTAGAGGACTGTGGAATTCCTGCTGGTGAGGACTGTGGAATCCTTGCTGTGGAGGACTGCAGATTCCCTGCTTGGTAGGACTGCGGAATCCCTGCTCTGGAAAACTGCAGATTCCCTGCTGGGTAGGACTGCGGAATCCCTGCTATGGAGGACTGCGGAATCCCTGTTGGGGAGGACTGCAGATTCCCTGCTGGGTAGGACTGCAGAATCCCTGCTGGGGAGGACTGTGGAATCCCTGTTGGGGAGGACTGCGGTTTACCTGCTGCGGAGGACTCTAAATTCCCTGCCTTGGAGGACTGCGGAATCTCTGCTGCGAAGAACTGTGGAATACCTGCTGCAGAGGACTGCGGAATCCCTGCTACGGAGGACTGCAGAATCCCTGCTGGGGAGGACTGCGGAATCTCTGCTGCGGAGTCTGCAATCGTGACTAATAGTACACAGTACGAACGAACAATCACCTACTGAGGCTGAAACCCCATTATGCCAATCTTCTCGTGTCATTCGGTCCCCTCATAGATTAAGCCTGTGAAATGTGAAGGGACAAGTTGAACATTCGAGATGGGGAGAATGTGCTGAATTTGGTACATCTGACATCACAACTCCTTCTCAATATTCCATGAGTACTTGTTATATCATGTACTATGATACTGTATCTCTTGTTTCTACATTATAACCCATCTTGCCATTAAACCATAATTTTGTAATTTTTGTGCTTTTGTTACCTTCACCATCCAAGGTGGATCAAGGTTATATTTTCACCCCTGTCTGTCTGTCTGCCTGTCTGTGAGCAGGATATCTCAAAAAAGTTATGGATGGATTCGGATGAAACTTGGTAGGCAGGTTGAGTGTGTGACGAGGATGGATTGATTCGATTTTGGTGAAGATACGGATCTGGATACGAGGATTTTTAAAGTGATTCTTCACCATTTAGAGATGGGGGCAAAAACGATATCCAGTCGAGCACGATCTCAGAAACGTTGTGGACGGAATATGACAAAACTTGCTGGATGAGTTGAAGGTTTATTTCACTTTCACTAAGACCATCGGACAATCCTTATTCAATTATGGTAAATTTCTTAAAACTCTTAGTGTAGATATAGTGAAGGACATTTTGGAAACTGACTGTACATGTTTGTCTTCCCCCTTTTTATATGGTCCTTGTGGACGCGTAATTTCTGGGGATTTGAATATCATTAGTTATTGTAAGATTAGGGATCTGATGAAAATGGGAACTAAATACAGTGAGGAGAACAAGTATTTGATACACTGCCGATTTTGCAGGTTTTCCCACTAACAAAGCACATAGAGGTCTGTAATTTTTATCATCGGTACACTTCAACTGTGAAAGACGGAATCTAAAACAAAAAATCCTGAAAATCACATTGTATGATTTTTAAATAATTAATTTGCATTTTATTGCATGAAATTAGTATTTGATACATCAGAAAAACAGAACTTAATATTTGGTACAGAAACCTTTGAAATTACAGAGATCAGACGTTTCCTATAGTTCTTAACCAGGTTTGCACAGACTGCAGCAGGGATTTTGGCCCACTCCTCCATACAGATCTTCTCCAGATCCTTCAGGTTTCGGGGCTGTCGTTGGGAAACAGACTTTCAGCTCCCTCCAAAGATTTTCTATTGTGTTCAGGTCTGGAGACTGGCTCGGCCACTCCAGGACCTTGAGATGCTTCTTAAGGAGCCACTCCTTAGTTGCTCTGGCTGTGTGTTTCGGGTCGTTTTCATGCTGGAAGACCCAGCTACGCCCCATCTTCAATGCTCTTGTTGAGGGAAGGAGGTTGTTGGCCAAGATCTCGTGATACATGGCCCCATCCATCCTCCCCTCAATACGGTGCAGTCTTCCTGTCCCCTTTGCAGAAAAGCATCCCCAAAGAATGATATTTCCACCTCCATGCTTCAGGGTTGGGATGGTGTTCTTGGGGTTGTACTCACCCTTCTTCTTCCTCCAAGCACGGCGAGTGGAGTTTAAACCAAAAACCTTTATTTTGGTCTCATCAGACCACATGACCTTCTCCCATTCCTCCTCTGGATCATCCAGATGGTCATTGGCAAACTTCAGACGGGCCTGGACATGCGCTGGCTTGAGCAGAGGGACCTTACGTGCGCTGCAGGATTTTAAGCCATGACGGCGTAGTGTGTTACTTATGGTTTTCTTTGATGCTGTGGTCCCAGCTCTCTTCCAGTCATTGACCAGGTCCTGCCGTGTAGTTCTGGGCTGATCCCTCACGTTTCTCATGATCATTGAGGCTCCACGAGGTGAGATCTTGCATGGAGCCCCAGACCGAGGGAGATTGACTGTTATCTTGAACTTCTTACATTTTCTAATAATTGCCCCAACAGTTGTTGACTTCTCACCAAGCTGCTTGCCTATTGTCCTCTAGCCCATCCCAGCCTTGTGCAAGTCTCCAATTTTGTCCCTGATATCCTGAGACAGCTCTCTGGTCTTTCCCATTGTGGAGAGGTTGGAGTCTGATTGATTGAGTGTAGATAGCTGTCTTTTTTGCAGATAACGAGTTCAAACAGGTGCAGTTAATACAGGTAATGAGTGGAGAATGGGAGGGCTTTTTAAAGACAAAACTACCAGGTCTGTGAGAGCCGGAATTCTGACTGGTTGGTAGGTGATCAAATACTTATTTCATGCAATAAAATGCAAATTAATTATTTAAAAATCATACAATGTGATTTTCAGGATTTTTGTTTGAGATTCTGTCTTTCACAGTTGAAGTGTACCTCTGATAAAAATTACAGACCTCTATGTGCTTTGTTAGTGGGAAAACCTGCAAAATCAGCAGTGTATCAAATATTTGTTCTCCCCACTGTATAGGGAACCAGTAACTCAATGTTGGAGCTGCATTAGGTCTTCAATTGTGGATTCTGTTTCTAATTTTGTTAACAAAATGTGCACCAAGTTTACATTATCTGTATAGGGAACCAGTAACTCAACCTAGGAGCTGCATTAGGTCTTCAATTGTGGATTCTGTTTTTAATTTTGTTAACAAAATGTGCACCAAGTTTACATTATCTGTATAGGGAACCAGTAACTCAACCTTGGAGCTGCATTAGGTCTTCAATTGTGGATTCTGTTTCTAATTTTGTTAACAAAATGTGCACCAAGTTTACATTATCTGTATAGGGAACCAGTAACTCAACCTTGGAGCTGCATTAGGTCTTCAATATTTGGATTCTGTTTATAATTTTGTTAACAAAATGTGCACCAAGTTTACATTATCTGTAAACAGTTTTAATACATGGTTTAACAGAGTTCTCAAAGTCCTGGATAATAGGATGAAGTTTTTTAATTGTCAGGGCTTGCTTTCACTGGGTCGGTCAAAACCAGTGTTGAACAAACCGAGTGTTCGTAAAGACATTCAGGATCTCCGTGATAGCTACACAGTTTTATGTTTTGTAAAAGGTTTTATGTCAAGGTTTTATTAAGGAAGTTAGGCATTGATACAGTTACTTTCACTAGTATAGGAAATAGCACATATGTTCCTTGTCATAAGTCGCTCCAAGATATTATCTTTCAGCATCAGGAAGTTTTAGTTAACAATTTCAGTATGAAATGTAAAGAGGTAAATCTTTGTATTCCTCGGCTTTTCTGGATCCATAAGCTTCATAAGAACCTGGACAAGTATAGGTTTATCACGGGTGCCAGGCAGTGTTTTCAAACCCAAATTCAGGCCTTGAAGACAGTGGAAGAACTGTTATCCTCTTCAAGGGTCCTCACATTTTTTGATACAAACAAAGAGACAACCGTGAGTGAGGATGCTTGCAGCTATGACATCGGAGCTGTCTTACTACTGTAGCAGTCCAATGGGTAATTGAGACCTGTCTCTTTTGCATCCCACACGCTAAGTCCTGCAGAAAGGAGGTATGCACAGATTTGTTTGATTTTTTTTTTGTATACCTTGTCGAGGCTCGTGTGAGAGCTAACACATAACGCACAGCAAGGGGGCATGAGACAAGAGGGGCGAGAGTGGAAGGGACAAAACAGTGGGGAACAGACACATTAGGTGAACTGTGGAAGGGAGAGGGACGGGGATGGGACGGGGAACATGGCGAAGAGAAGATGGACATTACAGGGACTTTCAGGAAGGAAAGCAGGGGAATTGAAGGAAGTGGGCTTGGGTGGATTATCGGGGGTAGAAAAGATCGAGGATTTGGATGGGGGAAGATAAGAGGTGGTGGTGAACAGCTGTTTTGAAAGCCTGGAGGGAAGAATGGGAAAGAATAGAGTGAGGAAGTTTATTCTAAAGGCAGGAAAAAAGAGGAATGAAAGAGTGAAGATGAGCAGTGATTCGTGATTTTGGTATTTTTACCAGAAGGGGTTTGTTGGCGGACCTTGAGCGCCCTGTGGAAATGTGGTGGGGACAAATCGCAGAGAGAGCAGGGGGGGCAAGGCTGGAGAGGAGTCGGTAGAAGACAGAAAGACCACCGACCAACCTGTGGTGATTGAGTGAGAGGTCCAAAGACTCAGCTTCATTGCGGGAGATGCTGATGATCTTAAATGCCCTGGTTTCGACAGTGTGAAGCCGAGAAAGGTGGGAGGCAGGAGCACCAGCCCAGAGGGGAGAGCAGTACTCCATCAGGCTACGGACAAAAGCTTTGTAAGTGATCAGGAGCTCAAGAGGGCCGAGGTAGGACTTTGCACGACGGAGGATTCCCAGTCGGCGACTGGCTTTTGAGGCGAGGTTGGAAATGTGACTTTCCCAGGAAAGGTCATGGCAGATAGTGAGACCCAGAAGCTTGAAAGAAAAGACTTCTTCCAGAGGATTGTTGAGAAAGTGGATGGGGGGTTTTTCTAAACGGTCCTTTCGAAGAGACATAGTGAGAGTGTGAGATTTGTCTGGATTGAAAGACATGTTCCACGTGTTGGACCAGTTTGTGATTTTATCCAGATCTGCAGTGAGAGAAGAAGCTGCTGCTTGCCGGTTTGAGGGATGACAGATGGTACGGCAGAGGGTGGAGTTATCAGCAAAGAGATAAAGAGGATTTTAAAGAGAGTTGGAGAGATCATTGATGAAAAACAGAAAAAGAACAGGGCCCAGAACGCTACCTTGATATAATTCAGTCTGGACAGAAAGAGGGGATGAAAGAACTCCATTTAGGGCCACACGTTGACTATGACAGGAGAGGAAGTCTGTGAGCCATGAGTGGAGATGGCCTTGGATACCATAGGAAGAGAGTTTGGTGAGCATGGCAGAGTGCCAGACTGTGTCAAAAGCACATGATATGTCCAGGGATACGGCTCTGATGACGAGATATGGTCTCAAGATATGGCACTTCACTGATGACATCATAAAAAATGTCACGTCTTCCACATGGGGAGTTCTTGACATGTGCCAAGTTTCAATTTTTTCCCACGGAGCGGTTTTGCAGATACAGAGGTTCAACTTTCTCCTTTTTTCCAACATGGCTGCCACATCACGTGACCTGTGACATCATAATTATCATTATGGAATCAATTCTTCCTTGTCATACACCAAAACCTGTCCAGCAAATTCCATCCGAATTCGTCCATAACCTTTTGAGATATCCTGTTCGTGGACAGACAGACAGACAAACAGGGGTGAAAACACCCTCCATCCACTTCGGTGGCGGAGGTAATTAGCATACCATTTGTAATAACAGCTGGACAAAAACACTTTGACCGCGGATCGTTTGTAAAAGATACTTAGTAAAATATTATTATGAGTGTGTCTGTACTGCAGTCGCTTCTTTTGGGAATTCCAAGATGGCGGCACCTTGACTTCAACATCCAGCTGTGACAGCCAATCCAGTTCGTCGTGGAGTGATCAGCGGTGTGTCCCATGACCAACAAGCTTGCTATCGCTTGCAAAGCCAGTCGTTCCTTATCAACCGTTTCGTTGAATGTTTAAGCTACTTGGCGAGCACTCTACAAGCTGATCGGTAATGGAGCACATCGCTGGGCGTGTTCCGTCGGCAAGCGGCTTGCTTCCTGCTCGCCAAGCGGCTTGCTTGATTTCAAGCGCTCGAGCAAGCACTTCAATGCAACGGAGCGCACTTCAACTTCAATCAGTGTTACTTAATCACCTTGTGAGAGCTTCCCCAAATTAATTTGTTGTTTTAACAGCGGCCGCAGAGATTATTGCAAAGAAAAAAACAAAGAAAGAGAGAAAATGTTTGGGTTAGAAGGGGGAATCCTCCGCCAAGCTTATCTATAGACCTTGCAATGTTCATTTTGAGGAGGAGGAGGAGGAGGAGGACGAGGAGGACGAGGAGGACGAGGAGGACGAGGAGGACGAGGAGGACGAGGAGGACGAGGACGGGGTGGAGTTGTTTTGCATGTTTGTAGATTTTAAATAATTAGGATAAAAAGTAGAAGTAACAATGAAAATATTGTTGCGGTCTTCGCGCCCTCCGGCGTGCGGACGGCCACGTAACTCGAATCGCGGCACGTCGCCCACCGGACGGACAATCCAGTCGTGACCCTCTCGGACTAACGCCGGGAACCAGTCACGGGTGGACCTTTCGGTCTCACCGCGATCGAGCCAATCAGCCCCCGCGTGGGATAGGGTTGCTCGCCAAATTCGACCTACCTAAGTACCCACGCGGAGGGTAGACCGGGCGATCGCACCTCGCCGCAGGTCGACTTCGGACACGGGCCACTTAAGCGACCCGTTCCGTACTATCAGAATAACCGAGCGGTGTTATCGTCGACCTCGACGGTTCGATTAATTATCGGGCGTATTCAGCCCACTACCAACCCTTTACGTGAAGCAAGATGAGGGTTCAATGGGAGAAAAGACGAAGCGAAGCGGGAGAACAGTTCAACAATAAAGCACATTTATTCGCGGCACACGGGAAGCACACAAATACAATTCCACCAAATGCACACAAAAAAAAAAAGAAAACACAATTCCATTTACACAAAAAGCAAATATAAAAGTGAAAACACAGTGCAGAGCTAATACCGACTACCGAGCACACGGCAACACTTATACAATTCTACTTCACAGACGGCGCCGACAACACATACCCAAAACCAAGGAAAAGAATACCCTCAAGGATGAGGCGGGCCTGAGGCCGAGACCGGGTCGCGCCTACCCGTCTGGTGATGAGACGCGGAGCGGCGATGGCGCCTCACTCCGCGGGCCTCGCGGACAGTGTCAGGCAGGGGGTGGGAAAAGGGGCCCCCTTGGTCGCACTATCTCAGCGCGGGGGAAAACAGGAGGGGGTTGCTGATGCTCGGGGTATAGAGGATCTTTATTATCCCTGGTGTGCGTCTCCACCTCGGCCAGGTCGCGCTGCCGGCCTTCCTCGGGCGTGCAGCTCCCGGCACCGTCGCGAGCACCCCCTCGTCTGCCTTCGCCGCTGCCGCCTCTCCGCCTCTGGACTCTCCACCCTGGACTCTTCTTTGGGCTCTCCTCGTTCGACTCTCTTCAGCTTCTCCAGCTACTGCAGCTACTGCAGCTACTGCAGCTACTGCAGCTACTGCAGCTACTGCAGCTACTGCAGCTACTGCAGCTACTGCAGCTACTGCAGGCTTCGGGCTCCAGACTTCCACACTGCTCTGACTGACGAACACAGTCCTTTTATCCCCCCCGTAGCTTCGCCTTTGACCCCCTCCCTTTGACCTTTCACCTCGCTCCCCATTGGCCCGAGAAAAAGTGGGCGTGAAGGCTTTTCGATCCACAAATTTGCATATATCGATCGTTCTGGAGGCGGGGCCAAATCGCCCCTCGCTCACCGATTGGACGGCAAAAAGTGGGCGTGTGTCGTTTTTGATCCGTGTTTGAAGCACAAAATCCGTGATTTTGTACACGCTGTTCAACGTGCGCCCTGCACGAGTCCAACACCGGTACCCACAGCGGGGCAAGAACGGTGGCGATGCTACGGTTGCGAGGTGTGACGTGAAGGTCGTGGCGGTTGTGGTGAAGCGGCGTTGTGGTTGGTGGTTGATGTTGTAGTTGTGGTGGTCATCATGGCGGTTGGTCCAAAATAAAGATAGTGAAAGAAAAACGGCTATCCTGAAGAGTCGCAGCTCGCATAAATGACATGTATTCCCACTAGACAACGGGTTTGGACCTAACTACACATGTACTTACCGAGATACCTCACCTAAGGGACCTGAATGGTGGTTTGCGAATTTGGTAACCACAACAATATGTAATTCACGTTTGAATATCGTCCTCTATGATGGTAAAATTGAGGATTATGCCACCAATCGTTTTTAATTCGTCAGGCGGAACGGAGAGGTTGGCAAGCTATATTAAGCCGCTTGTTAACGGAACACGCCACAGTGCTCGATATCCACTTGTTGATCAAAAATTACAAATTAAATAACTTGGAAGGTACCTCAAACCGGAAATGACGTCAGGACCTCAAATTAAATAACTTAGACGTTTTGACATATTTTATTGCATTATACAAACTCTCGACTTGTAATATGTTTTAATAAAATTAACTAAACATTATTTTAACTTGAATCAAAATCTGAGGTAAATCTTACTGTTCTGTCTCACCTCGACGACTCGCCGCCATATTTATTTTGAATGTTCGAGATAACGTGTTGGGAATATTAAATACTTGTTTAAAATGAAACTTTTCTTTTACTTTCTATTTCCTTTCTCTTTTTCTTGTGCAGTGTATACACAATATGCGTATAGCCTATAGGTACACCTGTAGAGCATTCAGCAATAATATATCTTGAGGTGTATTAAAATCTTCGTTAGCCTGAATAGCGTTCTTCCTTATGACGTACTTTTATGAGCCATTTGTCGTGTAGAACGAATCTAAAATTAAATTTACGTATGGATTTAGGCTTGGTAATGTTTTTATCACTAGATATTAGAAATCTCATGAAAAAATCTCATCGTTATCGATGTTTACACCGGATGTTAGAAAGCCTGGAGATCCCATCATGGTTGATGTAGCTTTGGGTGCGAAAGAAGAGAGGTGGCCAGGTGGAAATGCAAGGCGAGAAGCGGACGCAGACGACGGTCATAAAAGACGGATGCAGAAAGCATTTCATCTTTTACGGCCGATCTGCCTGCAGCTTACGGAGGACGCGACTACAGAAGGTCTGCTCTGGCTCTCTCAGACGATCGCGTCCTTGGGAAATGTTGAGCTTCAGGAGCTGCAGGAGTACGTGGTCTTCCCTCTGCGCTTCATTATCCACCATCTTCCGTCAATGCCCGCGTGTCGCAGACGAACGTCCGTGTTTGAGAAATCTCTTCACTGCTTGGTACAAGTGCTCGTGCGGACCCGGGTCTCGAACTGTGTGTTCATGCAGGAACTATTCGGCGAGTTGTGCATGGTACTTGGACCTCCCACGGAGGAGTCGAAGGTCTCTGAGGACTTGAAAGTGTCCGTGGTGAAGTCCCTGAAAGCGCTCCTCACATCGGCGTTGGATGACTCGCTCAAAAGCATTTTTGATTTCTTCTTCCTGCCGTCTCTCGGCCATGCCGTGGTGACGCTGCTGTCGCTGGCAGAGCGAGAAACGGCTCGACATCTGCGACTTGATGCTCTCGACTGTTTACTGCTCCTCTTACAGACTGATGATCGGGCAACCTCCACGCATGTTCCTGCTGATGATCGGGCAACCTCCACGCATGTTCCTGCTGATGATCGGGCAACCTCCACGCATGTTCCTGATGATGATCGGGCAACCTCCACGCATGTTCCTGATGATGATCGGGCAACCTCCACGCATGTTCCTGATGATCGGGAAACCTCCACGCATGTTCCTGATGATCGGGCAACCTCCACGCATGTTCCTGATGATCGGGCAACCTCCACGCATGTTCCTGATGATCGGGCAACCTCCACGCATGTTCCTGCTGATGATCGGGCAACCTCCACGCATGTTCCTGCTGATGATCGGGCAACCTCCACGCATGTTCCTGCTGATGATCGGGCAACCTCCACGCATGTTCCTGCTGATGATCGGGCAACCTCCACGCATGTTCCTGATGATGATCGGGCAACCTCCACGCATGTTCCTGATGATGATCGGGCAACCTCCACGCATGTTCCTGATGATCGGGAAACCTCCACGCATGTTCCTGATGATCGGGAAACCTCCACGCATGTTCCTGATGATCGGGCAACCTCCACGCATGTTCCTGATGATCGGGCAACCTCCACGCATGTTCCTGATGATCGGGCAACCTCCACGCATGTTCCTGCTGATGATCGGGCAACCTCCACGCATGTTCCTGCTGATGATCGGGCAACCTCCACGCATGTTCCTGCTGATGATCGGGCAACCTCCACGCATGTTCCTGATGATGATCGGGTAACCTCCACGCATGTTCCTGATGATGATCGGGCAACCTCCACGCATGTTCCTGATGATGATCGGGCAACCTCCACGCATGTTCCTGATGATCGGGCAACCTCCACGCATGTTCCTGATGATCGGGCAACCTCCACGCATGTTCCTGATGATCGGGCAACCTCCACGCATGTTCCTGCTGATGATCGGGCAACCTCCACGCATGTTCCTGCTGATGATCGGGCAACCTCCACGCATGTTCCTGCTGATGATCGGGCAACCTCCACGCATGTTCCTGCTGATGATCGGGCAACCTCCACGCATGTTCCTGCTGATGATCGGGCAACCTCCACGCATGTTCCTGCTGATGATCGGGCAACCTCCACGCATGTTCCTGATGATGATCGGGCAACCTCCACGCATGTTCCTGATGATGATCGGGAAACCTCCACGCATGTTCCTGATGATCGGGAAACCTCCACGCATGTTCCTGATGATCGGGAAACCTCCACGCATGTTCCTGATGATCGGGCAACCTCCACGCATGTTCCTGATGATCGGGCAACCTCCACGCATGTTCCTGATGATTGGGCAACCTCCACGCATGTTCCTGCTGATGATCGGGCAACCTCCACGCATGTTCCTGCTGATGATCGGGCAACCTCCACGCATGTTCCTGCTGATGATCGGGCAACCTCCACGCATGTTCCTGCTGATGATCGGGCAACCTCCACGCATGTTCCTGCTGATGATCGGGCAACCTCCACGCATGTTCCTGCTGATGATCGGGCAACCTCCACGCATGTTCCGGAAACCTCTACAGACCTGCATGCCTCTGTGAGCGCAGATAGGTCCGAGTTGACCTCACCACGAAGGACAGGACCAAAAGTGAATGGTGATAAATCGAATTCCATACACTGCAGTTATCAATCGTCCTGCCTGCGTGGAACAGATCTTTTTATTGTTGGAGATGCACTTGCTTCTTTGCTTCCTGGAATCGTTAATTCCCTTAGCCGCATAATTACAGGAGACATCAAACAGGGACACAAGGTGACGGTTTTGGCTGTTCGGGCCTGGATGCAGGTGGTGCTGTTGGTCCTAGATGATGAATTTCTCAAGAACACTCAAGAGGTACCTCCGGGTATTTTCAAGCAAGATGCTGGACTGAAAGATCCTCGTCTAGCGGATCTAAGGGTCTGGCGGTCATCTGATTGGGTGCAAAAGTCTGTTATGGAGAAGCTTTCTTTGCGGCTGCAAAGTGTCTGCACCTTTCTGGAAGTTCATCAGGCCTGGCAGGTTCGTCTCGAAGCGGCAACTTTTGCTGGACGCCTCCTAACTACCAGTGCCACGTCTCTTGGATCGGTTTCTCAGGGTTTTCTTTTGGATCTACTGCTCAGTACTATACGAGATGACCATCCTCGGGTATGCGCTCGAGGCCGAAGTGAGCTGGCAAAGCTTTTCGATGAAACTAATCAGAGGTTTCAATTTGAGGATACTTTACGAGACCAGTTGTACAAGACCGCCACTCACCTTGTCCATCTGGTGCCATTTGGAACAGACACCGAGAAACTGATGGTGGTTGGGAGGCTGCAGGGTTGCCTGTTAGTGCTTCGCGAACATGTATCGGTTGCTCTTAATTCTTTACCACATCTTAAGCAGCTACTTCGATCACTTTTCCTTCTCCTTGCACCAGATCCAGTGCATGGTCAGCTTCTTGATGTTTCCATGGAGACTGATGAACCCAACTATTCTACAGACTGGCCTAACGTGGACTGTCGGGTCAGTGACTGGCCAATGCCTGGAGCCCCGCATAAACAGTTTGCTTCGTTTTCTGAGGTTTGTGTATACCGTGCAATCCAACAGGTTTGCCGTCTCCTTGGTTACTATGGTGACCTTCAACTTCTTACTTGTGAAATTCTAGAAGAATTCCATGACTCTGAACAACACAGGTGTGTTATTGTTGCTTTTGATGTCATTGCTTTATTTTTGTTGTTGTTGTTGTTGGGTAGGTTAAAGGTCGGAGAATGATTATGGTAAAGAGCTACAACATGGTGAATGAAAACTGATTGGTCAAAATTCCCTATTTCAAAGAAGCATTGGGAGCTATTTTTTCAATGAATAATAATCTACGAGCAGAGCCTACCTGTCGCTTATCTGACCTTCAATTAGGCATCCTGTTTGCAAAAAAATTTCTATATTGGTCACTATGCAGACTCAAAACAGCTTCTGGGGACGTGGTCACATAGCCCATGTTACTTCCCTCACAAAGCTGTATCTCCACCCTGAGCTCAGAGTTTGTAGCTTTCACCTCCTTACCCACCCCTCACCCTGGCCCGCACGTCCCTTGCTGCAAGAAATGTTTCCCTCACACGATGCCCCGGCTCCTGCTGGTTATTTCCCCACTTTTTACAGGCCCCTCCATTTTTGGCGAGAAGGAGAAAGGAAGACAAATTTACCTGTGCATAGAGTGCTTTAACCCCTCCCCACCAACCCCCCTCCCCATTCTCACGTTCTGCTCACCCCACCCCCCCCCCTTCCTCCCTTTGCTCCCTCGTCCCCAATTCATCCTGATGTCCCTTCCTGCTAGAGATGTGACACATGATGATGGGCTTTGACAGGCCCCATTCGATTGACTGTTCAAATATTTTGCTTGGATGCAAGAAAACACGAATAGATGAGTTTCTGGAATGCAAGAGGGTTCAGGTGCTAAATTTTTCACGTCGTATAACTAAAATGCTATCGCACTACTTTTTATCGTGCTAGTCACGTGAACATTATGCCGTGCCGATACGATTTTTAAGCACTGTTCACCCCGTCATTGGCAACTGTGACATGCGATCGCAATTTCAAAAACATTTCATCATTGATTCACTGATCAACATTATATTTTTTGTCTTTTTCAGATTAAAAATTGATACAGTATTTTCTTTCGGGCCATGTATCCACAGAAAAGACCAAATTAATCAGAAGCTGCATTTCTGATGTGATAAGGGCAACTTCTCGAGGTAGAGGACCAAAAAGGGGCACAGTTACGAGGGCATTGAGAAAATGGGAAAGAAGAAAAGTAAACTTATCTGTGACTGATTTGATTGCATTTAGAGCACAAAACAGAAGCTTAGCAGAGATTTATTGGTCAACAAACAGATGATTAGAGTGAAGTCGTTATCGTGTCATTGCGAATCCCCACGCTTCCCACTTGAAGCAAAATTGAAAGATGGCAAAAAGTTCCACCAGGAATGATCCAATATCACCTTTTGAGTTTCAATTCCCCCCCCCCGCCCCCATTTTGACCCCCATGACGCAAAGTCTCCACCTGCGGAATGAACCGAGGGTCAAATACAAAAAAAATCGTTGCAAATTTTATGCGGCATCCTTCATGTTGATTCTTTTTACAAAGTTTCATGAAACAATGAACATTCCCGTAATTGTATTTTTTTTTTAAACATTCCCGTAATTGTATTTTTTGTTTTTTTGACCCCACCCCAGAGGGCTGGGCAAAAATGATAATGCTCTCGCACCTTCGTGCCACATGGTGATCTTAACTACCAAGTTTGGTAAATTTCTGCCTGACCGTTTAGGATGAGATGGCGTGACAGACAGACAGACAAATAGGCGGACATGGGTAGTCGATCATGTCGAATTTAGTCGTTTTTCAGCCGTTACTAGCCAACAAAAGCGTCCATAGCAACTGTTCTTTCTCGCACATAACTAGGACATACCATGAACCTACCATACCAGTTTCATGTATATCTGACTCGTAGTCTCTGAGATATAACGAACTTCGTTTTTTTATTGTTTTCGACCAGGGTTCATTCAAAGTCTATCTTCTCTGACAGTTTTCATAGGATCTGGCTGGAAAATTTTGACAATATGACTAAATGTACTGCCCACAGTCACTCGTGGCCCGATTTTTGATTTTCGAAAAAATTAATTTTTGAGATTTTTTTTTGAAAATTTCAAAGGTCCGTTGCTCGGCAATGGATGGGTCCATAGCAACAGTTCTCATTTGCACACAACTAGGTCATGGTATGAACCTACCAACCAAGTTTCATCGAAATCACCATTGTATTAACGGAGCACTGGACCGAACAGACATACATACAGACAAGCCGGTAGGCGGACATGGGTAGTCACCTACCCAATAGAACCTGACGCGATGGGCCCGTTCGATGGGGAATGACCTGAGGATTAAACACAAGAAAATTAATGATGCGAGCTTCAAGGGTTAATGCTGCAGATTGTTTTTTCGTGAAAATACCCCCACATTTAGAGGTTTTTCGGCCGTTGCTCGGCAACGGAGGGGTCCATAGCAACGGTTCTCTCACACATAACTAGGACATACCATAATCCTACCATACCAGTTTCATGTATATCTGACTCATAGTCTCTGAGATATAACGAACTTCGTTTTTTTTTATTGTTTTCGACCAGGGTTCATTCAAAGTCTATCTTCTCCGACAGTTTTCATAGGATCCGGCTGGAAATTTTTGACAATATGGCTGAATGTACTGCCCACAGTCGCTCAGGGCGCGATTTTTGATTTTCGAAAAAATATTTTTTTTATGATTTCTCAAAAATCTCAAAGTCCCGTTGCTCGGCAACGGTGGTGTCCATAGCAACGGTTCTCATTTGCACACAACTTGGTCATGGTATGAACCTACCAACCAAGTTTCATCAAAATTGCCATTGTATTAACTGAAATCGCCATTTTAAATACTGATAATAAGGGTAGAACAAATCTGAAAAAAAACATTTTTGGAATTTTTTTTTTCGACTAGATCGACTACCCAACAGACAGACAGACAGACAGACAAACATATCGACGGAAATACTGATAAGGGTAAACTATATTGACTACCCAACAGACACAGCCGATTACAATATCCCCCATATATATATTTTTTCCAAAAGCGTGGGGATAATAAAGAAAATTCGCTTCTCTGTTGCTAAAGAATAATTTTGTGATAGAGCAACATTTTGACCTAAAAGAAACAATTTTAATCTTTTTTTCGCATATATATATATATATATATATATATATATATATATATATATATATATATATATATATATATATATATATATATATATATATGTATATATGTATATATATATGTATATATATATTTATATATATATGTATATATGTATATATATATATATATATATATATATTTATATATGTATATATATATATATATATATATATATATATATATATATATATATATATATATATATATATATACGAATATTGAAGAAGTTAACAAAGTGCAGTCCATGCAGTTTCTAATGTCAGTGACTCCAAGGTTTAATGACCAGACTTGTAGTTATAGTATCCATGGGCGATGTAACGCTTGCAATGATTTTACAACACGTAGCACTGTCGTTGGGGCATCTCTGACTGCATATAAAATACAGTCCAATGGGGGAAGAAGACCGTCGTGAAGGTGGCACCTCTGTCGGCCCTCTTGTCTAATATAATGTACAAGTTATATGTTGGTTGAAAAAGAAATATACATTTATGTATATATTGCCTAATGCATTTAACAGGCATTTTTGAGACTCATTAATAATTTGAGTATAATTATAGTTGATAAATATGTGTGGGGATCTCGATGCAGATTGAAGAACTCGTCTTGCTGGTGAAGGCTCGTGTCAATCTCGATGCACTTTGTCACGTGCTGTCATTAACTACAATTTGGAGTTCTTGGCAAAAGGAAAAACATTATATGCCCTTGGCTTGGGCGAAAGAATCGATTACCCGGTTAGAATCTATTCCCTCCATCGGAACCGGGAATCGAACCTTAAATTCTACAGAGCCGATTATTCAATCATTTTTGCATACGTAATATGTAGTTGGTCTGTAATATTTTATGCATGGTAGCTCATGTTCTGTCTCTTGCTGGAAGGTTTGCTGGGCATATTTAAATATTTATCATTTGTCATCATCATTACACAGCTGCTATGGCAGCCACTTCCAAATTGGCCACCAAAAGTCACACTCATTTTATCAACCTACTTGACCCAGGTACGATATATTGTTGTGGATCGGGGTTCGGTGGCGATGAATGACCACTAGGTGGAGCAGTAGAGTTGTCTCCCACCGAACACCCGGAATTTAGGTCGTGACTCTCGGACAACTCCGAAAAGTCACTGGTCACTTAAAGACCATGATCGCCAATTCTCTGACGGCGTGGGGTAGGGTCGTAGACAAATTTCAATATACCTAAGTACCCACGTCGTCAAATTACCGGGGTAGTCACACCCTCGGCCGACTCTGTTCGAACCGAGTCGCAGGTACCGCCTCGGATCCGGCATAACCGAGCGGAGTTACCAGAGCCGCGCCAGTCCCAATAACGACTTACGGCACCAACGGCCTTACTATTTCTCAAGCCCGAACCATGCTAGGCCAATGGAAGGAAACACGGACAATGAACTGGAACATTTAACACGGGGGTGGGGGGGGGGGGTTATTTATAAACAATGGGGAGGGGAGCACACAAAGAGCAGAGTTATCCGAATAAAAGAAATGCAGGCAATGTACAGTGAGCGAAAAGCACTTAACGGTTCTACTTAACAGACTGGTGCCACACACACACGCACACCCAAAGAAATGGTGGCTCTTCAGCTCGGGAGGGAAAGGCGAGCTGAGGGCAGGGGCCTATTCTTGCACCTGCCCGCCTCGTGCGGTCTGGTCAAGCTTGTCCGATGGTGGGACTCGAACCCACCGCCAACAACGCAGCACCAAGGACCAGGAATGACGTAACGGACGCCAGCCAGCACGGGAATGGACCAGACAAGACGAGCACCCGCGGGTTGACGAGAACGCCAGCAGGCAAGACGAGGCTTCTTCTCTTTCTCCTTCTTTCTTCCTTGACGGCTCGCCACCTACTCTTATCTATCCCCTCCCCCACGGGTCGAGGGAACCGCTCTGAGGGACTCACCTCCAGATTGGATGAGGGGCGAACATCCCATCTGGCTGGGCGGGGCCGCCCCTGAGGTGGTCAGCCTCCTGATTGGACGAGGCATCTCGGGGGGTGTGTCGAGGTGTCTTGGAGGCCCACTCCCTGAAGAGGCTCCGTAGTAGCTTTCAGCACGCTGGCCTCCCATTGGCTGTGGCGCGTGTGCGATGCTCCCCCTTCACTCATTGGCTGGAGGAAACGTTCCATGCCCTTCCTCAGGGCGGAGCCTCGATCTGAGGTGATGGAAGCTCCACCCACGCCTTCAGCCAAAAACACGTGGGCAATGGCGACCGGGTTGAGTGAGGGACGGTGCCGCTCATGTTGTTGTTGTAGTAGATGTATAAAACCTGACTATAAAATAACTTGCAGCGGAAACAACAAAATTCCCATTAGACATAGGGGATGGATTCTAACTATACACATACTTATCAAAATAACTCAACTACGGGGACTCTGGCTGTTTGTGTGCAAAACGTTTCCAAATCCGTAACAATATGTCACTAATCTCCAATCAAAGTTGTGTATTCTGGTCTGTTTGACAAGGAGGACAACATATGGTCACAACTCAGATAACTGTGTTAAATTGAAACACATTAAATAAATGATTTTATAAGTTCTTAAATTTTTTTTAATATTGTTACGGCTGTGGAAATTCGCAGAGCACCATATAGGTCCTTAGATCAGTTATGTCGACAAGTCTGTGTTCAGGTAGATTTCCCCACCGATGTTTAACGGGCAATTATTCGTGTGCAGGGCTGTGATCTTTGAGTTAGCCGTTTTACTTTTACTATCGTTATTTTGGACCAACCGCCATTGCTACCACCACAAAGCGCCACCAACTACAACAACCGCCTTAACCACCACCGCCCAACCACACCACCCTCACGACCACCACAAAATGCCAGCCACGCCACCATTACGACAACCACCGTAACCGCCTTCACCACAACCACAACCGCATTTCCACCTCGGCACACGTTTGCGAGAAGCCTGGCATTCATCGGGGGAAAGCAGACGGCCCCACCCCCCAACGAATAACATCTGCGCTGGCCAACGCAGCAGGAGAATAACCCAACACCAAGGATTATAAAGCGACACTAACTATAAAAAAGAAGAAGAATGAGAAAGGCCCCGATTCGGCGAGGAAAACGCCCTTCTGCTGGAAGAGGGGGGCAGAAGCGAGGGGTGAGGCGCCATGGAGATAAAAGGGCGCGCTGGACGCAAGGTCTGAGCTGCTGGAGGCTGTAGAGGTGTGAGGAGGAGAGGAAAGAGTGTCGTGTCGGAGTTGTGGGCAGTTGTGTGGAGCCGCGCTGTGAGCTGAATCAGCCTGGAGTCGGGAGTCTCTGCAGTCGGTGAGGAGCTGGAGAGAGAGGAGCGCAGCGGAGCTAAGGTGCGCGGCCTGCCGGACCATGCCTAACCGTGGGTCACTGGAGAGGGGACATCGAGTGCGCCCTAGCAAGTCACCATGAGGGACAAGGTAGCCAGCTCGGTCTCTCGGAGCCTTTGCGGTCTACACGGCTCCGTGTTTATAAAGACCCCAAGGGGTCCAGTCTCCCCCTCGTCTGTCCTGGGGTTTTTCCTTGTTTTTCTTTGCATGAACGTTGTGGTGCCATGTCTTTAAGTAGGACTGTTAAGTGTGTACATAATAGATAGACGGTCGCTCTTTTGCATTGCTTTTGTTGGTTGTATAATTGCATGCGTGCTTTTGTTTTGCCTTTATCGATTGCAAACTGCATGCGTGTCTTGCCTTGCTTGATACATGACTGCTTGACTGCATATGTGCCGCTTATTCAATAAATGTGCTTGTTTAAATGTTAACCCACTCGTTGCGTCCTTTTCCATAATTGAACTGCCGTTCTGCGTTCGGAATATTGTTGGTTTTTAAATAGCCAATAAAGTGATCGGGTCCAACGGGGCTGCGCGATAAATACCCCGCTCGGTTATCCCTGAACGAAGCGAGCTGCTCAAGCGGCTCGTTTCAAAGCGGCCCCGTTGAGGTACAGTCTCTCGGTAGTCTGTCCGCGCGATTAATTAGGTATATCGACAATTCGGCGATTGACCCTGTAGCGCGTGGGTAGAGTGTTGACGAGGCTGTGGTGTGCTTGAAACACACCCGTGACTGGTTTTCGGCGTTGATCCGGAAAGCCGCGACTGGATTGTCCGTTCGGTGGGCGAGGCGGCCGCCATTGGCTAAACGCGGTCGCTCACACGCCGGCAGGCGAGAATCTACAACAATATCGAAGACAATCTCCACTCATGGCTCACAGACTTCCTCTCCTGTCACAGCCAACGTGTGGCCCGAAATGGAGTTCTCTCATCCCCTCCTCCTGTCCAGGCTGGAGTTCCTCATGGTAGCATTCTGGGCCCTGTTCTTTTTCTGTTTTTCATCAATGATCTCTCCGACTCTCTGAAAAATCCTCTTTATCTCTTTGCTGACGACTCCACCCTCTGTCGTACCATCAGTCATCCCTCAGACCGGTAAGCCGCAGCTTCTTCACTCTATGTAGATCTGGATAAAATCTCAAACTAGTCCAACACGTGGAACATGTCTTTCAATCCTGACAAATCTCACACTTTCACTGTCTCTTCGAAAGGACCGTTTGGAACCCCCCCCCCCCCACCCCATCCACTTTCTCAACAATCTTCTGGAAGAAGTTCTTTCATTGAAGCTTCTGGGTCTCACTATCTGCCATGATCTTTCCTGGGGAAGACACATGTCCAACCTGGCTTCCAAAGCCAGTCGCCGACTGGGAATCCTCAGTCGTGCAAAGTACTTCCTCGGCCCACCTAAGCTTCTGACCACTTACAAAGCTTTCGTCCGCAGCCTGATGGAGTACTGCTCTTCTCTCTGGGCTCGTGCTTCTGCCTCACATTTCTTGGTTTCATGCTGTGGAAACCAAGGCATTTGGGATCATTGGTATTTCTCGTGATGAGGCTGAGTCTTTGGGTCTCTCACTCTCTCACCACAGGTAGGTCGGTGGTCTTTCTGTCTTCTTCCGTCTCCTCTCTGGTCTCGCCCCCCACCCCCCCCCCTGCTCTGTCCTACCATATTGCCGCAGGGTGCTCAACGTCCGCCAACAACCCCCTTCTGATAAAACTACCAAAATCACTGCTCACCTTCACGCTTTCATTCCTCTTTTTTTCTTGCCTTTCGAATAAACTCCCATGCTCTCTTCAATCCCATTCTTACCTCCAGGCCTTCAAAACAGCTGTTCACCACCACCTCTTATCTTCCTCCATGCAAAACCTCGATCTTTTCTACCCCGTTAATCCACGCCAAACCCACCTCCTTCAAACTCCCTGCTCTCTTTCCTGAAAGTCTCTGAAATGTCCATCTTTTATACCCCGTGTTCCCTGCCCCCATCCCTCTCCCTTCCACAGATCTCCGAATGTCTCTGTTCCCCACTGTTTTGTCCTTCTCTCTCCCGCTCCTCTTGTCTCATGCCCCCCTTGCTGTGCGTTGTGTGTTGGCTCTCATACGAGCCTCGATAATGTACAGGAAAAAATTGTGCCCAATATCCCAGGAGATTGCTTGGGCAGCACTGATGTTCTGCACAGAGTATGGTCCCAATTGACTGGATTGATAATTATTATTATTGGCATCATTTAGTAAGTCTGATGTTGAATAGGTTATATTATTTAATTATGTTGAGATAAAAATTATTATTGTTTTTTTATTATTTGTGTAATTGTGCTGAATTTGGCATTGGAAGAATGTGGTTGTTCAATTGATTGCAATTTTTCTTTGTAGAGTGGCAGCTACAATGGTGCTTGTGGAGGTTGTGGTGGGTGCAGCAGGGTATGGTTTAAGCCATGTTCTATGGAATCGTCATGAGACAAGAATATCTGAAGAAGAGCTCAAACAATTGTCCAAAGCTCTTGTTGAAGAGTTCACCAGTCCTCAGCACTGGCAGCTGGATGTTGACCGAGAGATGGGACATCTGAAATGTGATGATCATGCATGGAATGGACGAAGATTAAATGCCATCGCTGCCAAGCCAGCAAAGCATTTGGGTTCAGTAGGTAATCAAAGCCTTGAGATCTCTGCCCCCAGGATTTTGGTTTAAATTGCTATAGCGCCTGGCAATACTGTATGTGGTTCTTCAAATCAGAAAACTTGCCTCAGCTGTACACACTTCCCTCAGACCCCTCCCCCTCACTTCCTTTCTCCATTTTGAATTCCCTCTCCCTCCTCACACTCCTCACCTATCTTCTGTCTCTCATCCTCTACCCTTCTTTCCCCTTTTGGTACACACAAGGAGGACTGCAAGGAGAGAGGTAGCATGTTGAGGCTTGGTGAATGTCATGTATAGCCCAAGTTAAAGACAACTCTGTAGTGCGAACATCAGAACTGAACCTTTCCACGTGACAAATTTGGTGCTTGAATGTTTTCTTTTTTGGGGTGGGTGGGGGGGGTGAGGGGCAACATGAGTAAAACTTTATTTTGTGTGTGTGTGTGTGTGTGTGTGTGTGTGTTTTGTGCAAAGGACATTTCAGCCAAGTGCTTCATACTGTAGCCTGGCGGTTAAGAGTTCAGATCGAGGGTTTGGCTGCACTCGCAGGTGTACTTGGCCCAC
The DNA here is from genome assembly GCF_056783735.1 of Eptatretus burgeri. NCBI lineage: Eukaryota > Metazoa > Chordata > Myxini > Myxiniformes > Myxinidae > Eptatretus > Eptatretus burgeri. Next base: position 45,544,000 of record NC_140967.1, read on the forward strand.
AATTCCAACCACTGCTGCAGCCTTGTCTTTTCCCTCTGATAGAAAAAGCTGGTGAGAGTAGCCTAGCAATCAGCCACACAGCAAGACTCGCCCTTCGAGCCATTGCCCGTGCTCTCGGGCTGCCCTCACCGCGGCATCTGGTTTCGGACAATGTGGACTATTTGCTCGATGCTGTCTCCACGGGACTGCGCTTTGGAGGAACAGGGGTTCAAGGCCAGGCAGCCCTGAGAGTTCTACGTGCCACTTTGCAGCGCAGCAACCGCAAGTCCCTGCCCATTCTGCGACATGCAGCACTCGACCTACTCTCTGCACTTGATGTGCACCACTCGACTCGAGCTGCTCTCTATTGTTCTGCACTTCATGCTCTAGCCCAAGCACTTGGTAATCACACCCATTTGCTGCACATCATTCTATATTAAACGTAAGAAAAGTCACTCTAAAAGTAAAAGTTTTTTGTTTCACCACAAGTCCTTGTCATTGTTTATAGAATGTTTCTCATAGTGATGCAGAAAACACACATTTGACATTCAGCACTTGAAATGATTGTTTTGCTCTCAATGTGCTCTGAAAGGACTCATTTGCTTTTTTTTTTTCTGATAAGAAATTGATGGAAGAACAGCCCTGTTCTTGTCTATTAAAATTTGCATGAAGATAACTTGTCGAATGGTGGCAGACTTTGTAAAAGGAAGGTTTTTAGCTCGCCTGTTCGAAGAACAGAGAGCTATAAGCCTGTATCTCACTGGGCTGCGACAGCTCACGACAAAATGTGAACGGGATTCTCCAAAATGTCTCAATGTTCGCGGTGGTTCTCAATTTCCTCGCGCGAGTCGCAGGACGTCGCTCCGGTGTCGCTTAAATTTTGAACATGTTCAAAAAATTCGTGCGTCAAAATAGTCGCAGAGTCGTCACGGTTGTCTCGACCTGGTCTCGAACCCTTCTCAATTTAGTTTCCGTGAGTCAGAAGGTGCGACAAATGTGAGACAACTTTGTGAGGGATTGGTGACCTATGAAACTAAATTGTGACTGATTGGAGAAAAAAATGATAATCTGTCCTGGGACCCCTCAGAGTTTCGTAATTATATCGCAATTTGTTCTCAATGATGTGAGACATACGCAAAAATAAATTCAGTGTGATTCCAAGTGAAAATTATCGCAATTTTGTGTCTAACTAGTCGCGAGCTGTCGCAGCCCAGTGAGATACAGGCTATAGCGATACCCCCGGTGTGAGCATCAGCGTCAGCGTGAGCGTGAAAATGTTAAAGTTTTTGGTGCAAGTTATTTCCTTTCTAATGTTTTTATCTACCACACTATTTTTTACTGATTACAATATACAAATACATATATTGCTTTAAAATTATTTGGATCAGACTTCACTGCAATGCTTTATAAAAAATATTATTGGACTTGTCTTTTAAAAACGATAAATGTATAAACAGGCGAGCATTGAGTGGCTTTGACACCAACTCTGGTTAATATTGTTGCGCACCTGGGGTCGGGGCGAGAAGACCACGAGGGAGGGGGGGGAAGCTACCTCAGGTTCCCACCAGACTCTCCGGAATCGTAGGCCGTCGCACACGGGCAACTCCGTGACGCGGCGGGTCGCTAGTCGACCGTTAACGCCAATAACAACCACAAACGCCAATAACTCAACCACGTGACTTAGGGTCCTCCGTCGGCTGGATGCTGGTTACCTAATAGTCACGTGATCTAATTACAAGGGAACGCCTTCGTTACGCCTTGTTCATACCGGATCAGATGCAGCTGAGCATAACTACCAAGGACGTACCGGCTAGAAAACAGATCGTTGGGGGATAACGTCCTGGTTAATCTAGGATATGGACCATGCAGGACCAATGAAGGAAAAGACGAAAACGAGCTGGGAACATTTCTATACAAAGCATTTAATTACAATCAAGCGAGGAAAGGTATGTGGCACAGTGAATCGGGTTTGTTGGTATGTACAGCAGAGATAGCAAGGAATTTGTGGAGTGCGACAAAAGGCAAGCAATATACAAAAGCAGACACTGAGCAGACTTATGAGTCCAGGCAAAATAAGGTTTGATCGGGAACAAATTGCAACAGAATTTTTTTTAGCACAATGCATTTCTATGAGGTCCCCACAACACCAAACTAAAAGCCCTAAGAAATCCCTGTTGCGGAAATATGTCTAATTTGCATAAATCCAATATGGTGGCCAATTATCAATATTGTGCCATATCTTTGCTCACAGATGACATATTTGGGTGATTTCAACTTCTAGAATGGGTATTTTGTATACAAGGATGCATTTAGAATACTTTTAAACTTCCCTGGAACAAAATCTCATTTTTTGGCCTCCTCAAACAAATCCAATATGGCCTCCAAATATCAATATTTTGCCACATCTTTGCTCTTGGATGATATATTTGAGCCATTTCAACTTCTAGTATATATCTTTTGCATACAAGAATGCATTTAGAGTATTTAACAACTTTCTTGGATGTATTTTGATGCACATCTCATTTGCATAAATCCAATATGGCTGCCAAATATCAATATTTTGCCATATATTTACTCTCAGACAACAGGTTTGAGCGGTTTATATTTCTCGAATATTTGAGGGGATCAAAGGCTAAATTTGGGATAGTTTAATATTTTGATTGGATGGGTTTAAATAAAATCATGGATGAATTTAATAAAATCCAATATGTCCACCAAATATCGATATTTTGTGATCAAATTTATGACAGTCACTTCTTTGGCTAGTGTTTCATTGCAGGCATATCAATACCCTACTGAAGATGCCCATCAAGGTCATCATTATAGTCATCAGTGAAATCTGGTAGCTGTGAGTTGGCACAACTTGTCCCACGGCATTCTCCACAAACAGCACTGCAATGCAGATTATACTTTCTGCATGTTCACCTCTTTGTATTACAGTCTGTTTTACAGCTACAGCAGATGACATCCAGTAGTTTTGATGGGGCTGCAAGCTGGTCAGTTTGTATTGGCAAACATTGTCCATCCACCATGTGCCATCCCCACTCTTCCGGCCTCATATTGATGCTTCTTCCTTTCCACTCCATCATCTGATAATATACATGGAGGCTGTGATACTTTGCTGCTGCTGAGGTTGGGGGTAGAGTTTGAGGTTCTACATGAGATGTGCTCTTGGAAACCTTCTCACAAAATCGCCTGTATCGTAAAGTGTCCAGTCCTTGTTCTTGTTCTTTGGCACCACCATATAATGACACAAGTGCTTTTTCTCCTGCTGCAATAATGTCCTGTTTTGCCACATGTCCTTCTTGGCTGAACACCTTAGCTTGCTGACGGAACAGGGCAACACTCTTGATCTTCCTTACTGCTAAACTCTTTCCCAATCCAAACAGGCGAGAAGTTGTATCGCAGCCAATGATTGCATGGATAAATAACACATGGTCACAAACATCAGGACCAATAAATTCCTTTGACTGCTTTATGCACCATATCCTGGTCTTTTTTGCTGATTGCCTGGGCTCTGGGGCCAGGAACAAGTCATGTGCATCCAGTTCAGCATGATGCAGTAGGAGGATGAGCAAGTCCGTGTCATCCCCCATCAGGACAGTGTCATTGATTCTAGCAGATGCAACAGCTGTTTGGACAAAAAGCAAATCGGCATCATGCTTTGCATGATCTATATTACACCCAGCCCGCTCTAGTTTGTTACCAAGATAAACAATAAATCGCTGTTTGTTTGTCACATTTTTCAAGAATTCCTCCTTCTTAGACTGTTATAACCATTCCACCAGTGAAGTTTACTGTCATGCCTGAACAAGCCCCTGTCCTTCTCATGTGCGTGGCATCTTTTGTTGTTGGACCGTCTTGGTATCCATCAAAGATAATGGTAGCAGCCCCATATTTATGTGTAACATATGTGACATAAAGCTGACTGACACTCTCATATGTGGAACCTCTTGGCCATGAAAGACGATGAAGTAGCGCACCACCATCGAGAATATACTGGACATTTCCAATTGGTTCTCGTTGCTCCCCTTGCATGGTCTTCCAGAGAACATCGGCAAGGACAGCCTTATTGGCCTGCAGGTGAAGGAAGGAAGATTCAAACAATGCTGGGGGGTAACGAGACAGTTCATATTTGAAGAGTGACTGTGGATCTTCACAGCGCTCCCCAATGGTTAACAGTCTCTGGAAGATCAACTGTGGATCTACCTTCACAGATTCTCCTTTGATCTTGACAGTTGATCTTGAATTAAGTGTCACTGCTCGATCACATTTCCGGAAGGTGAACTCTTCTACAGATTTCCCAACCATGGATGCTAGAATCTTTTCTCCAACTGTTCTTGATCTTTCAACATTGACTCCTTCCTGGGCTGTCATGCCATTTGCAATGTTAAACGGGGACTGATCCCGTGCGAATGGATCTCTCTCCCTGAGATAGCTGATAAGATCAAGGGTGTCATTGACATCTCTAGCTTGTCTAGCTTTTGACAGGTCTTTGTGCTGGTCACTGGTTTCAAATGAGATGCCACCGAGCTTCTGCATGGCCTCGTTGATATTTGCACATGCTGGCATGGAAAGGACCCACGCCAAACGCTGAGTTTCTGTCATTCCTTTTCCTCTTGTCAGGCCTCCATGTGTCTTTATACTTCTCATCAGCACTTGCTCAATTGTGATATCCGTGGATAGTCCTGCCCAGTACCTATCATTGCGCCTCACCACATGGTATCCTTTCTTAAATTGCTGATGGACATCTGGATGACTTTCCGGCAGATTAAGCATCATTTGCAGGTATACATATGCAGACTTTGCATATAACATGTGTCCCAGATGCATCCAATGAAATTAAGTATTACAAATGCATCCGTGGATCCAAAGATCTCATTATAGAAATTTAAATCACTGAAATACATCATCTGAGAGCAAAGATTTGGCAAGATATTGATATTTGGTGGCCATATTGGATTTATGCAAATGAGATTTTGTTCCAGGGAAGTTTAAAAGTATGCAAAATGCATCCTTGTATACAAAATACCCATTCGAGAAGTTGAAATCACTCAAATATGTCATCTGTGAGCAAAGATATGGCACAATATTGATTATAATTGGCCGCCATATTGGATTTATGCAAATTAGACGTATTTCCGCAACAGGGATTTCTTAGGACTTTTAGTATGGTGTTATGGGGACCTCATAGAAATGCATTGCGCTAAAAAAAATTTTGTTGCAAATTTTTCCCGATCAAGTGGAAAAATGGGCTAGATTGCTTTGACTATTCTCCAAACCCTTGACTTGTGGTGGCAGTTCCCCATTGACCAGCTCAGTTTGAATAGGACCTTTAAGGAGCTCCCGGAAGCAGTTGGTAGCTGAGTCATCTTCATCAAGCTTTATGTATGCACCAACCCAGGTTTTATTGGTGATACCCACAAATTTCCCACCCTAGTCAGCACCAGAGAAGTTGTGGAGTTCAATCAGGTCTTGACACTTATGACGTCCAATCACTTGAACTCGCTCCACCACTTCAATTTCTCTATTTCGTGCCCTTGCCAGTTAAAAACTTGAGACGAGTGTGAGTTCCAAGACGACCACAAGAGACCGGGTCGAGGAGAAGCGTAAGGACATCAGTGTCAGGTGACCAAACACATACTTCCCGCCAATCACTCTCAGCTACAGAGGCAAGGACTTTATGAGGAATCACTGTATCAGCCTCTTCGTGTGAATGATCTTCCTCAAAATCACAGCCCTTGATCTTGGTGTCGTACACGACGATCAACTTGACGTTGTTGCTGCTGGAGAAATGTTGCATCAAACCCTCAGCGAACATACATGTGAGGCTACTTTTGGTCCTTGAAGCAGATAAAATCTCCTTGAGAGACATGGTAAGTTTCATTTCTGGATTAATTTGTAATTCTGTGGACGTCATGGCTCTCTTTTGGCGAGTCTTGTTTTTCAGAGACTGATCCTGGTAACGGTCAAAGACCACTCGACCCTCGTTGTAGCCGACCATCATGAACTCATTGCGCTTGATGAATGCCACTTGAAGGTCAGAGAGCTTCTGCATGGTCGGCGTTTTCTTCATGCTCTGAAGCACAGCCATGGCATCAACAATGAGAACTTTAGGTGGTGGACTCGTTGGTGCTGTATTGAGAAGAGTGGTAGATTGAAGTGGTTGAGCCTTAGCTCCTTCAACGGCGTGCATCAGACTGGCCTTGTCAGCTGGGATATAAAGAGAGCCGTCAACAGAGCAAAGAGAGCGTGGCACCACAGACATCTCGTATTCCCCAACAGTCTCCTCCAGTTTTGGTACCAGCTCAGGGTGACTTTCTTGAATAATAAGGAATCTGCCCAGAAGTTCACGCAACTTGATGACCTTGTCACCCACGTGGACTCGAGTTTTCTCCATACAGTTTGAGAAGGTCTTTAGCTTGAACTTCTTCATTGGGTCCCAAACTGAGAGTATTGATGTGGGCAACAATGTCATGGACTAACTCCTCAAAGCGCTGCTGTCCCTTCTCTGCAAAGTGCAGAATGTCATTTTTTGCAACATCTGGTACAAGAGCGGAGGATACCAGGCTCTTCAGAGGAGACTTTTCTGTGAATGGATTGCCACCACAATGCAGCTCGATGGAGTGACGGAGCTTCAGAGCATTTTCTCTTGACCTGACAGCAACAGCACTGGAAAGATGGTAGTGTTCACTTCGTTCAGATGACCTGGAGGCTCGAGGGAAGCTGTGGAGGAACTGCTTTACTATATGAGTGTGATGGTAAGAAGTCTGTCCAGAGCGGCTTCATCTTGACTCAATCCAACCATCCGGCCATGACGCTTCAACAACTTGATTTCTTGCTCCAGAGTTTGGTCAGTAAAAAGGTGAGTGAAGGGAACCTCTGATTTTGTCACAACGAAGTCACCTGACTTCAGTGCTTCCCATGCAGCAGGGTCATCCTGTTCCAGAGTGTTCATTTGAGCAAGATGGGCAGGCATGAGGCGTGCATAATTCAGGTGATCGTGTGCGAATAAATATTTGACGTTCTCTAGTGCAGCCAAATAACCTTCCCAGTCACCCGAGCGACATGCACCGATAAGATGCAGAAGGCTCTCTACCTGCTCGAGGTACTGCATGAAAACTGTGTGAGCTCTCCTATGTCTTTTTTGTCTTCAAGCGGCTTGACATTCTCTGAGTATGAGGACTGGAGATTGTGTAGATCTCAACCATATCTGGACTGCGCTCGTGGAGAGCCTTCTTGAGAGCGCTGCATTGGACACGGAGAGGTCCAGGTGAAAGGGCGGCAGAAATGGCTTCAAACCTAATCATCATGATCGCCAGGCTGGTTGTGATGTGATACTCAACGCCTCGCTTGTATGCCTTGCTGCCATAGATTCCACGAAGAGCTTCAGAAGTGTATGCGCCACTTTCAATGGCACACGTATCTATCTATTCCACTTCCGTCAATCGTTTTGCCAAGAGTATGCAGGCAAATAAATCCAATATGCAGAACACCTGGTAGGAGGAGCCAGTGTTTGTTACCAACTGACTGCTGAATCTTGAGGGCACGGCTGTAAAGATCCAGATCGAGCGTTATGAGGACTCTTCTCTCAGGATCGAGCACAAAAGCAGATATGCCCTGAGTCAACATCAGAACAGTAAAATAGGGTTCCATAGTCCGTGGGCGAGGTCCTGAATAGTGGAGCAATAACCTCTGTGTTAGTCAGTCCATGATTCTGTGAGGAGCTGGATAGTAGCAGCCCAAGTTGGCATCACTCTGTCCTTTGCCAACTTCTCACTCTTCGGTGTATGTTCTTTCAGCGAAATAATAGAATCAGCAGTATTTCGGACATTTTGAGTCTCGGCTTGATTTTACTGTTTATCTGTTTCCTGTTGGTTTTCAGGCTCTACGTGTTGGTCATCTGTACCGAAGTAATTAGCAAGGGCCCAGGTGTGAGTGAATTCTGTTGAAATGAGACTTTCGTTTCCCAGTTAGTTGACCGCAAAACGTATCGGCTTGGTTTTGATGATTGGCTCTTGCAGGTATTTGACTTTAAAGGCTGGTGGTGCAGGAGAAACGAGCTTTTCTGGGAGCACAAGTGGTTGGTTGACGGGTTCTCCATCTTCTGCTCGCTGGTTAGTCACGACCACTGTACCATGGAATGTGTTCTGTCCAGTTGGTGTGACTTCTAAGAGGTCAATGTTATCCACAGCAAACCAGATGTTCACTCCTTTCTTCACAAAATCTGGGGGACAAAATCCACCATTTTCATTCATCTGCTGAAGAACACCTTGTTGCACGTGAATTTCAAAGTCAAGGATCCTCCGGTAGTCACTCCCAATGTACACTTCTGTGAGGTTATTGACGAGGCTCTTGTCATGTACTCTGGAATGAATGGTGAGAGGTATGCCGATTGAGAGGGGCGTCTGGACGGTCTGCTGAAACCCATCATTCTTCTTTGATTGATGCTTCATCTGTCGATCGCTCCGAGTATTTTGGATTAGAAACTGGCAAGCAGCATCAACAGATTTGGCCACTTCATCATTGTGCATTCTGGAAACTTTGAGAACATGAGGGTCAAAGAGGAGATGGGTTAAGAAGAACTGAAATAGTGGAGGATTTTCAAAGCTGCCATTGAATGACCATTTTCGGTGCTGCATCATTTCTTCTCGTAACATATTAGCCATTTTCCTCAAGTAGCCAATTGCTTCGCCATCATCGAGCAGTGCAGACCGAAGGTCCATCGCCTTGCTAACTGCTGTTGGGAAGATGAGGTTGTCAGGCTCATTTTTCCGCAAAGACTTAAAAAACTGAACATTTGGAAGGCCCTCAGAAATAAGCTTTTTCAGGTGCTTGTGGTAGTTTCCCCGTCTCATTTACTTCCACCTGATATATTTTCAAAATTGACAAGTATGCATAGTTCATCTCAGCCATACTGAGGGTAACCTCATCATCAGTAAGTGTGTTTTGAACGGAGAGAAGCAACTGTTCATCACATGCAGAGTGGATGAGCTCAACATTACTATGCTCTACAGGAGTAAAGGTGCGCTGAGCAGACCGCAAGCATTGTCTATGATAGTACTTTTCAAAAGCAGAAGCATCCCCAGCGTCCTCAAGCTCTGACAGGCAAGTTCGGACATGGTCATCCTGAGTCTTGAGCTTCATCTCGAGGAAATTGTCACCCATCCTGTCAGAAACAAGCTCGAATGAGCTAAGATCCTCGTCCTCTTAATGATGACGTTATAAAAACGAATATGACGTCATTGTAATGTATCAGGTTTGCGATAAATTATCTGTGTTAATGCCCGGCTTGATTCCCACAAACAAAATTCAAACAGCTTGCCTAGTTTCGGAGATAATGGTATTGGCGATTTCCATTAGCGGCGATATTATGACGTCAACTTTTTTTCTAGGAAGAATTTCCAAAATCGGAGATGGTTACTGCCTGCGCGTGGGCTTTCTGCATATACATGGCAAGTTTCACGAAGATCCGATGAAAACTCTGGGTTGTGAAACAAAAAATGTCGAAAAAATAGGAATGACATCATAAAAATTGATATGACGTCATGGTGATGTATCATATGCCCTGTTCGATTCCCGCAAACAGATTTCAAAAAGCTTGCCTAGTTTCGGAGATAATTTTTTAGGCGATTTCCATTAGCGGAGATATTTTGACGTCATAACTTTTTTTTTCTCGGAGGAATTTTCAAATTCGGAGATGGTTACTGTTTGCGCAGGGTATTTTTACATATATACGCCAAGTTTCAGGAAGCTTCGATGAAAACTGTAGGCTGTGAAACAAAAAAGTCAATAAGAACAACAACGTGAGTAAGACTTAGAGATCCTCCACGAGGATCTAAAAACACAGTGGAGAGGTACTGTAGTGTCGTTAGGACAGAAGCTGCAGGTTGAGAACAAACATACCTCTGCTTTTGGGATGGTTTTTGTCCTTTTAGGCCGGGAAGAGTCAATGGCAGTGGAAGGGCGACCAGGCCCTCGCACAGGGCATGCAGGGGAATCCGACTGTTCGCGCTTACCCCGGAGTCATTCGATCATGCTCTTGTTAACAATGGGTTTCCGACATTCCCTATGGCAATACACCAATTTACATTCAGATTCACTCAGACCAACCCCGAGTGTCGATGCAGCGACAGCAGACGAGGTGTAGTGAAGAGAGGGTGGAGCAGAGAGGCGAAGCAAGCAGGTGGAGAAAAGCAGAGAGAGAGTGGACAGCTTCACGATCTGCCTTTTATAAACCCCGGGTGAAGGGTGGGGTGACTATCCGAAGCGATGCACCATGACCCGAATCACGCTTCCTTCTTGGGTCACGGCGGTCCTGGCCCTGCCCTGCCAGGCTCCTGGGGCCGGAAGCGGTCTCATTCGCACATCCGTCACGACACGGCCCGGAGCCTCGCACCGAACTCCGGCGCTGCCCCCCCCTCCCCTCCCGGTGACCCCCGTCCCTCGCCACTCGTCCTGTCATGTTTTGGTGACTGGACGAGGGTCACGTCAGTCCCACGTGCTTATCCGGGGCATCCCGGCGAAACACAGCCAGTGCTGTCAACGCGTCTGGCCCGTCCACGCGGCTTAAGTGGCCTGGGCCGTGCAGCACGCCTCTGCTTGGTGGCGAACTGTATTGATGCGAAGGTGTGAGGAAGTGCGGGATGACCTTTCCCGTGGTTGAGGTGATGAGCGAGGTGAGATGCCGTTGTAAATTGGCATGCAGACTTGAATGAAAGGGCGTGCCGTGCACTCCCTGTCCAGTGTTGGTGGTGAGTCCCTCACAGGGCTGCGTGGGTGTCTGTTATTCACATTGTGTATATGTGCTTGATTGCTTGGTTGGGTTTGTATCATGGATAAAAGGAAAGGGTTGAAATGGAAATCAGGATTGAAAAGAAGATAGAGATATAATCATTAGACCCACGCAACGCACTGCGTCCCATTAACCCATTAGACATGAGGGGAAGGTCTGACTGCATGAAGACTAATGAAATAACTGTCTGGGGATCACTATGTTGGGTGCCATTGCCTTAGCGACATGTGGTTTTGCAGAACCGCAACAATATTAAGTTGATATTAGCGTAGTTAAATTGACAGATCATTTCGATTTCATCTTCACATTCCTCATTCCTTCTGCCAGAGAGGTGGTTTTCAGCTCCAGCAGAGGCTTCAGAAGCTTCACAGAATCCTTCCACCAGTTGCTCAGATCAAAGCGTTTCTCCCGTACTATCCAGTCCAATTGACGACGTCACTGGATGCATGGAGGATTATAGGTCAACTGTGCCTGTTTCGGCGGAGGATGTGGAGCGTTTCTTCCTGCAGTATCATCGGGATCGTTGGCTAGCTCAAGGAGAACCTGAGTCAGGAGGTCCATCAACCATTGCAGGTCCTAACAGACACTTGCTAATTGAATGTTTTCCACAATGCCAAGTTCCATCCAATGTCTAACTTATCTTATTCCTGTACTGCAAGTTCTTCACACTTTGCTGCCATAATGACCTTTCTTTGTCTTGCACCGTTTTGTTGCAAGGAGAGAGATGTTTGCATGATGTGAGTAACTTATTCCTGCTGTGTGGCAGAAGCAGAGGGTGGGGTGCAAGGTGTAGCAACACCAATGGCAGGGGACCTGGGCTCGGGTATTGGTGAGTTATCAGATTCCGGTCCAGAAGGGTGCTCGAAACTCCCGCTGCACGTGTGTTTGTGCAAAGAACTACTGGAGAGAAGTACACACCTTTTAGCACACCACAATCTGACCATTAGACTTCAGGTGGGAACTTGGAAACGAGCACACATGTCATGTTGTAAGGAGAATTCTGTGGTAACTCAACTGCGAATTGGCCTTCATCCCATATGGCTCATTCTTGTCGCTTTGCATTTATGTTCTCTGAACGGTGCAGATGCTCGAAGTGGCAGGTTGTTGCGTGCGAGTGCTGCGTTCCCACAAGGAGGACTTGCTCCCCGCAGCTCACCAGCTCTGGTTTGCACTGGTTCCTCGTCTACTTGGAGATGATCCACGTGTGGTTCTTGCTGCCTTCGAGGCCAGTTTCCTTAATGGAGCAAAGTTTTTGGACAGTAATTGATTGTTGTGGGTCTTTTTTGAATCAGCTGCTCTAACCTTCATGGGACAAAACTGTGGGGCGTACGCTTGTCATTGGTGGCCATTTTAAGCCGTCTTTCCTTTCTATACAAGATTATTTGTCCACATGTCAATTATTTTGATGAGTTGACATTCATACAGTGATGCTCATTTTCTGATCATTTTGTGCTGCAGCTGTTGGGTATATTGGCGCAGTGTTGCGGTGATTTTCTCCGCCACCGTGTCGTCTCGGAAGTGCTACCTCGTCTATCGAGCTCCTTGTTGAATCAGGCAATGATCAGTGCCCGTGCAGGTGCCCTGTATTCGTACACTCAAGCCTCACGCCTGCAGTATGCTGCATTGAAGAGCGTTGGTCCAATGTGCCTCGCCCTCGGTCTAGGTATGGTTTCTACCTTCTTTTTGGTCTTATTATAATCGCTTAAGGTTTATTTTGAACAATTAACTTTTTACAAATTGAGGCTTTTTAAGGAGGTGTGTGGAGTAGTTGGGTGAGCATGAGGTAATTTGTTTATTTTCATAGAGAAAGGTCTGTATCGTATTTTTTTGAGTTCCACTGATGTGTTTCTACTCAGCTACAGAGGATATTGAAAAAGTAGCTGCAGCAGCACTTCCCTACCTGAGCAATCGGCAGCCAGAACATCTACAGGAGTCTGCGATCGGGTATGGATATGCATTTTTATACTGCAAAGGTTCTAACTCGCTGTATTGTTTTGTTGTAATTAAATTAGCTGTCTCTCTTGTCACAAACACTTCATCTTGCCTTTGTGTTAATTGTACATATTGCCGAAATGACTCTTAGAGGGTAACATTGCTTAGTATAGTTCAGTTATTTCCTTAATGAATGTCTTTGGGTAAGCGTGAGGTAATTAATGCGTGATATTAAATATGTAGACAGACGATTTCAACCCTTCCCAGTGTCTGAGTCTAAAAACCACCATCCCTTTGAACTTTGTATTTAATTTTCTACCCTTTGGACTCTGCCCTTCAATGTGTTGGCTTAATTATGGCTTATGCCTGGTTTGGCTTGATGGTTAGGGTGGCGGGCTTTGGATCCGAGGGTCCTGAGTTGAAATCCCGCTCAGCTGTTGAATTAATACCAGGTGGGGTTAACTCGACCTGTCATCCTTCCAAGGTCGGCAAAATGAGCGCCAGCATGCTGGTATACTGTATCGGAGTGGTGACCCGTCCAGGATTGTGCCCAATAGCCAAGGAGACTGCTTAAGCAACACCAACACTCTGCACAGAGTATGGTCGCAATCTCCTCTCCTTCAATGTCCTTTTTAGTGGCTGGGTGGGCCATCAGCCTTCACTCTTCAGTATAGACAGAAAAGCGGTGCTTTGGGCACCTCGGTGATTGGGGGGGGGGGGGTGGACTACCCGGGTAACAACTAGATGGGCAGTACTCCACCCATCAAATGGACCTTCAGACCAATGGTTAGGGGATAGGTGTGGGACGTTATAGCTGGGGTGGAGGGGGAGTAGCAGATGCCCGGGAGCCTACACGCGAGCTGCCATGGGATTTCCCCTTGAAACGGCACCTTTTTGCCACTGCAGTCTTCGCCATGCCGCACCCCGCAATTCGTGCCCACTCTCCACTCCGTGCCAAGATTGATCTGCGGCTCAATCTGTGACTTCCCTGCTTGGGTCAAGCTGTGGTATATCAGCCTTGTCAATTTATCTGGTCTTCCTCCTTTGGAATGTCTGAGGGCCCAGATGGTGCTTATATAATTAAAGAATCTCCTGATCGGTCGTTGGTTTTGTGGGCACGTGCAGTCGTGACCAAAAATATTGGCATCCTTGCACTTTTTTCAAATAACTCACAATTTTCTCGAAAAATAAGATGAAATTGACAAAAGTATTTGGTCTCCACAATTTTTTATTTCACTGTTAATATTACAGAACCTTTGTTTTTGATTCAAAACTTAACACATGCTTTTAAATCAGAGAATAAAAATATATGGCATTGACAAAATTATTGACACCCTCGAGAATTAATATTTGGTAGCACATCCTCTGGACAAAATAACTGCAGTCAAGCGCTTCCTATAGCCATGTACGAGCTTCCTGCACTTCTCCTGACAGTTTGGCCAAATGCTCTTCTTCAAACTGCTCCAGTTCTCCCAGATTTGAAGGATACCTTCTCCCAACTGCTGTTTTCAGATCTCCCCACAGGTGTTCAATAGGATTTAGATCTGGACTCATTGCTGGCCACTTCAGAACAGTCCAGCGTTTTGTCTTGAACCATTCCTGGGTGCTTTTTGAAGTGTATTTGGGGTCATTGTCCTGCTGCTGCAAGACCCACGTCCTTCGACAGAGACCCAGCTTTCTGACACCGGGTTGAACATTGCGCTCCAATATGCCTTGGTAATCTCCTGATTTCATGATGTCATGCACACATTCGAGGCACCCAGTGCCAGAGGCAGCACAGCAACCTCTAACCATCACTGAACCTCCTCCATGTTTGACTGCAGGGAAGGTGTTCTTTTCTTTGAAGGTGGACACAGGAACATCAAGGTCTCTGGAGATGGACTTGTAGCCCTGAGATTGTGCATGCTTGGCTACAATCTTGTGTCTGACCTCCTCAGACAATTCTCTGGTTTTCTTTCTTTTCTCCATGCTCATTGCAGTACACACAATGACACAAAACAGCAGAATGACTCCTTTTCTCTATTCAAACTGGTTGAATGAGTGATTTTATATTGCAGGCACCTGCAACTCACCACAAGTGAGTTCAATTCCAAAGTAAAGGAGAATCACCCGTTTGAAATCTAATCATTTCTAACAACTTCTAAAAGGTGCCAATAATATCGTCCAGACAATTTTAGGATTGCTGTGTGGAATAAGCTAAGATTTAGTAATTTTTCAGCTTTTTTTGTTTTGTTTTGTTTTGTTCCACTGCAAACCAAAGAAATACATTTGTGGATACCAAAATATTTTTTTATTTCAACAATTTTCTTAAAGAAATTGTGCATTATTTTAAAACAGTGCAAGGGTGCCAATATTTGTTGTCATAACTGCATATGGTAGTTGAGTAAGGGGTTGTGCTTGATTCATTTATTTATTGTCATTGCTTCCTTGTATTCCCCTCCCTGTGCCATTCGGTTTGTTATTAAACACTAGCAAATACGACCGTCACTTCGCTTGCGCGAATATTGAGATGGAGAGGGGGGTGTGGGGAGGATGGGAGGGGGGTGAGGAAGAGAGGGGGAGAGTGAGGCCTCACCACACATCACTATACACTGCGAGAGGGGGAGGGAGCGAGGATGATGGGGGAGAGACGGGAGTAGGGGGGAGGGGGTGTTCTGGATATGCATTTCATAGGGAGACTTGAGGGAAAGTGGGGGGGGGAGGAGGGGGAATGGTTCCCTTCTGCTGGCATGAGTACAGGATTGAACGAAATAGGGTATGTTAAAACTGCACATTCAAACGGGTCGTACTAAACAACGCCCAGATACCACCCAGAGATATCTGTGGGGGGTGGAGGGGCTTTGGGAGGAGGTAAGCATAAGTGGAGGGTGGGGGGAGGCAGTGTGAGGTGAGGGGAGGGGGGGAGAAGGGGAGGCAGCATACTTGTGCTTTACTGTGGTGATAAAATGCACCCCCGACAGCAGCGTTTTCTTTTTAATCGCCATGTTCTATATAAAACCAGGTGGGAGCATTTAATATTTAAAACCCATACGATCTATCTGGCAAAGGCCTGCCTGCATGCATTCCCCCAATTCGTGTTCCTCCAACCTCCGTTCGGTCCATGCTGACCATGCACATGCACCGGTGATATACTCGTACTTTCACTTGCACACATGCACAGATTTCCCCACACACACACTGTATGCTGGAACGTCCTGTGTGGCTTTGGCACTGCAGCACATCTGCTCCCCACGTGCTGAAGCACATAATTCGTGAGACGGCTGCATAACCTCCTCCACAGCACCACACACCACAAGCCCAGATGCGAGTTTGAATTCGGATCGCATGCCTGCGAAACCTGTGCACTGCACACATGTAACCAAGCATGCAGGCACGCACACACCCCCATGGAGTCATTTGTACCACATCGTTTTCAGCAACTGCCAACTTAATATATTGCAGCAACTATTAGTATATATTTATATTAATATTTTGGAATGAAAGCAGATCGCACAAAATGGTGAAAAAGAAAACTGTGTATGTAATTGCCGAAAAAAGGACACCATGTGGACTGCATCACCATGGCTTGCAAAAACAGATTACGGAGCATGGCGTTGTGCTTGGTGAAGTTACTCTTTCTGCACATTCCTTAATTTTTTCTTCATCAAATATAATAATCCAAACAGTAGGAAAAAAAAAAGATTCATGCTTTGCTTAAATAATTACTAAAAAGAATGGCTAA
Source organism: Eptatretus burgeri (assembly GCF_056783735.1). Lineage (NCBI taxonomy): Eukaryota > Metazoa > Chordata > Myxini > Myxiniformes > Myxinidae > Eptatretus > Eptatretus burgeri. Next base: position 45,560,427 of record NC_140967.1, read on the forward strand.
TTTGTTAAAGTTTTCAGGTTTCACCACTTGTTTAGTCCACGAGATCCTATTCTTAAATCGGATATAATATTTTCTTTCTATACTTTAATTAGTACGTGAAAGTAGATCGTGTTTCCAAATCGAGGCATGTTTGAATCGGTCAGACAAAATGGCAAATTCAGACCCCAGGAAGCTGACAGAGGGCTGACCAAGGATAATTACATAAGGCCATTAATTATCTTCAAAAGAGCCTGGTGTTGGCTTGGTGGTTTGCGTAGCTGGCTTGGGATCCTAGAGTCCTGAGTTTGAGTCCCGTTTGCCACTGAATTATCACCAGGGGGTTGACTCAGCTTGTCATCCTTCCGAGGTCGATGAAATGAGTACCAGTGTACTGTTCCCGGTGTATGCCCCGGTTAGATTAGGTGTACCATATTCCTGTGTGTTGTACGAGGTGACCAGGGTTGGCGTCAGGAAGGGCATCCGGCCATAAAAAAAGCATTGCCTCAAGAGGGGAACCATGATTGCATGGAGCCTGCAAAAAGCGAAAAATGGCTGTAAAAAGGCCTTTTAAAAAAAAAAATTATCTTCAAAAGGGGTGTTTACATTAACCCAAACACCCAATTTTGCATTCATGCACTCCCTTGGAGTTCCCTTAGTACGCATGCAGTTTCAGGCTGCTAGGTTTCATGGTTTTATAGTTATGGAGGAGACACACTGTCACACACACTGACATTTATTAGTATAGATACCTGGTCTTGGGGTGAATCCTGGTTGCCGTGGTCCTCCCTTTGGTTATTAAGAAAATCCCGTTGAGGGATTAATCGACTGCGGCAGTCAAAGCGGCATATAAAGACAGTGCCACTCATCTCAGGCTTGCGCAGCATAATTGGACATGAGATGGCGGTGCTAATTAGCATAGTGCTCGACGGATTTGGTGCTCCAATCTGCACAGTGTCATGACTTTTCAACCTGTGATCTGACAGGGAGTTTCGAATCGGTTGACCGTTGCGGTCATATTGAGGCGACTTGCTGTATTTGAACCAGGCAACTAGAATAGACTGCATGACAACAACAATATGTATCTCCATATCATAGATATTTGTAACACCTGATGAAATTTATGGCACACAGGTCTGTATTCCCATATTCTGTTCATTGATCCATCTGGTTTTTATCCCTTTGGCAGGCTTTTTCAAGACCTCATGAAGTTGGAACCCGATCTGATGTGGTTAATGTTGAATGATCTCTATTGTCCAGAGACCCTTAAGATCCCACACAAAAGCCTTAATACGCCAAAGTTTGCCGGCTCCGCACAGCTCCAAGAGTACGCAGAGAACACGCTCCATCTACTCGCCTTACTTGATGTATAGATGTTGCCACAGACTACATGCTAACATCTCTGGTTTTGGAATTGTGTGTGTTCATTAGGTTTTTAATTTCCTCCTTTCAGCCACCACCCACGTGGTTGTGCTATGGGAACTGTTTCAGATTGTCATTAAAACCATATTATTCTTGTTCTCAGTTTCGCTAACCGGATGTTCTTTTGAAAGCCATGGTCAGGTTGACCACAGCAGGGTCTCCATTGCCATGTTCACGTTGAAACTGCAGTTTTCCGTGTGATATTTCCCGATATTCACATCCATTAATTTACATCGGCCTATTTTCATTTCACTGCAGGACGAATAACTCATTGAACTTGAGGTGGGGATTTTTTTTTTTAAGCATACTCTGCAAACATGCTGAGTGTGGGTTGGTGACAGGGTCAGCACTGGAGTTTAATTTATTCAGGGAGCCAGTGATAACTCACCTCTTTGTGAAAGACATTGTGAGAGTTGTAACATTCACCAGCTTTAATGTCCGCAGGATGGACGTCACATTTTCTGATGTAACGTTAAAGACGCGAAGCACCAATCCGACAGTTATATAGTCGGGTTGGGAATCGTACAAAGATAAGTGCACTTTCGCTGTGCCATCCCGTCAGACTTTTACAAACAGGTGCAACTATAGATGTGTTGATGCAGACTTCACTTATTCTACCTCTCCTGGGTAGTAGATTGGTTAGTGGAGTTATTCTCATTTATCAACAAGTTTGTAATCGGATAAGGTGTGTTACAAGACTCCCAGGTTCTTTACTCAATCAGAGAGGCCAAGTCACTGGATTAACTCCAAACCTGAGTTTATTCCAAGACGACGAAAAGCATCAACACAAAACACCAATGTATGCAACAAAGTAATTCTGGATTAATTGTTTCCTCCCCTCTTTAACTCTCCTTCTTATTTATATAGCTTTGGAGACTAAACATTCACAAATCCCCCTCTCTTTACAAACCACTTGTACTTGCTGGACTATTCTACATGGGGAAGTAACCGGAAATCTCTCGCACCCTATCGATCTTTCAACACAGGTTAAAGACAACATTACTTGTTACCCTCGCTGAAGGAGAGGGTATTGCGTTTGTTTGTTTGTCCGCACAGAACTTTCGTGTTTTTCTCTGCAACCGCTTGTCAGATTGAGATGAAATTTTTTTCCCAAAGGTGTGACTACTCATGTAGAATGATTTAATCATAATTATGACGTTATAGGTCACGTGGTGTGGCAGCAATGTTGGAAAAATAGAAAAACTTTGGACCACTGTATCTCTGAAACCGCACCAAGGAAAAAAAATTGAAACTTGGTACACAGCAAGTACTCCTCGTGGGGAATAAGTGATTTTTTTATGACGTCATAATTGCATATGTAGAATACTACATTTGATCAGGATGAAAATTTTTGAGGTTCATTTAAGGATAAAATGGTCTGCAGAAAAAAATTTGATGACGTCATCGGTCACGTGATTCGGCCGCCATATTGTTTTTTTTTTTAACCTTCAAAAATCTTCTTCTCTGAAGTGGTTAAACAGATTGAGGAGAAACTTTACAAGCATTACCACCTATCCATGAGGAACAAAAGGTTCGCACATGACATCATAGGTCACATGGTTTGGCAGCCATATTGGATGTACCCTAAAACCGATAAAAAAAAATCTTCTCCAGAACGGCAGGACAGATTAAAAAAAACACTCTGGAACTGCCTAATCAATCAATATTAAACTTCACAATTTTGATCTCGTAGTGATGGGGAATACTTGTTTTATATTTCAACTTAATCGGACAGATGGTCTGGTAGCCAGAATAATTTCATTTTTTGATCTGGGTTCTTTTTTATTATTATTTTTTTTTTGAATAAGGCTCACTAACTTAGCCGTGCCTGGATGGGTTTGAGGGTAGAGGAGTAGCAGCTGAAATGTAAACCCTATCCAGGTTCCTCCTGATGACTTCAGCTTTTGTTTTTCCTTGTTTGGGTTCCTTCTGATTACTCCAACACAGGACTGTAGCGATTTGGTCTTCCATTTGATTTGAATTGAACTTGCTTTCATCCCATTATTGATTAAATTGAATATTAATAAAAACGTCATGGGTCAGGGTCTGGTGTCCGATCAAAGTGGGACGTCTTGGTACCCGGTCATCACTGTCAGCAGTTCGAAAGTGGCAGTTCTTATTATGTCACTTATTAACTACAAAACACCAGTACACAAACAACACACAAAGTACACCACACCAAACAACACAAACACCACACAAAACAAGTCCTTGCGAGGGTCTGCGTCTGCAATCTCTAATTGCTCTTTTTCTTGTTTCCCTTTCGTGGAAATCAATTTTTGGAATGAACATCTCACCGAGTCACCTCCACAAATATTACGGTCATGTATTGTATAACAACCAATATGTTTTGCATCTCATCTTATACGTACAAGAGTTAACCTCACACTCTACCAATATACTTCCCAACGTACGGAGAAAGGTGAGAACGGCACTCGCATCCCTCCACCAGGCTCAACAGTAGTGATGGGCGATTCCTGAAATTTTGGAATCGATTCGATTCCGATTACTTTTTTTTTCTCGGAATCGATGGAATCAAGTACTTTTTTCCTTTTTTTATTTTATTTTTTGAGGGTTTGGTTGGGGAGTGGGAGCTATTACATATGACTGATGCTGAGAAGGGATGGTGGATGGGTGGGAGTGTTTTCTTTGAATCATCAATCTTTGTTTTTAATTGGAAAGAGCAGTAAAGAGTCGGGTTGAGGCTCATTTGGAATTATCTCTCTTTTTACAGAAAACAATGATTCAAAAAAAAATCAATTGTATCTAAATGATAAAGTGAATTGCAACAGAAGTGGTTTGCAAACGATTATAAATCATTGTTCTTGTTCAAGAACAACACCATATCCACATTTATGGGTTTTATCCTGTTCCTTTCTGCTGATATAGACTCTCCTGCTTTGGAAAACATCAGCAGGAACAGAAGTTGCAGGATCACAAAGGTATTTACTGGTCAGTTTGTGAAGCTTGGGAAATGATGATTCATTCACTCTCCACCAGAGCAGAGGATCACCAGCCCACGGGATGTTGTCTTCCTCCAAGTATCTCCACATTTCAACAATGGCATCTGCTCACACCGATGGTGAAGCTTTTGCTTGTGTGATGTCATCAAAACGACCCCAAAGGTTCATCCTCACAGGGGCCCAGCTACTTGTTGGTAGTTGTTGGTGGATCTGTTCAAAGTGAGGTTCTTCACTAATATGTGCTTCTTTTGTCTGTGCCATTTCATTGATTAGTCTGTCCTTTGTCTTATCAATGGCCTCGGCATCCGAGAATCCACCGTGCCTCTTGAATCTGGGGTCAAGCAGTGTGGCTGCTGCAATAATAAAATTGTCTTCCAGTGAAGTGAAACATCTCACTTTCTTCTGAAGATCCGTAGCAAACGGACTTTGTTCAACTGACTGTGGAACATCATTTCATGCATTGCCTTCATCATGGATATGATCTTTGATAGAGTTGTGTGCTTTTCTGCTGACATTTGCACTGTTGCAGCCTCAAAAGGCTCCAGAACTTTAATGGTATCCTTCAAAATTTCCACATCTTCATCACTCAAGGCCAAATGCATTTTACCAAGTAGACCAAGTGTTGTTGAAACAGGGATATTTTGTTCGATGATACGTTTTAACATGTATTATGTAGAATTCCATCGAGTTTCAATGTCCTGGATCAGCTTTGTTGAAGCCATTGAGTTTTGATGTTGGATTGCAGTCAATCTGTGCGTGGCTTTCACGCTGTGGTGAAAGTGGCTTACCAGAATTCTGACTTTTAGCTGCAGATTTTTGAGAGTTTCGCTTCCCTTCATTCCATCCTTTACAATTAAGGTCAGAGCTTTTCATGTGTCCAAAACCCATCGCTTTCTGTACCCACCTTACCCAGTCGCACCCAACTGTTCCTGGACTCTGTGTCCTTTTTTCCTGACAAGGTGGAGAGATTGCTGTCAAACCTTGACTCAGATTCTGCAACCGGTCCAGACGGCATCAGCCCACGTGTCCTAAAAACCTGCTCCTCTGCTCTTGCTCACCCTCTCTCTGTTCTATTTACCCTCTCATTTGCTCAAGGTCATCTGCCATCTGCTTGGAAATCAACAAACATTACTGCCCTGCATAAAAAGGTGCAAAAATAGATCCCTGCAACTACAGACCAATCGGCCTTCTCCCAATCATCAGCAAGGTTATGGAATCCATCATCGCTTCAGACATCAAGTCCTTCCTCTTCTCCAATGACTTGATTTCCGATCATCAATTTGGTTTCAGACCAGGTCACTCTACCCTGGATATGCTGCTTCTGCTCTCCCAATAATGGATGGAGATCCTCAATGCCGGACATAAAATCAGAGCCATATCCCTAGACATATTGCGTACTTTTGACACGGTCTGGCACCCTGCCCTACTCACCAAACTCTCTTCCTATGGTATCCAAGGCAATCTCCACTCATGGCTCACAGACGTCCTTTCCTGTCTCAGCCAACGTGTGGCCCTAAATGGAGTTCTTTCATCCCCTCTTCCTGTCCAGGCTGGAGTTCCTCAAGGCAGTGTTCTGGGCCCTGTTCTTTTTCTGGTTTTCATCAATGATCTCTCTGACTCTGGAAAATCCTCCACTTTCTCAACAATCCTCGTGAAGAAGTCCTTTCTTTCAAGCTTATGGGTCTCACTATCTGCCATGATCTTTCCTGGGAAAGCCACATTGACAACCTGACCTCCAAAGCCAGTTGCCGACTGGGAATCCTCCGTCATGCAAAGTCCTTCCTCGGCCTACCTGAGCTCCTGACCACATACAGAGTTTTCGTCTGCACCCTGATGGAGTACTGCTCCCTCCTCTGGGCTGGTGCTCCTGCCTCTCACCTTTCTTGGCTTCACTCTGTGGAAACCAAGACATTTCTAATCATTGGCATCTCCCGCGATGAGGCTGTATTTGGGCCTCTCACTCTCTCACCGCAGGCAGGTCGGTGGTCTTTGTCTTCTACCATCTCCGCTCTCTGGTCTTACCACCCCCTCCCCCCCCCACCCACCTGTGTCTCAAGTACACTCAAGGTCCACCAGCAACCCCCTTCTGGTAAAACTACCAAAATCACGAAACACTGCTCACCTTCATTCTTTCATTCCTCTTTTTTCCCGCCTTTGGAACAAACTCCCACACTCTCTTCAATCGTGTTCTTCTCTCCAGGTCTTCAAAACAGCTGTTCATCACCACCTCTTATCTTCCCCCATCCAAAACCTCGATCTTTTCTACCCCCGTTAATCCACCCTAAACCCACCTTCAAATTCCCTGCTTTCCTTCCTGAAAGTCCCTGTAATGTCCATATTGTATACTCCATGTTCCCCGCCCCATCCCTCTCCCTTCCACAGATCTCCTAATGTCTCTGTTCCCCACTGTTTTGTCCTTCCCACTCCCACCCTTCTTGTCTCATGCCCCTCTTGCTGTGTGTTGTGTCAGCTCTCATACGAGCCTCGACAAGGTACACAAAAAAACAAGAGGATGAGCATAATAAGAGATGACGCCATTTGAGGATCGCAACAGCAGCTACCATATTTGCAGCATTGTGTGTCATTATGACAGATATTCTTCTGGTAATATTCCAATCCTCGGCTGCTTTGATATGTTGTTTGCTGTGTGCTCTTGGGTCATATGCAATGTGCCAAGAACAATAGCATGGACATTCCAATCACTGTCAAGGAAGTGGGCCGTGATTGTGATGTATGCCCGAGTTTGACAAGATGTCCAGATGTCTGTAATTGTGAGGGCAATGGAAGTAGCAGCATCGATCATCCTGGCAAGCTTTGCCCTGGTTTCTTGATGCACTCTAGGAAGCATGATTTTGCCACGACTTGGGAGGTCATATTTACAGTCCAAAGTCTTTGAAGCCAGAGTCTTCAACAACAGATACAGGCTGCATGCTTCCAACGATCATATCCATCAGCATCTTGTCAACGTGATTTTGCCTGGTGGAATCAGAGCTGTACTTGGACCTTTTACAAAAAGTCCTTTCAATCATCGATTGTGAAATAGAACTTGTTGCTGTTGCAGACTTTGGTTTCTTCCCGACCATCACCAATAGGTCTTCTCTCTGGTGTTTGGAATCGAGTACTTTGGAATCGATTCTGCCCACCACGACTGAACAATTTACGTTTTGTAGCCCACTGGACTCGGACACGGCATCGATTCCGGCTCACTACCCGATTCCAAGGTTGGAATCGAGAATCGAGTACTTTGGAATCGATTCTGCCCACCATGACTGAACAGTTTACGTTTTGTAGCCCACTGATAGGCCAGATCTGTTTTTGGACTTGAACCAAAATCTAATCCGCTTGTTCTTGTCACCGAACCAATTCTTCCACCAGGTTTCGTCAGAATCCGTCCAACTCTTTGAGATATCGACTCACGGACAAACAAACGGGTTGAAACATAACCTGCGTCCACCTTGGACATCGAATGACATCGTGAACATACATATGTCAAAACTTGCCACGTTCGACAAGAGGGGTTAAGCTACTTGCACACTCATTCATACCCCAAACCTTGTCTGTCATTATTTGTCATTCCTGTTACTTGGTCTTGTTTTGTGATGAAACTCAGCTGCTTGTGATGTAATAATTCAAAAACGTTTAGTACTTAAATAAATAAGCCTAAATCTGTCACCCCCCCCCACCCCCCCACAGGACGAAGTTCACGAGTAGCATTTACAGGGAAACTTACTCCTGGATTTAAAAAATATTTTTCCCTCGACCAAGCAAAACGATCATGGTATGTAAAATGCTTTCAATGACGCTTGGAGTGGAAAGACAGTCTGATAATGAATCGAAGGGGCCATTTACTTATTACGTACATTGTGAACGTCGTGGGACTAAAATGAGGAAATAAAAGGGTTGGGAGGGAGTAGGGGTGGTTGGGGGTCAGGAATTCCATCATTAGCATGTGTAATATATGGACCACGTCGCTGTAAATGGAACTGGGTCCTGAAAGCAACTGCACCTGATCCAAGAGGAAGAGATGGCAGTTTGGCTTCCAACGGTTTGGGGTTTTACCCAAACCAAAGGGATGTTCAAGTTCAATCCTGAGATCACAGGTTGGGAAAGGGTAGCTTGTGTGGATGGGTGATCATTTCTGGGATTGGTGCAGGGCAGGCATGATGGGGGTCCTTGTATTTTTTTCGAATGACCAAAATAAACCAAAATGGATTTTGTTTTAAAGGTTGATTTGTGCAATTAGGTTTCATTTTTGGAGGGTTAGGGTTAGAGGTTTTGGCCTGCTCGATGCCCACAAAGCAACATTGTTTGGCGCTGTGTTAACCGTTAACGAGCTTGTCTGTATCAGCGCATTGATCATAACCCCAGGGTCACCGAGAAGAAAACTAAAAGCGTGTACCGAACATCCTGAGAGCAGGTTTTCACATACTCATTCCCCTCACCTCTCACTTCATTCCCTACTCGTTACACCCCCCACCCCCTCCCCACAACCAGTTCCACACCCGCCTCTCTCTTCTTGTTTTCCACATTCCCCCCTCCCTAACTTTTTTTTATACACCCTTCCCTCCCTCCCCGTTTTGCAACCCCCATTGCTCTCTCTGCTTTCTGCGCTCCCCCTCCTTTCTTCCTTGTTTTCCATAGTCCCCCTTGCCCCTTCCTTCCCCCGTTTTCCAAACTAACCCTTCTCCTCTCCTCCCCATTTTCTACACGAACACCCCCTCTCCTCCGCTCTCCGTTTTCAACACTCTCTCCCCCCTTCTCCTGCTCGTCCCTCACTTCCCTTCCCTTGCTAGTCCCTCACTCTCCCCCTTCCCCTGCTCGTTTCTCACTCCCCCTACCCCTGCTCGTCCTAACTCCCTCTCCGTTCCCCTGCTCGTCCCTCACTCTCCCCCTTCCCCTGCTCGCTCCTCACTGCCTCCCTACCCTTGCTCGTTCCTCACTCCCCACTGCCCCTGCTTGTCCCTCACTTCCCCATCCCCTTCCTCTGCTCATCCCTCACTCCCTCCTTTTCCCCTAATCGTTCCACACTCCCCCAGCATCCTTTACCATTTTCCATACCCCCTCCCTCCGTTTTCCATACTTCCTCCCTGTTTGCTACACTCACCTCCCTCTCCCTATTTTATGCACTCCTCCTCCCTCCCTGTTTGCTACACTCACCCCTCCTTCCCTGTCTACGCTCCCCTTCCTTCCTGTTTACACTCCCCCTCCTTCCCTGTCTACACTCCCCCTCCCTCCCTGTTTACACTCCCCTCCCTCCCTGTTTACACTCCCCTCCCTCCCTGTTTACACTCCCCTCCCTCCCTGTTTACACTCCCCTCCCTCCCTGTTTACACTCCCCTCCCTCCCTGTTTACACTACCCTCCCTCCACTGTTTACACTCTCCCTCCTTCCCTGTTTACACTCCCCTCCCTCCCTGTTTACACTCCCCCTCCCTCCCTGTTTACACTACCCCTCCACTGTTTACACTCTCCTCCTTCCCTGTTTACACTCCCCCTTCCCTGTTTACACTCCCCTCCTTCCCTGTTTACACTCCCCTCCTTCCGTGTTTGCACTACCCCTCCTTCCCTGCTTACACTCCCTCTCTCCATGTTTACACCCCTCCTTCCCTGTTTACACTCCCCTCCATCCATGTTTACACTCTCCCTCCTTCCCTGTTTACACTCCCCTCCCTCCCTGTTTACACTCCCCCTCCTTCCCTGTTTACACTCCCCTCCCTCCCTCCCTGCTTTCTACACTAACATGCCCACTCCTCCACTGTCTGTTTTCCACACTACCCCCCTTGTCCTCCCCGTTTCACACTAACCCCCTTGCCCTCCCCGTTTTCCATACCAACTCCCCGTCCCCTCCCCGTTTTCTATACTAAATCCCCCTCCCCTCCCCATTTTCCATACTAACTCCCCCTCCCCTCCCCATTTTCCATACTAACTCCCCGTCCCCTCCCCGTTTTCTATACTAAATCCCCTCCCCTCCCCGTTTTCTATACTAAATCCCCCTCCCTCCCCGTTTTCTATACTAAATCCCCCTCCCCTCCCCGTTTTCCATACTAACTCCCCGTCCCCTCCCCGTTTTCCATACTAAATCCCCGTCCCCTCCCCGTTTTCCATACTAACTCCCCGTTCCCTCCCCGTTTTCCATACTAACTCCCCGTCCCCTCCCCGTTTTCCATACTAACTCCCCGTCCCCTCCCCGTTTTCTATACTAACTTCCCCTCCCCTCCCCGTTTTCTATACTAAATCCCCTCCCCTCCCCGTTTTCCATACTAACTCCCCGTCCCCTCCCCGTTTTCCATACTAACTCCCCGTCCCCTCCCCGTTTTCCATACTAACTCCCCGTCCCCTCCCCGTTTTCCATACTAACTCCCCGTCCCCTCCCCGTTTTCCATACTAACTTCCCTCCCCTCCCCGTTTTCCATACTAACTCCCCGTCCCCTCCCCGTTTTCCATACTAACTCCCCGTCCCCTCCCCGTTTTCCATACTAACTCCCCGTCCCCTCCCCGTTTTCTATACTAAATCCCCCTCCCCTCCCCGTTTTCCATACTAACTCCCCGTCCCCTCCCCGTTTTCCATACTAACTCCCCGTCCCCTCCCCGTTTTCTATACTAACTTCCCCTCCCCGTTTTCTATACTAAATCCCCCTCCCCTCCACGTTTATCCTGCAGTGCCCCATCCCATCGTTTCGCCCCTCGTGCCTTGATCCGGTTGGTAGCGGCGGGGCGGTTCCTCTCGGGTTTAACTGCGGCCGGAGCGAAACCGGGTGGGATCGTCCGGTGAAGCGACGCGTCCTCTCTTTCCTTTCGTGACTCCCTCAGGGTGTTTCGTGACTCCCTCAGGGTGTTTCGTGACTCCCTCAGGGTGTTTCAGAGCAGACTCGTTTGAAACGGCGACTCGTGGACGAGTCGTGAACCGCTTGGAGCGTCTTGGGTGCGGTGATGGAGGGCATGATGGAGCGGGAGTGCGGAGCTCTGGGTTCTCTTTTCCAGGCCGTCATGAGCGACATGAAGGTAGACGAGTCGCGCCACAAGTAAAACAAAACGGACCTGAAGGAGACGGAGACGGAGACGGACGTGAAGGGGAAGGAGACGGTAACGGACCTGAAGGAGACTGAGACGGTAAGGACCTGAAGGGGAAGGAGATGGTAACGGACCTGAAGGAGAAGGAGATGGTAACGGACCTGAAGGAGAAGGAGACGGTAACGGACCTGAAGGGGAAGGAGACGGTAACGGACCTGAAGGGGACGGAGATGGTAACGGACCTGAAGGGGACGGAGATGGTAACGGACCTGAAGGGTTCGGAGATGGTAACGGACCTGAAGGGGACGGAGATGGTAACGGACCTGAAGGGGACGGAGATGGTAACGGACCTGAAGGGGACGGAGATGGTAACGGACCTGAAGGGGACGGAGATGGTAACGGACCTGAAGGAGAAGGAGATGGTAACGGACCTGAAGGAGACGGAGATGGTAACGGACCTGAAGGAGATTTGCGTGAAGATGATATCGAGTCCCTGAGGAGAGATATGAAGTGTAATGTGGAGTAATTTTCCCTGTCGATGTTATCGTTTTGTTTATAACCGAAGGTTCGTTAACAACACTTAGTAACTGTGTGATTTGTAACAACACTTAGTAACTGTGTGATTTGATCAGGAGCGTTTTCCTTGCTCTTCACGTCGTGGCGTCTCTCAGTACGTTTCCCCGTACGGTTTTCGTGCTTTATTTAAATAATAATAACGATGATGGTGCCGCCCGCCGGGATCCTTCACCGTAACCGATGATTGTTTTGTCTTGTGGACAGTTTCACCTTTTACGGTCATGCTCCGCCATGGGAAACCTCTCCCAGTCTCCGTGTGCTGTGTTCAGGTCCACGTGATGAAAACATTTCGAGCTTGTGAGACGAACGTGCTGAGTCCAAGTAATTGTCCAACTCGAACCCACGGGATTTGTATTTTACAAAAACGATGCTTTAAAAAATAAAAAAAATTATTATCGTTTCGGACATTGTTGTCTTTTGAAGGGGAGACGTAAACTCTTGGGGCGGTGAATAGGCTGTTCGCTGTTGCATATTACTCCGCCTGCTCAGTTGGATTACCTTTTAGTAACTTTTTTATTAACTTTTATCATTCCCCCCCCCCGTCCCCCCCAGAAGCCTGGTGTTGGCTTCGTGGTATGGGTGGCTGTCTTGGGATCCAAGGGTCCTGAATTTGAGCCCCATTGGCTGCCTAATTAACACCAGGTGGGGTTGACTCAGCCTGTCATCCTTCCGAGGTCGACAAAATGAGTACTAGTGTACTGGTAGAATGCCTGGTGTTGGCTTAATGGTTAGGGTGTTTGGCTTGGGATCCTAGGATCCCAAGTTCAAATCCCACTTGGCTGTTGAAGTAATACCAGGTGGGGTTGACTCTGCCCGTCATCCTTCTGAGGTCGGCAAAATGAGTTCCAGCTTGCTGGTACACTGTGTCGGAGTTGCGATCCATCCAGGATTGTATCCAATAGTCAAGGAGACTCTGCTTCGGCAGCACCAACACTCTGCACAGAGTATGGTCCCAATGGATGTACAGGTGGTGGGGCACTATCAGCGGCACAGCAGAGCCTGGTGTTGGCTTCGTGGTTAGGGTGGTGGCTTGGAATTCTAGGGTCCTGAGCTCAAGTCCCGTTGGCTGCTGAATTAAAACACCTGGGGTTTGACTCAGCCTGTCATCCTTCCAAGGTTGGCGAAATGAGTGCCAGTGTGTACTGGTAGAGGGGCACTGCATCAGCGACACAGTCACGGTTTCAAGAAATGATAGCTACCCCTGCAGCTAAGGTGCCATACACAAGAAGAAGAAGAAGAAGAAGACGAAGAAGAAGCAGCACAGCCACATCCCTCACAGATGATCCAACCAGCAGCCTCAAGGCTGCACATGAGTGTTTATTTTCCCCAGGAAAGACGTATATCTTGTGATACCCCCTCCCACCGTTGTGGCCCTTATGACATACACATGTATGGAGACAGAATTGGGGTCCGACCCCCATTCTCAACTCTCAACACGAAATTCTTTACCCCCCACAAATCACCCTGAGCACAACCAGCAGTTTTCAGCTCATCCTCTCCAGGTGCTCAGGAGGGCTTACTGCTTGAAAGTCAAACAAACACCCTTCTCAAATTATATATGCCATGATAACCAATCCCGGTTGTCACAATGGTTGTTGCTGCAAGAAAACTGGAAGAAAAATAAAAGAAGTTTTTGAATCCATCCAGATTGTGATGAAATTTCACTGAATGAATAATATATTGATGTCTGTCGATTAAATTGAGGAGCTCATGCATGCATTTATAGATGATTCTCTAATTTCAAACTTTATAACCTTTACTCATGTGGGTTCAAATCTTAACAAGTGTTGCTTCTTACAGGTGAGCTACCCTGTTTGGGAGGACTTCATCAGCAAGGCATCCAAGCTGCATACGCAGCTCAGGTCAGTTTGCTATTGTTGTATTGTTATTATTTACCGACCTCGGTGGCGTAATGGTTAGAGCGTCCGGTCCGAGTCGAGGAGGTCAGCGGTTCGAAGTTCGAACCTAGCCGGGTCAGACTTTTCAAAATGGGACGTGTTGCTTCCTTGCTTTGACGCTCGGCAGTTACAACTGATAGAGCATGGACAGACAAACATATGTTGGTAAATTACAGCGCATGCTTTGATGGTCCTGATGGCCTCCTCCTGCATAGAAGTTCCTTGCACAGGAGTTTGTATTATATTATTATTTACTTATCGGTTCATGAGGAACTGAGCTGCTTTTCCAGTTGATGTGACTGTCGTTGGTTAAAGGTAATCCACCCTTGGACATGTTATGCCTGCCCTGCTCACGAGATAGTTTCCCATTCTTATTTTTTTTCTTCATTTATTTTTCATATTTTGCAGCATCGACAAAGAAAGATTTAATACAAACAAAAACTAGAAGGGCACTCGGTAGAGTGCATACTTCCGCTCTGTAATGCCTGATCCAGGAGAACATATCGGGCCCAATACATTTTTGAAGTATAATGCCATACAGTAACATATCGTTTTTGGCCCGATGTCTCAATGATGAAGAATTATTTTATAAATTAAATAATTCTCATATCCAGATCCGGATCCAGATCTTCACCGAAATCTAATCAATTCTTCCTCATCTCACACCCAATGTGTCCCCCAAGTTTTGTCCGAATCCGTCCACAACTTTTTGAGATATCCTGCACACAAACGAACAAATGAAATTGCTCGTTGAGCAAGGAATTGCCGGAATAACTTTGTCATATCTCCAAAAAAAACCTCTGAAAAAACAAAAACCTGGAAATCAATTTGGTTCTTATAAGTCAATCGTGCTACTGTTTAATGAGTTATAGCACTTAGTTTGGTCATGATCATAACTTGGAAGTCATTCGGACTTGAAATGGCGTTTTTATCGCAATTTCAAAGTTTTGACCCGACCCCCCCCCTGACATTCGACCCCCGACCGCTAAGAAGGGTGTTGGTGTGACTCCCCAATGAGACATATGGTTGGATGCAGAATTGGAAGATGCACATTTTGGATTTGGTTTGAAGTCGATACGACCATTTTAGCGGATGTTATTGCGAAAATAAGAATTTCGGTTTTTCGGTGACCTTGACCTTGACCTTTGACTGAGATTCACCAAAAACGACAAGTGTCTAAGTTGGACCATGGCCGACGTCTGTACCCAGTTTGGTCATGATCGCTGAAACGGTGTGGCTGCTACAGGGAAAACGGACAGACACACACACACAGAATGACACACACAACTGACCAACATAATCGCCGAAATCCGAAGGACTCCGGCAATTAACAAACAGACAGAAAGGGGTGAAAACATCACCTCCTTAACCTTCAGTAACGGAGGTAAAAAAAAAAAAAACCAAAAAAATAACCTCACAAATGGCTCTAACATTTTTGTGTGTATCTTTAACATCAGAATTCTGGCTTGGACGCTTTCTTTTCTAAATCGGCACCTACTAAATCACTTCACTCAACAATGTGCAGCCATTGCAGTTGCTATGCAGGCCTGAATGGTGCAGTTGCTCCCCTGCATGACAAGTGATGCATTTCTTGTTTTCTTGGTTGCTGGTGCCCACTACTTATTGTCGATGATCTTTTCAGGGCGACGTTGGTGGCTGCAGTTGCCTTCTTGGATTCCTTTCAAAAAGTGGCAGACATGGCGACCAACACACGAGGTGAGTTGCGTGATTGCCATCACTGGAGTTGCCTTATTATTCCTTTTTTTCCCCCTTTCTCGTTTCCGCTTTTTGTGCATGAACAGGCACACCCTTGAGATGTTGCCTTTTGCTGACAAATCTTTGTGAAACTCATTCACTTTTCACAGATTAACTGCAACTATGGGGTTAAAGTTAACATCCCGAGTTGCAGAAGGAAGTACAGTCCAAGGACACTGGCACAGAAGGAAGTCATTTGGCCTTTCGTGCCTCACCCATATCCATGCACATCAGAGCACTCGTACTGAGTTGGAAGTGCTAGTCATACAGTTCATGCCCAAATCGGAAATTTAGTCCAGCAGGATGGTGCAGATGTAGCACACTTAATTTTGAGTCATCCCAGTCTGGGTTCGATTCCTGAACCGACTGTCGGATCAGTTCTTCACAGATGGTGCGTTGAATCACAAAACGCACCGTTCTTTGGATGATGTGTCCTGTCTGCTAGCATTTGGTGGTGAATGTTAAAGATCCCACGTGGCCTTTCGTGAAGAGTAGGCGAGTTATCGCCGGCAGCCTGAAAAACACCTCCAGGATTCCTGCCCACATTGCCTTCAGTCGACCGTCGGGCTTGGCCAGCCAGTTTGTGAAAGGCGTTGGCCAGCCAAAAACTTTCCCCAACAAACTCCACAAGAATGTGGAATTAATTGGAGTCGTTAAGGTGGCTGCAGTCGATTCCAAAGTGAGAAATTTGCATGAGGGTAACCAGTACGCTGTTGTTCTTGTTGAAAAATACTTTGCCATATTTGAGATGTACAACCTAAATGCAGAAGGAACAGCCGGCTTTAGGTGCCCATGCGAAGGACGGTCTGCTTCTGGATGCCGTGCCTCCTGCTGGCACTGCATCGGAGCAGCAGCTTAAGTGAACACCGACCCGACTGCAGATGAGACCCAAACTGGTCGGTTTAATGGCGAGTACGTTGCATTTTGAGTGACCCTGTGTCCCCATGGTTGTTTGGAGTTGAAGTGGAGTCTTCCAAAGCATACTCGCTGGTTTGAAGCTTGCGGCGCCATATTTCATTTTGATCGTGGAATCTTACTTGGTTGTATTTCGTTGCATCGAGTCGGCAAAGGATCGAGCTGGCAGGATGGCCAAGAGAGGTACGCACACTGGCCTCGAAGCCATCTCGTCTTGCTTTGAATCTCGACCCAGGTATAAACTGTCATCCCAGTGTTTCTCAGGTGGGGTAATTCATCAACGTGTGTGACGTCCCTCGGATGGACGTTAAACTGGCTGTCCTGTCTGCAAGCATTAGTTAAAGATCCCAGGATGCCCTTGAGGAAGAAGAATCCTCAACCCCTCCCCCCCTACCCTTTCAATGTGCATGATTTGTGATCTGTGTTTGGTTCCCCTTTGATTTTTGGATATGATCGATTGGCTGCGCAGTATATGCTATGAGAAGGTGTGTTTGCGGTGTCGTAAAGATGTTCTACTTTCCTGAAGACCGTGCTTTAACCTTGTTTTTGTGTCTTGCACATATTTGCATCTCTAGTTGAGAGTTGTTTGTGCTTTGCATACGACCTCTTATTACATGGATCATGCAGTTTGTTTGTTTGTTTATTTTGTTAGTGATACAACCACATAAAGCAGCTTGTCCCTGTGCAATGAAAGCGTTTTTTGCAGCATTTTTTGTGCTATCCATTTCTTGGTCATGGAGGTGTAATTTGTTCGATTGAGGTGCTGAAGTTTAAAGTCAGCGAGCGGGCCATGTTTGTCGGTGTTGTGTGTGTGTGTGTGTGTGATACAGGGTCCGGATGTCAGCGCTTCCCTTTTTCCTACCAGGTTTAGCGTTGCAGAGAATGTTGACAGCTGGAATAATGAATGGTTCCTGCATGAACCTGGCTTTTCTGAGCTCATCGTGTAATTTGCACGTCTCGGGATCCGTTCTCTGGCATTAAGGGTTGTAATAACTTGACAGCAAGCCACCGAGATTGCACCCTCGTGTGATGGGCAGGCGATTGTTCAGCTCGTCGGGCAACGAGTGGTTCTTTTGTAACGAGTATCTTCGCTCCCTGGCATTTTGTCATGGTCATGGTCACGATATCGGACTAATTTGAGATTTTGACGTGCTGTGACCGAAAGCCGTCATCATTTCTTTCGTCACGATATGGTTGCAATTTTATCAGTAGCTTCATCACTTGAGTGAAATTAATTGTGGTGGGTGGGGAGGGGGGAGACTCTCGGTAGCAGAAGGCATTCTTTTAATAAAGAAAAAATATTTATTTTATTTTTTTAGAAAAATAATTTATTTTTGCCTTTTTAAAAAAAATTATTATTGATGTTTTTGGGGTTTTTTTCTCTCTCTCTCTCTCTCTCCTTTAGTGTCATCGTGTGAACATGTCAGCGTGAACCTTTTTTGTTTTTTAGAGGAAGGTTTATCAGAAGAGGTGCTCTTGTCATCTCCAAGCAGGTAGCATATATTGTTCTGCCTTGTGGTCTGTAATTGTGTAAGGGGTAGGGAAGAGTGGTTTGTATCCTTCCTACAGTGGGGAGTTTGATAAACAGGAGCTCAGTTGTGACACAGTTGCTGACTTATTTATTTATTTATTTATTTATTTATTTTAAACTTCTGCTTTGCTGGCTGAGCTGGTGAAATTAATTCCTCCATGCACTCGAAATGTATTTATTTATTTAATAAACCTTCTCAAAGGGATAGCAGTTTCAGTGAGTTGTAGTGTTGCGAGCGTTTGAGTTGACTAGAAACACCCACTCCTTCGGGGAGTGGCCAGGGGTTGGGACAAGGGGAGCGGAGAGGGTTCATGTGTATGTGCATATCTACATAGTTGAGATACATTTGTATTCAAAGTCCTTTTCGCCTTAATTATATATTTTCACACTCACTTAGCCGATGATGCTTTAGACTCGGTCATGTATTATTATTTCGATGTTATTACTAAGTTATTATTAATATTTTTGTTCATCCTATTATTATTATTATTATTATTATTATTTTGAGCCTGGTGTTAGCTTCGTGGTTAGGGTGGCTGGCTTGGGATCCTAGGGTCCTGAGTTTGAGCCCCGTTTTCCACTGAATTAACACTAGGGGGTTGACTCAGCCTGTCATCCTTCCAAGGTTGGCAAAATGAGTACCAGTCTGTACTGCTCCCGGTGTATACCCCGGTTAGAATCTAGGTGTACCATATCCCTGTGTGTCGTAAGCGGCGACCAGGGTTGGTGTCAGGAAGGGCATCCGGCCATAAAAAAAAAGCATTGCCTCAAGAAGGGAACCATGATTGCATGGAGCTCGCAAAAAGCTAACCCCTGCTTAGCAGGGAAAAATAGCTGTAAAAACGCTGTATATACTATTATTATTATTATTATTTTGTAATTGCGTTGATATTATTGTGCTGTTATCATTGAATGGAATTTATTAATTTGTTGTTATAATAGATTTTTACTTCCAGTAGGGGTGCGGACTTGTGACAGCCCATGTGGAAATGCACATGTATCCGTCCAATTTTCTCCAAATTTCCCCCAGAAGAGTGTTGAACAATGCCTGCGACCATTAGCAATGGGGTTATGTGTCGAATAAAGGTCACAATCGGGCTGTAAGTCTGTTTGATGCAATATCGCACGTTGCACTTGAATCCATGGTTGGGAGAAATGTCATCCGAGGCCCCAATATATAAATTACAAACAATCCATAACCAGTACACATATAATGTGATGGCTCGAAAAAAAATCGGATAGACAATGGGATACACCATTCATGCGTAAAGACTCATTTAAGCAGCTTCATTAGCTAAAGTTCTTTGTGAGTTGTAACCTAGCTCGTGGTCCGTTCGTCTATGGGGGACACGATAAGCATCCTCAAGGATGTCAGGTTTCCTCCAAATTTCTTTGAATTTAGTGTTAAACAACAGTAGTGATTTTAAAAAAGGTAAGTCGTACGTTGGACAGAATTGACTAAATACTGTAGTTTTTCGTTATAATAATTTTTACTTCCTATCTGTGTACGCCACGATAAGCTATTTGTAAACCTTAAGATGGAGTTTGTCCAAGGTAGAAAACCCCCTTTGGGAAGGGGGAAATTGAGCCGCTACAACCTCCGCTGTGTGCCCACTAGCCCCCCCCCTCCCGACAAGTTTGGTTGAGATTGGAAAAGTAATGACCAAATGTATTGCGGTCAGACAGATACATAGACACCAAATCGCATATTTTAGTATGCTGCGGAGGTGTACATCGGAGGATGAGAATGAAGTAATCGATGAGGTGTCTATCTGCCAGTACCATAGACGATCATCAAAGAAGGGTGCTGCACAATGGTCACGTTGGTTTGCGAAAGATGATTGCCAGCGCTTGTCCGAAAGCTCAACAAAGCTCAATAAGTGGCACCAAATAATTTCATCCAATTCCTGTTTTGTACTCGAGCTCTCAGCAAAATGAAGCAGAGTTTTGAAATTTTAAACAAGTATCGAATCCCTTTTTTTAAAAGGCTCAATAGAACCATAACAGCAAGGGTAGAAAATGCCCAAAAACCTTTCCTGTTCATGAAAAAACTGGAGGTCGAATAAAAATGTGGAATAGGAAAATGAAACGAACAAGCAAGAATTTTTTTTTCAGATATATGTGGTGTTTTTAATGCCTCTTACATATGATATGACAATCATTCATTGGTGTCGATTAACCACTTGTATTGAAGGATCAAGTTCCAATTGGACAAACCGAGACCAACCCAAATCGTTAATACGGATAAGCAATCTCTATTTGCTCATACCATAGACTGCCAAGCAAGCAGTGTGCATTCGTCATGTGAATTTGCATCGTTTTAATGAATGCTATTTCAGATGCATCTGGCTTGTTGAATTGGGAGACATGATTGTCTGACAGGATGGAGCAGAACTAGCCGGTTGATCTTTGAACCATCTCGTCTGAGTTTGATTCCCCCATCCAACTATAAAGTCGGATCGGTGCTTCACAGGCAGGGTGTTTCATCAAAAGTGTGCCTTCCGTCAGATGGGGTCATTAAGTTGAAGACCATCTATTAGCATTGATTGCTTGTCGACGTTGAAGATCCAAAGTAGGTGAGGAATCACTGGTCCCCTGACCACATTCCAAGTTCCTCCCCTAACCAGCTACAGTCGAATGTCAGGCCTGGCAGCCAGTTTCTGAAAGGCTTGGTCCAACAATACATGCTCTGAGCCACCAACCCTGCTGCTACTGCTGCCGCTACTAAGGTCTGAGGACATGATTTCCCTAAATTCTGGAGCATCGAGTCCTGGGATGAAACCCTAAGTGAGTCGAACAACAATTTTGGCGATATTTTTGATGGTCACGATTTAGCATTCCTTCCACTGCGGCCCAGGTTTCATTCCTACTTGGTGAAGCCCTTTTGTTTAGGTGAGCAAGATAGCTCATTTGAAGGTGTTATCATGATTGAGTGTTTGTTCCGTGAATACATTTTTAGCACGGTTGAATTTTACAAGATCTGCCAGTCTGGTATAACCTGAGCTACATGTGCTGTATTGTGGAGCAGGTCTTTTAATTGCCGTCTGCTCCACAATAGTGACGATGAATGCAAGAGATCCCATGGTAACTTTTTGCAAAAGTAGACCTTTGGACTGCCGCTGTGACCACACAGCCATTTGCAGATATATTAAATGACTGATGAGGAATACTCACTGGTCTTGATAAAGACGTTTGATAGTGTTGATGAAAGCAACAATGGATTTTCTCAAACAGGAGTTGAGAAAGTGCAAGTTTACCACCGTGGGAAAACTGTGAGGCTGACATTTCTGGCATTTCCCTTCAGAGCAGAAACATCGTCCTCGCCTTGTTTACGACGGCGGTAAACTTGCGCTTTCTCAACTGTTGTTTGGGGAAAATCAATTATTTAATACCCGGTTTGGTGTTCCCTTCTAAGCACTTGGCTAATGACGTTGAGAATCCAGGTCGGTGACCCGTTGTCAACGATTATCATTGTGATGTTGGTAGAAGACCGTTCGTCCAAAAAAAAAAATTAATAATATTCGCACTCGTGTCCAAGGAAGCGGTGCAGTTTGGCTTTTTAACCTCCGCCATCGAAGATGGACAGAGGTTACTGTTTTCACCCCTGTCTGTTTGTTTGTTTGTTTGTTTGTGAACAGTATTACGGAAAAACTCCTGGACGGATTTCGACGAAACTTGGTGGGGGGGTTAGGTATGGTCCAAGGATCATGCCATTAGATTTTGGACTTGGTCTAAAGTTCAATATGGCCGCTATGGTAGCCATTTTGAAAAAAATATTAGAATTTTTGTTTTTGCATTTCTACATGTTTTAAGTGATTTCCAACCCCCACCCCCCCAAAAAAAAATTGTTAGAGAAAAAAAAAAAATTTTTCAACCTTTTTTTCAAAAAAATTTCGATTTTTTTTTTTTTTTTTTTTTTGGGCATTTCTACATGCGCGTCGATCCAGTTTAGTTTATTCAATCGTGGTTCAGTAGAGTGTGATCCGTTTTGGCCATTTTGAAAAAATATTTGATTTTTTTTTTTTTTTTTGCATTTCTACATGTTTTAAGTGATTTCCAACAAAAAAACATGCCAAGATTATAATTGCGGCTGATTTTGGAACTTCAGGTGGATATACCCACGTAAAATCAATTTCTGTCTCAAGGAATCTAGTTATGACGAATGAATTGAGTATGTAAAAGTTAAAAGTAAAAGGGAAAGTTGCAAACTATAACTCTGTGAGCACTGTTGATGTCAAATTGAATGAATAGGATATCGGGTTCACTTGAGTGACCCAGCAGTATTGGCGGCGGAGGTTTTGCACTCTACCGAGTGCTCCCCCTCTAGTTTTTAATATGAAATAGGCAAAGCCGAAATGGGCAGTTTTCACCATCTTGTGCAACCAATCAACAGGATTGATGTTTTAATTGACCACAAATTTCATACTTCGCTCTGCCTCCCTCTTTGTAATCTCACTTGACTCCTCCTTGATTTTTTTTTTTTTTCAGCATGAAACGCATGATTACAAGTCCACAATCCAGGGTTCAGGGAAAAGGTCCACAATGGCTTGCTCTTTTCATTAAGCACAGTGGGATCTTTAACATCCACCAGCGAATGTGAGCAGACACCTGGCTTGATGTTCCTCTGAAGGGCGCCGACTCTTCTGCAAAGCACCAGGATGATGGTTTATTGTCAAGTCAGGAATCAATCCCAGATGAGACGGCTCAAGGGATAGTACGCAACCTTTCAGCTATCCTGTCAGCCCCATCTTGTACATGCATTATTCTGCCTTTTATACTACACAAGTAGAAATTAAATTGCATTGCTCTTATAAATGGATACCCAACGTTGGATTAAACTAAGTAACTAGGTATCGCATGGAATGTGGACGTTGAAACGTCCCTGGTGGTTCAAAATGGTCGCTTCTTGTCTCAGCTGCTTGATGTAACACTCCTCCTCTTCTTTAACGGCCGCAGTTATTCTCACGATCTTGTGGGGTTGGCCTGGGGAAGCTTGGTCCAAGTCTTTCATGAACAGGCTGGCCAGGCCTGACGTTCGTCTGAGGTTAGCGCAGGAATTTGTAATTGATTCAGGGTGTGGGTGGCTCGCATAATAATTACTCTTGGCGAAGGCCACCGTAGAATCTTGAACTGATGCCTGCAGACGGAGCTCCCAATTTAACGTCCATCCGAGGGACGGCACTGCACACACCTTGATGAATCGCCCTGCCCGTGAAACCCCGGGATGACGGTTTATAACTGGGTCGGGAATCGGGATTCAAACCCACACTAGACAGCTTTGAGTCCAGTGTGCGTACCTCTCGAGGCTATCCTGCCACCCCTCTGCTTGATATCACACTCGTCACTTTTATGAATCGTCTACGATGCCTTAAGCTCAATGAACAGCTTGTACACAGATTTATCAAATTAATATAAAAAGAGATGCAATCTTCTCTGGTGTTTGATGAGTGGGCAAAGCGAAAATTGGAATCTAAAACTGCTCGGATATTCGGGCCACATATTTGTTGATTGAAACTTTACTTTAGTTTGTGGGGAGGGGGGGGGGAAACAAAACCGGGGTTAGATTTGGACACGCAGTCACATGTTTGGGGGGAACTGACACGTTTCTTGAAATTATTTTGATTGCCGTGTGGCGACTTCTCCAGGCAATTCAGCGTATCCGTTTACTGTGCTTTAAAAAAAAAAAAAAACAACCTGGTGTTGGCCCTACTGACAATTTATTTAGTATTCTGATTTCGACAGTTAATGGGTTATCCTGTCGATCGAGGCACTTTTGGGCTAACCGTATGCAATGTGGACTTTTAAGGGAGAAATAGTTCATAGCAAATGGATACCAAGGATTGCCGTATACATGGGGATTGCTGTTGCATTGAAGCATATTCTTGGGAATCTATCACATCATACCAGAGCATTGCTTCAAGAGACAAACAAACAAACAAACAGAAAACATTACAGTTGCTGAGTCATTGCCGAAAAGCTGGGGAGCTGCGGTTCCAGGCATGTGGGCCACATGCCAAAACCCTGCCGGCCTTTCTCCAGAGCAGTTGAGAAGCCATTGCCTCGATTTTTTTTTGTTGTTGTTGTTGTTGTTGTTGTTGTTGTTGCGCCCTTCTTACAAATCTGAAAAGGATGGACTTGACATTTGGGATAGCCCAGTGGTTAATTTTTGGATTCGAACTGAGGCCTCGCTTCCGCCGGCATGCTTGTCCCGTTTAACCATCGTGCAGTGCAACAAAAAATTAGTTAACGCATTAACCTTATCATTTGTGTAACTCGGTAATATTGCATCACTTCAAACGTTTCTTGCAAGGAAACGAGTGGGTGTCTTGACAGACAGCGTAGCTCCTGATTATGTCGGAAAGACTGATGGTGTGCTGGGTCTTGCCCAAACTTGCTCGAACCGAGGCAACGCGGCTGAAATTTTTAACGCAAAATTTGACAGGTGGACCAAAATGAGGACAAGTTCCAGCAGGCGTGTTTTGATTGGAATGATTTTTGTGCTCATTATCCTCTCTGGACGACCAAAGAATCGGCAATCTTTCAGAACCGTGGAGCATCACCCGAAATGATCATTGTGCGATGGTCATGTGGATGTACAAAAGTTTATATTGATGCAGTGGTTTATGACGTTTGTCATGCTCAAGTGTTCATCAGCGAGGCAAAAAGGGGAAAGGTCGGGTGGGAGAGGGGGGAGAGGGGGGGAGTATAGATGCAGAGACAGTACCCCAGATGGGAAGCATGCTGTCTATTGGAGAAATGAGCTTCTGGGAGTATTCTCAGGAAATGTTTGAAATGGTCATTCCTTGCAAACCCCACATCCCCAGTGGAACGCAGCACGCACGTCCGCTCCCGATAGAATCTTTCCACGGCAGCTTTTGTATTTCCATCGGGTGTAACTTTAATCGCCATCATTGAAGCTAAACGAAGCATTTAAAGACTGATGAAAAATCACGACATTTGTTTGTTCATGTGAGGATTATTAGCATGAGGTGTACAAGGCTTGTAAAGTGAAGCATTTTGCAGATTATCTGTCTGCTTGCACTGCCACATTCTGATAATGCTGCTGGCCCGTGTCAGCGCTTTCGATCCTTTGAAAGCACGAGCATACTGCCTCGATGTACATTCCTATTCTACTCACAGCAGCGTGGCCATTACTCCTGACCGGCTCGCCGAACCCCCTCCGTCCCCAACCTTATCCTTGCCTGCTATTATCTGTCTCTTTTTACTGGACTGCTTTTGTTTTGTGAAACAAGTCGAGAATGAAGGGCGGAGGTGTCTGCGGTCATGCTTTGTGGCATGGCAGGGAATAGTCACCGCGGTGTAACTCTGCTCGTCGTGATAGCTCTGTGCCTGGAATCTTGCCGCAGGAGCAACTCGAGAAATTGGATCAGCCCTCACCCGGATGTGTCTGCGACATCGAAGCATTGAAACCAAGCTGGGTCTCTTTACTCAGTGAGTGTGGGATGCACCTGGGGAGGCAAGCGCATGCACACGCATATATCGGCCTGGCCATTATCATCCCCTGTGCAGTACCAGATGGACACTTGCAGATTTCGGTCCAAGTGCATCAGCTGTTGATGCTCAGCCATCGTTTTTATCTGAACTTTCAAGGCCGCAGCACTCGAAACACTTTTTTTTAATTATTATTATGTATATTCACTCTGGTAAAAGGCCCAGTGCTGAACAATAATGGGATAACTTGTGTGGTACATCCTTCCAGCAGCTACTAAAGTCTGCTTTGTAAGAAGCTGGCAGCTGGACTTGAGAAGGAGGCAGAAAGTAAAAGTACAGTGTGTGTTTTCTGGCCTTGATTTCTGGCCTTGTTGGCAAGTGTTTACATACACGATGCCAGCCTGCCAGCCTGTGGGTGTGAGCTGTGTATGGTGCCGGCAGGATAATAAACTCCCCTGGAATCTTATGGTGCAGTTTCAGCGGGTGAGTTTATTAGAACAGCCAATGCCGTCGCATTCCTTTTCTATGCAATTACTCACCCTGGGAAATTTTTTTTCCCCATATTGATAAAACGAAGCTTTATTCAGGAGATGAGTCCAGAAACAACGAGAAGGCATCACAAAATGCAAAGCCCGTCCGTGTCCGCTTGGCACTCAAACTAAACTTGAAGAAAATGTAAATTTTTATTGAACGGGTGTTCTCCATATTATTTTAATCAAGGTTTATCGAAAAGTTGATGGTAAAAGAGTTATGGCCTGCACAGACACACTGCAACTCAATGGTTTAAAAAATATCGAAACAACCCGCCATCCCTCCCTGTGTAGCGGTGGCTGGGCTAATGAGGGCTATTTGCATTTATTCTGACTTTGACCTTTGACATTTTGACCCAATTATTAATTGGTGTTCTCCATATTCTAATAATACAGAAAATGTCTGAAAATTTGATAAAAGCACCAATGATTTAAAAAGACACACACGCACACGCACACGCACACGCACACGCACACGCACACGCACACACACACACACACACACACACACACACACACGCACACGCACACGCACACGCACACGCACACGCACACGCACACACACACACACTATATACATCTATACTTTCTCCAAAGATATTGTGCATTCCTAACGATTTGACTTGTTCTCTGAACTTTGTGACATCTAAAGAATGTTTGCTCGGTGAATTGGCAAGATGTAAATAATAAAAGCTCTTGATTGTGAGTTGTAAATGTTTTGGCATATTTTGTTTGAAAGATTATGCATTGTTTCAGAGCTCTCGCAGGCAGTTTGATCGGCCCCCTGCAGGAGAGGCTGGAAGAATGGCGGAAGATGACCAACCAGATGGATAAGGAACATGCAAAAGGTCAGACACAGTCCTGTGCTGTGATGGGGGTACTTGAGTGCCATTGTGTTGTGCGAGGGTCATTCTCCACTGAGATGCATGCATACTGTTTTTGCCTTACTTCATCGGGGGGAGGGTGCCAGTCATAGTACCCTGATGGGGTGGAGGAAAGACGAGCAGGTTATAATTCGAGAAATATGGTCAGTAGAGCACAGGCTGTCATACTTCACGTTGGATTCCGTGCTTTACGTGCCATTTTACGAGTTCATACCCTGTTCTTTTTGAGGTGAGAATACCCCACCCCCCACTCTACCCCATACCCTACGGGTGTTTTGCACTCTTCTCATGCATCTGGCCTGAGTTGGGGCCAACCAGGTGGGGATTGCTTTGCTAACCTGAAACATGTGTTAGGTAAGGATGGGCGACTGTTAAGAGCTGAATTTCTTGTAACTTGTGGAATATGTTTCGTATTGGTGCCCCCAATGTCTTGTTGATTAGTCACTGGTCAGTAAATCGATTGGTGGCTTTTATATCTTGCTTTATTTATTCTGCATGATATTTAATCTCTAGCCATTACATTCAGAAATTATTGGGGAAATGCCTTAAGATTGATCTTGCATTCCATGATGTTAAATTTATCCTTGCATTGGCTGCTTGACCTGAGAGCCATAGACCAGTGCTTCTAACTTGCTCAGCTATCGAAAAACCTCGTAGAGAGATGAAAATAAGTTCTAAGTATAATGTATCTAATTCCCCTTCCCATGTGTCTACCCCTTCTCTTACTCTGCCGTGTGACCTTTAAGAGTACAAACGGGCCCGGCAGGATATCAAAAAGAAGTCCACGGATACGATCAGACTGCAGAAAAAAGCAAAGAAAGGTACTTTGACTGCAGTTTTTCTTTCCTGAGCATGAGTCGTGGCTGAGTAATCATGAATGTATTTGAGATTTCACTTTTTACGTGGTTATGCATCAGCATAAAGTATAAAGTGACTTGCAAAGTATGAGTCATGTTAATCCTTTCCTCCTGTTCCTTGTTTCCTTGCTCCTTGCAGGCGAGACTTTTGGTGAGCCCGGACACATTCTGCATGCCTTTCCACTCCCAGCTTTGCTTGTCTTATTGATATGCATTTGTAACGATAGATTTGCCTAATGCCTCACTTGCTGGTTGATTTCCAAACCTTCCGAGGTAACTCGTGTGGGAGCCATGGAATTGCTGAGTGCCGAAATGGGATGTATCTTGTGTACAAAGGGAAAAGCCACAGTGCTTCCCGCTAAACCAAAACCATCTGCTTTTCATGACATTTGGTAGATTCATTCTGCATCTATGGAATGTCCTCCCAAATTCCAGTGGAAAATGTGTGGTGTGCTTTAGTTGTTGTCAGACATGCATAACAAATGAAAATGGGAAGATAAACCGTCTGCAAGATCATATATATATATATATATATATATATATATATATATATATATATATATATATATATATATATATATATATATATATATATATATATAATCACTCAGAGCAGAAAGCTATTTTGAAGAGTTGTAAGATTTGACATTTTGGTTGCAGTTTATTTTTTTTCAAACTTTTATCTTTAAACTTTCTCCATGATAGTTAATAGCATGTTCTGAAGCATGTGCGGTACTGTGCTTGTGTGTGCAGGGAGAGGAGAGATGGGCCCGGTCCTGGGCTCTGCTATGCAGGAAGTCACTGACACGTACCTTTTGCTTGAAGAGACCGAGAAGCGTGCGGTCCGCCGAGCACTGATTGAGGAAAGAGGGCGATACTGTACCTTCGTGCACATGTTTCGTTCTGTGCTGGTATGAGACACGTCTGAGCATGTATAATTGTAGTAGAAATCGCCCTATTTATTTGAGCTTTTGGCCGAACCGCCCATTCCAGGAGCTGTTTTTCAATTGATCGCTTATTTGGATGACATGTTGTAAAAAAAAAGAAAAGAACTTGTATTAGGAGTCCCTGAAATGCATACTGTTTTGCATACTACTGTTCGTGAAAGAGCGAGATGACAGAGGGAAAAACGAGCATTGAGCTGACATTGGATTGGGGGACCACAATTGGATGCAAACGGGAATGAATGAATGAACAGGAAAGAGGACAAACAGAGAGAAAGGGAAGGAACATCAGAACCTGCAAGTAAGAGGATTGGGTTAGGTACTGTTAATGGTGGTAGAAAATATTGTATGTCGTGATGGGGGATAACTTGAGATTGTAGTACACCACCTATTTAAAGGCTTGGAGGGAAAGGTGATAATGAACAGCCTCATGGAGGTGGTTCGGCAAATGTGAGGAGGAAAAAAAAAAAAAAAGTTGAGGTGTGCAGTGAGCCTGAATTTTGGGAGTTTCACCAGGAGGAGGGGGGGATAACTGGAAGAACGTATACTTATGGAGGAGCTGGGGAGGGTCGGAGGGCTGAAAGAACAGAGGGAACGAGATTGAAGAACAGGATTCGAATAAATAAAGGAAGGTCACTGACCTTTCTGCGATTAAGAGCAACAGGCCTTGTGCTTCATGGGAGATTCCAACAAAAGTAAGTGATTTTTGCAGATTCCACGAGGAGAGGCAGATGTGATGTTGGGGTACCAGTCCTTAGGAGAGAGCACTGTGCTTCTGACAAAGGCCTTGTAGGCTCGAAGTAGTTTTATTTATCAAGAAATTACTGAGAATGACAGAGGGTGTATTGTTGCCTCACTTGTAAATTGCTTCCTTAATTTTAATTCCTTTAATTTAGCCCTCCCTACCCTTTCCCCCCTCCCCCCTCCCCTGTGCAGATGTTATAAATAGGTGATGACCCCTAATTAACATTTTGGACTTGTGGACATGTTCGAGTTGTGAGGCAGCAATCTTTTTTTTTTTCAGTTATTTTATCGACATTAGATCCATGCTCGACAAACACTGTATGCTGGGCTCATTATAACACACAGATACAACAACCATACCACAAATTAATTACACTAGGACTCTCCACACTCAAAAAGGGTGCTTTCCTCAGCACTTGGGGCTTGTATGCCTGGTGTTGGCTTAATGGTTGGAGTGGTGGGCTTGGGATCCTAGGGTCCTCATTTCAAATCCCGCTCAGCTGTTGAATTAATACCAGGTGGGGTTAACTCGGCCTGTCATCCTTCCGAGGTTGGCAAAATGAGTGCCAGCATGCTGGTATACTGTGTCGGAGTGGCGACCCGTCCAGGATTGTACCCAATAGCCAAGGAGACTGCTTAGGCAGCACCAATGCTCTGTACAGAATATGATCCCAATCTCCTCTCTCCTTGGGGCTTGTGAGTACAAAGACCATTGTGATATTGCCTAAAGAAAAGAAAAATTATACATTTAACCTTGTTTGGTTCAACTTGCAAATGCCGTACGGCCATAATAGCATTTAATGAACTTGCCATAAATGAGAGCATCACGTCTTCCCGAATGCCTCAACGGATTTGAATTGTCTTATTTTATTTTATTTTTTTCAAATCTCCCCCAAAATTATTTCTTTCATTTGTTATATAGATTTAAAATGATATTTTCCATTTAAAAGTGTCGTTCGTTACATAACTTGGTGATTAAACGAGTGTTCCATTATCAATGTTACTCCACCATATCAGAAATACCAGGTGGACTTGGAAACTTTGAGTTTTAAAAAGTTACGTTTGATTGCCTTTTGTATGTTTGGAAATGGTACGATTACAGTGCCCTCCTTACTGAATGATCAAATGTGTTTTTTGGGAATGACAAGATTTGTGTTTGAAGACAAATCATAATTACTTTACTTCTTCAGTAAGGATGCCGTAACCCAAACGTTCATAAAGGGGCTTTCTACTTTTATCCAAGTGCTATGCAGACAATGCATCCGAGAGCTTTGCATCATAGAGCACGTGCTGTTGGCTTCTTGTAGCACCGGCTTGTGGACATTATATAGTACGAATAATAACAAGGAATTCTGATGCAGGAGAAGGCCATTCGGCCCATCAAAGCCTGCACTATTATTACCAACCTATGGTTGTTTGTCCATGCTATATCCTTTTAAAATGTTTCACGTCTAGCAAGGAAGCAGCACGTACCATTTTAAAAGTCTTTGCTATTACTTGGTTGGGGTTCGAACCACCGACCTCCCAGACTCTTACGCCACCGAGGCTGGTCTATTTGATGTTTTTTTGAAGATGGTTATCCTGGGGACTGGAGGGGTAGCTGTTGACCGATCAAAACTGTTTGTTCCAGACATTTCACCAAGGGGTAAATTGACATCGCTATCCTTGATCCTTCCCCACAGAAACTTGAAGCCAAATGCACACATGATTGGTTTTCACCATCCCAGATACTCCATAAGATGGCCTGAGAATCGTAGAGTGTGGCAGGATGCGTGCAGTCTTAGGCACTTGTGGTGTAAGTTCAGATGCAGCCTCTCCACATTGTGACGTGAGGCCTTCTTGAGGTTTCAACTAAGTTTGTAGTTCTTCTTGTCAAAACTTAGCTTCAAGTTGGAAAAAAATAAAAGGATTAAGCTGAGAAAAGGATCAATTAAAGAAACAGAAGGTACATCCTACAAATAAATTTGTCATGTGGACAAATTCTCAGGCCCATTTTTAGTTCAGTTTGACTTGTATATTCGATGTATTACATATGTACGAGGAAGGAAAGGGGGAGGTTGGAGGGCTTTCAATGACTTCCTTATATTATTTAATTGGTTTTGCAGGTGGGAGAAATGGTAGTTAGGAAGTGGGAAGGTAGTTTATGTACAAATTTCATTTGTCAAAAAAAAGTCCAACCTTTCTTTGAGGGTCATCCCAAAAATTCTGTCACCTAACTTATACAACAGACATTGTATCACATGAATGTGATTCTACGTAATTCCGTGCTCTTCAATACACTTTGTCCTGTGGTCGACCAACTCTGATCCCATCAGAGGTTCCACCTGAGCGAAGCAGATGTGACTGTTGACCTCTTCGGTGTCTTTCAGAATGGCTGGATGTGTCATTCGGCACACTACAGGTCTCAGCTGATCACGTAAAGCCGTATTGTTAGTTATATTTATTCACTGGTGCACCCTATGAAACTGCCATGTTTAACGATATTCAAACGTGATCGTAAAAAAAGTAATGTGAAACACCTTCGTGCTTCCTGGTTAGTGTTTGGCCTTTTCAAACATGGGGAAGTCTGCTCTTTCCAATTTGCTGAAGGAGACATCGGTACTGCGTCGTTGTGGCACCGGATTTCGTCTCCAGCAATGATGCAATGCAAAGAAGTGTCACCTTCTTGATTGAAAGATGCCAATGATGCTGAAGAACAGAGCGAGCTGGTTCAGTGCATGCTCCTCTGTGAGGACGTGTGGCACCCATTTTGCAATTGGCATTCGTTTCCCCAGATCCTCCAGTTCTAATTTGATGCTCTGTTCACTTTGTATTCCCAAATTTGTCACTAGTTCTTGAATCGTGATATGCCGATCTTGAAACAAGAAGAGTGATATTGTCCTCGCATCATTGTAGTTTATGTACAAATTTCATTTTTCATGTGGATCATCTCGCCTCGCATCATCCGACTCAAACGTGGTCTGTCTTGCATATCCATTTTGCTCCCAGAAACGATGATGCCCATCGATGAACAGTTTTCAACCGCAGAGAACTATTAAGAAGAATTATAATGGGTGACTGTTACTTCTGCATCACTGTGAATTTAACAAGACTTTGGAACTCTTCCTTACTGATCCTTTCTGCCAGGTCCAAATGCCATTATTTTAATTCCTGAAACAGAACAAATTGTGACAAACTTGATATTTACTCGACATATCGGTAAATATTGCTGTTGTTTCATATGCAGCCTGTGGCTGCTGATTGCATCATTTTCTGGAAGTGCAGTTGTGCTGCCGATGTCTTTGTTACTAGTAAGCTGGTACTCATTTTGTCGACCTCAGAAGGATGACGGGCTGAGTTAACCCACCTGAATTCAACGGCACAACAGGGGCTCAAACTCAAGGCCCTAAGATCTTAAGCCAGCCACCTTAACCATTAAGCCAACACCAGGCTATGTCAGTAAATAATGAGATGGTATACACGTAGATTTGTGAACATCTAGACCTTTTACTTTAAAAGTTACTGGTTTGGTGACGGGACCTTTGGGATGACGTGTGTGTGTGTGTGTGTGTGTGTGTGTGTGTGTGTGTGTGTGTGTGTGTGTGTGTGTGTGTGTGTGTGTGTGTGTGTGTGTGTGTGCGTGCGCACGCTCTCCTTTTGAGGTTTTATCAATTTTTTTTTATTTTGAACTTTTATGAACGAACTTTTATTTTGAGAATATGGAGAAGACTAATTAATTAAATTTACTTTTTTATTTTATTTCAAAAGCTGTTTATTCTCTCAAGTTTAGTTTGAGTACAAAGCGGATGCGAGTGGGCTTTGCATATTGAGATGCTATCTAGACCGACGAGATTGCTGTGAAAGATTGGGTGTAATCGGGTTAGGTGGAGGTGGAGGTGGAGGGAAGAAGACTATGAGGTTGGGGAGGGTGGAAGTGTGGGAAGATAGAGGGATTCTGAACAATATTTATTGGTCTCTTCATGTAGAATCGTAATGAATGCAGGATGGTTAAATGCAGCTCTGACAAGGATACAGTTGTATTATGGTGATTTATTTGCCCCATTTGTTTATCAAATTTAACAGGACGATGTGGAGGAATGGTGTGATCTACATGACTTGGAGGAAAATAAACCATGTGATAAAGACAAAAGGGAAGGGTGTGAATAGAAAAGCTAGGAAATGGATAAAGGCTTAGTATCCCTTGCGTGATCTTTGTTTGTTTTTTTTCTTTGTCTTAAGGCTAAAGTTCTTGGAGGTGCTTGTCATAACTGCATAAGTTGGACAAGGGCATTATGAGAAAGCAGTACCATAGGCACAGTGCTAACAATACTAAACACTTCAATATCATTTTAACGGCAGCAAGCGCTTATCTGCCATTAGGGTTTTAGTGCTCGTAGTATCACAGGTTCATTGGATGTCGTACGCAGATATAGACACAAGGAGTAGTGTTCATACAGAAGCCTTCGGCCGTTTATTCATTCCCAAAGAAGTTTCGAGAAAGTTCTTTAATCGCTTCGTAAAGTTCTGCGAAGGCTCCGTGATGCTGTAAAGGAATGATGATGTTTTGTGACGACAATACTTCAGAAATGCATGACAGTTCCACTATAAATCAAATGCAATAAATCAAACAAACAGGAAACAGACCTCAAATGGCGGCGAAACACGTTATGCAAGTGGCATGAATGTACGTGACGTGCAACGCATTTACATGAAAACGCGTAGAAAATACATTGCAATCTTTCTTACGACATGAAGTCTTACAATTAGCAACATGGAGAGATATACTGACCACTTTAATCCTCCTAAACGAGTAGTGCTTGTATGTAGAAAAAATGTCAAATGGGCCTCGTCGTACCGATGGCCTCGTGGCTCAATATGAACCTCAATATGAAGCTTCACAACACAGTGTTAGCTTTGCAGGTATGAACATTGCAATGCAGTATTAGCTTTACAACATGATGTAAGCTTCGCAGAGAGCCGAAGCTTTTGGCTTCCCAGAATGCATCTGCATCCCTTCTGAGCTGTGTCCAGAACATCTGTTCAGAACATTAATGATATTGGAAATCTTTACTAACCGACAAATGTCATGACTGACATCACATACCTCCTCAAATTAGCTTCTCTAATTTCTAACAGGCACAGTATACTTTAAGTACAACGATCATTTACAAAGATTAACATAAGCTTGTGTATCGGTCGTTCAAGTGAGACAGAGGGATTAAGAGGAAGACCTTTCACATTCAGCGATCTGTTACCAATGGTTAGCCTAACCTTGCGGACATGCTGATCTTCATCCAGGTGGATCTCCATAACTCGGCATATCTGCCAGTAGTTACGTGTCAGCTTTTCGTCTTTCAAATTTTCTGTCTTGAAGTTGTGCTCTGAAGGTATTCCTTCTTCCATCTCGTCCAAAACTGGTTTGCCAGGTGCTGAACTCTTCTCCATCGCTCACAGGAGTTCAAGTCGGCATCTTGGAAGTTACTTGGAGGTGGCATAATCACTTTGGACTTCAATGTCAGCAACTGGTTCGGTGACAAGGGTTTCAGTGATGTGGGATCATTCAAGTTATCAACTGTCAGGGGGCGACTGTTCACGATGGCCGCGGCTTCACACATCAGCATCCTCAACAGCTCATCGTCAAGTCGGTGACCGGCTTGATGTATCAGAGCAGCGAACACGCTCCGTCTTGATCGTATCTGCCGCTCCCAGACACCACTCATGTGACAAGCTGAAGGAATGTTCATTTTGAATTTGAAATAATCACAGTTCTTTGTCAAAAGCATTTTGTTGATTTTGTCGTGATTCATTTTCAGATTGTGGCACACCTTTGTGATTCTGAGGTCTGGCTCTGTTCCGGTTAGATGTTTCTCGGTCTGGTAGAATGACCTTTCTTAAATCTGGTTCTGCATTTGAATTGCTGTTTTCACCATACGAATGATGACCGAGTTTATTGAGCTCTGATCCGCTACACAGTGATTGCGGATATAATTTTCAACGAACTGTTCCTTGTCGATATCGGGCAATGACTGTCTATGTCTTTGATCTGGGAGAGAGTTCCCTTCACGTTTGAGTTCGTGAAAGACGTTTACTTTTGCCTGTGCCATGTCAAGCTCCTTCATAATTTGAAGCCTTTCTAGTTCTGCTTGAACTATTATTGCACGTTCTGCTCTTTTCTTAGCTTCCGAGTCGAAGTATTTTACTTTTGTCTTTAATGCAGCTGCTTCAGTTAGAGCTTCAGCTTTCGCAGATGTAGTTGATGCCTTTGAGGACTGAGAAGCATGAGATTTGGAGGAAGCTCGACTACCTTTAGAAACCTGGGAATCCCTTTCTGCTATAATGTTGCATACAGTGGGGAGAACAAGTATTTGATACACTGCCGATTTTGCAGGTTTTCCCACTTACAAAGCACGTAGAGGTCTGTAATTTTTATCATAGGTACACTTCAACTGTGAAAGACGGAATCTTAAACAAAAATCCTGAAAATCACATTGTATGGTTTTTAAATAATTAATTTGCATTTTATTGCATGAAATAAGTATTTGATACATCAGAAAAACAGAACTTAATATTTGGTACAGAAACCTTTGTTTGCAATTACAGAGATCAGACGTTTCCTGTAGTTCTTAACCAGGTTTGCACAGACTGCAGCAGGGATTTTGGCCCACTCCTCCATACAGATCTTCTCCAGATACTTCAGGTTTCGGGGCTGTCACTGGGAAACACAGACTTTCAGCTCCCTCCAAAGATTTTCCATTGGGTTCAGGTCTGGAGACTGGCTCGGCCACACCAGGACCTTGAGATGCTTCTTACGGAGCCACTCCTTAGTTGCTCTGGCTGTGTGTTTCGGGTCGTTGTCATGCTGGAAGACCCAGCCACGCCCCATCTTCAATGCTCTTGTTGAGGGAAGGAGGTTGTTGGCCAAGATCTCGCGATACATGGCCCCATCCATCCTCCCCTCAATACGGTGCAGTCGTCCTGTCCCCTTTGCAGAAAAGCATCCCCAAAGAATGATGTTTCCACCACCATGCTTCACGGTTGGGATGGTGTTCTTGGGGTTGTACTCATCCTTCTTCTTCCTCCAAACATGGCGAGTGGAGTTTAAACCAAAAAGCTCTATTTTGGTCTCATTAGACCACATGACCTTCTCACAT
The DNA here is from genome assembly GCF_056783735.1 of Eptatretus burgeri. Taxonomy (NCBI): domain Eukaryota; kingdom Metazoa; phylum Chordata; class Myxini; order Myxiniformes; family Myxinidae; genus Eptatretus; species Eptatretus burgeri. The sequence continues at coordinate 45,597,014 of NC_140967.1, forward strand.
TCCTCCTCTGGATCATCCAGATGGTCATTGGCAAACTTCAGACGGGCCTGGACATGTGCTGGCTTGAGCAGAGGGACCTTGCGTGCGCTGCAGGATTTTAATCCATGATGGCGTAGTGCGTTAATTATGGTTTTCTTTGATACTGTGGTCCCAGCTCTCTTTAGGTCATTGACCAGGTCCTGCCATGTAGTTCTGGGCTGATCCCTCACTTCTCATGATCATTGAGGCTCCACGAGGTGAGATCTTGCATGGAGCCCCAGACCGAGGGAGATTGACTGTTATCTTGAACTTCTTCCATTTTCTAATAATTGCGCCAACAGTTGTTGCCTTCTCACGAAGCTGCTTGCCTATTGTCCTGTAGCCCATCCCAGCCTTGTGCAAGTCTACAATTTTGTCCCTGATGTCCTTAGACAGCTCTCTGGTCTTGCCCATTTTGGTGAGGTTGGAGTCTGATTGATTGAGTGCGGACAGCTGTCTTTTATGCAGATAACGAGTTCAAACAGGTGCAGTTAATACAGGTAATGAGTGGAGAATGGGAGGGCTTCTTAAATACAAAACTCACAGGTCTGTGAGAGCCGGAATTCTTACTGGTTGGTAGGTGATCAAATACTTATTTCATGCAATAAAATGCAAATTAATTATTTAAAAATCATACAATGTGATTTTCAGAATTTTTGTTTTGGATTCCATCTTTCACAGTTGAAGTGTAACTATGATAAAAATTACAGATCTCTACGTGCTTTGTAAGTGGGAAAACATGCAAAATCGGCAGTGTATCAAATACTTGTTCTCCCCACTGTATATAATTAATCTGCAATATATTTGGACAGATGGTAACTATCCTGTTCCAGGGATTAATAGTGCGAGTCATTATCTGGATCCATGCTTCTAGATGGCGTTGATTGATCAAGTAGATCATGTGCCTTTGAAGCGTCATCCATGTGTCTCTCGAGAACATCTCGTTTTTGTTTAACAACGTCCAAATCACTTGAATCTGACAACAGTCTTTCCATGCTTCTTGCCCTCTTGTGCCAGTTTGTAATGGCCAATTTCAAATTATGTTTACGCTGAACTAACTTCCATTCAGTATAGTCATCGGTGGGTTTGGGTTCTCGATCAAAGTGACGTACCACCTCCTCATTCCTCTGTGTGTGTGTACATCACTACTTGCTTCGAACATGAATGGGATAAAATCAGCTTCGATCCTTTTCGGCACACAAACCAATTCCCTTTGTCACATCGTGATCGCAAAGATGTGACAATCACAAAAGTTATGCGTGGTGCTGAGTGTCAGACCGATCACAAAATGATTCGAATGAAATTAAAGATGGTCATTCACCCAAAGATCAAAAAGTCCAGTTTTAAGGCAGTAAGAAAGTTGAATGTTTCGACTGTAAAGTCAGCAAAACCAGACACCAGCTGGCCGAAAAAATAAATGGTGAGCTTACTGCAAACCCAATAGATCCAAATGGCACAAAGACTAACGAATGGAATATCCTGCATGACACGGTCTACAACACATCCAAGATGATGCTTGGACTGAAAACCAGGAAACAACCTGACTGGTTCTCAGATAATTTGTTAATTATTCAGAGGATAATTGACAACAAAAACGAAGCATTTAGAGCATGGCTATCCAGTAACACACGATCATCGAAATTGAAGCTCCAACTTTGTCAAAGGCGGCTGTAAAATGAAACACGCAAGTTGAAAGACCAGTGGCTGTCCCGAAAAGCCCAGGAAATACAACAATTGGCGGATCGAAATGATTCAAAGAATTTCTATGATGCCATAAAAGAACTGTATGGCCCTTCTGCACATGGTGGTGTCCCCCTGCTATCACAATCTGGCAGAAAATTGTTAACCAACCAGGCAGAGATACTGGGTCGCTGGCAGCAACATTTTAACGAGCTCCTCAACAGACCATCGCATGTTGATCAGCGCAGCATAGACCAACTGCCTCAAAAAACCTGTGATTCAGCATCTTGCGAATGAACCAACTGAACAAGAAATTCGTAAGGCTATCAATTTGTTATCAAACGGCAAGTCACCTGGTGAGGATGGGATTCCAGCTGAGATTTTCAAACATGGTGGCGAAGTTCTAATCACACGTCTGCACAGCCTCTATTGTCATATTTGGCGAGACGAAGAAGTGCCCCAACAACTGAAGGATGCTCTCCTTGTTACTATTTTCAAACGGAAGGGCAGCCGTTCGGAATGTGGAAATCATCAAGGAATTTCCCTCCTAAGTTCATGCTCCAAAATACGAACTAAAATTCTTCTGATACGTCTCGTAAATTCAATTTGAGACGAAAATGTTTCGGAGTCGCAGTGTGGTTTTCGAGGCTACCGTGGTACCACGGATATGGTGTTCTCAGCTCACCAACTTCAGGAGAAGTGCATCGAGCAGAATATTGGGTTATATGCGGTTTTTGTTGACCTAACTAAAGCTTTCGATACAGTCTCACGTGTTGCGCTATGGCAAATTCTTCTCAAAATTGGCTGCCCACAGAAATTTGTAAGAGTGCTACAACAGCTACATGATGGAATGCAAGCTAGAGTGTGTGCTGATGGTAAGTTCTCCGAGGCGTTCAATATCAGCAACGGGGTGAAGCAAGGATGTGTTGTGGCGCCTATCTTATTTGTGTTGTTCTTTGCAACCATGCTCAAGGAAGCCTTGAAAACAAATGACAACGGTGTTCACATAAAATTTAGAACGGATGGTGGCATTTTAAAATCTGCATCGACTCCGGGCTAAAACCAAAACCATTGACCTGCTTGTTAGAGATCTTCTGTTTGCCGATGATTGCGGATTATTTTCCCATACCGAGGAGGGCTGACAATCGCTCATGAATGCTTTCGCAGTCGCATCTTCTAATTTCAGTCTAACGATCAGCATAAAGAAAACGGAAGTCATGTATCAACCACCCCCAGGTGTTGTACATCACTCGTCCACGATCCTTGTCAATGGAGAAGAGTTGAAGACTACCAAAACTTTCCCTTATCTCGGAAGTATCTTGTCTGATGATGGACAGCTTGATCATGAAATTGTCAGCAGAATCTCCAAAGCCAGCTCTTCTTTTGGCAGGCTCAGAGAACGGGTTTGGAATAGCCATGACATTAAACTTGCTACCAAAATAGCAGTCTATCGGGCAGTAGTTGTTAGCACACTGCTATATGGAGCGGAGACGTGGACGGTATACAGTAGACACATCCGACAGCTTGAAGTTTTTCAGCAAAGATGCTTGAGCAACATCCTGAAAACAAATTGGTAAGAAAAAGTTTCGAATATCGAAATTTTGGCAAAAACAAAGTGCTGTAGCATCGAAAGCATCATCCGAAAGCGTCATCTGCAATGGTCTTGTTATTTAGTCAGAATGAATGACTTGCATTTACCCAAGTCAATCTTTTATGGTGAGCTAAGAAATGGGTCCAGAAAGTTGGGTAAACCAAGGAAACGTTTCAAGGACATGTTGGCCGATACATTGAGGAAGTGTGATATCCCTGAGTCATCATGGGAAGAACTTGCCAAGAATCGTTCACAGTTGAGGGGAAGAGGTTTGAGAAAGTTTGGGAGCATGAGATTGTGCAAAAGCGACTGCGGCGGAAGGATCCATCCAAGGCAGTGGAAACTGGCTTCCGTTGTGGTGTATGCGACCGACCTTGTGCAAACAAAGCTGGTCTCACTGCCCACAGTCGCGTCCATCGGCAATTGAACCAATCGACATAGTCTAAAACGACACATCATCCATCACTGTACACGATAAAGTGTTTCACGACAATGGCAGCAAAGCGCTTATATGCCATCAGGGGTTTCGTGCTTGTAGTATCGCAGGTTCGTTGGATGTCGTACGCAGATATAGACACAAGTAGTAGTGTTCATACAGAAGCCTTTGGTTTATTCATTCCCAAAGAAACTTTGAGAAAGTTCTTTAATTGCTTCTGAAAGCTCTGTGAAAGCTGTAAAGGAATGATGTTGTTTTGTGACAACAATATTTCAGAAATGCATGACAGTTCCACTATAAATCAAACGAACAGGAAACAGACCTCAAATGGCACGAATGTACGTGGCGTGCAATGCGTTTACGTGAAAATGCGTACAGAATACATTCCAATCTTTCTTACTCCATGAAGTTTTACAATTAGCGACATAGACAGATATACTGACCACTTTAATCCTCCTAAACGGAGTAGTGTTTGTATGTCGATAAAACGTAGAATGGGCCTAGTCATACCGATGGCCTCGTGGCTCGATATGAACCTTGCAACACAGTACAAGCTTGACAACACAATGTAAGCTTTGCAGAGTGATACAAGCTTGCAGCAGCTAGCTGTAAGCTTCGCAGAGAACCTAAGATTTTGGCTTCCCAGACTGCATCTGCATCCGTTCTGAGCTGCGCCCAGAACCTTCGCTCAAAACATGAAGGGTATTGTAAATATTTCGTAACCGACAAATGTCATGATTGACATTACAATCATCCTCATCAAAAGGCCACACATATTCATTCCCAGAGTAGCAGGGTGGCCACCAACTGTGAAGGTTATATTGCTGAAAACCAACCCTGGAAGAGTCACCACTGCACAGTGCACTGTAGATTAGGGCAAGAATCTCGACTTGGGCCGAGGTACCAAAACACAATGGCCTTTTCTTTTTTGATAGGCACCGTGGGATCTTTACATTCCACCAGTGAATGCTCCAAGATGGAACACCAAGCTTAACTTTTGCTGTTCAAGAAAGCACAATCGATGATGCAGAATCCTGCCTGCAAAGCATCAGGATGAGTTTGTAGTCTGGTAGGGATTCTAACCACAGATTATACAGCTCAAAGGCGAGTGTATTACATCTGAGCTTTCCTGGCGGCCAAAGCTCGTCGAGGCACTGACGTTTATATGTTAAACCTATTAACCGATCAGCCTGTTGAATTATCATGGGGGATTTCATTGGCTAAATCAGTCCCAAAGTATATACATACCAAGGAGAGGGGTGAGGGGGGTGGTGGGAGGTTGTGGTTGAGCTTTTCTTGTACTGTTCATCGAGGAAGGGTATCAGCAGAACCTGGAAATATTTCAGGTTTTGCTGACATTTTATGGCTTGTTCCTCCAGCTATATAGAACTGAGATAATTTGTTTTTATTTTTTATTTTAACTTGCGGAGAACACATCCTTGCTTACGAGTTTAATCCCCTGAGAATTAGATTGGATATGCAATCCACATTTGCATAAAGATAATTGGGGAACTCCAACACCCTGAACCCGCTTGGCTTTTAATTTATTTTAAGCTTCTGAGAACCCGCCTGGGCACACTCCGAGTACAACCACCAGTTTACAACTCATTCGTCTCGGGGTTCAGGAGTGCATAGAAGTAAAACAAACACTGAGTTCTCAAGTATATATATATATATATATATATATATATATATATATATATATATATATATATATATATATATATATATACACAATTGTGTGTGCATTAACGACCCACCTAGAAAGAGAGATCTTTCTTCACCAGCAGGTGATGAAGGATTACAGGAAATTGATAAAATAGTTTCTGTAGTTGGCAAATTTCATTACCATTGTGTACATTATTACCCCTTGCCACCGAAAGTGGACAGAAGTTTTCACCCCTGTTCTGTTGTCTATGAGCACGATTTCTCAAAAAGTTGTGGATAGATTCAGACAAAATTTGGTGGACAGGTTGGGTATGTAACAAGGAAAAATTGATTAGATTTTGATGAACATCCACATCCGGTAGCAGACACTGGAGTTTATTTTATTTTTCAAGTCATCCTTCACCATTGAGGGGTCGGGCCAAAAACAAAGTGATTCCTCACCATTCAGAGATCGGGCCAAAAACGATAAATTGCATGATATCACAAAACGTTATGGACGGGTTCTAACAAAACTTGGTGGATGAGTTGGGTAGGTGACAAGAACAAACCGATGCGGTTTTGGTTAAGGTCCAGATGCAGATCCGGCCTCACGGTGGGATACAAAAATGTAAACTGTTCAACTTGGCGGAGGTATGTACTCTACCAAGTGCCATTCTAGTCTTCCCACTGTGATTAGAGCTCCCAAAGGATATTGCACTGAAGATTACATGGTCGACAGACATGACACTATGGAAGAAAAATGTAGGAGCTGGCACAAAACTTCTGCTTTCCGGTTGTGGGATCAGGTGATTAAATCCCGAAGTAACCATATTTATTTATTTATTTATTTCTTTTGTTAAACTTTTATCCATTCATCTTCACTGGAATCTTTGATATATCGTATGTGATAATGGCCAGACTTTTTGTGTTGTGATTGAAGGGGTAAATGTAATGTTATTATCCAAACTGATTACATGTCACCGTGACAAGTTACTTTGTTATGAAGCCACGTAAAGTACTGATGAGGAAGAATAATGGAGGATGACTTGCCATTTCCTTTAAAACCACAAATGCACTTATGATTATCCTTTTATCCTTTTAAAGTTAAAAAAAATAAAATAAGGTTGAAACAGCTAAGTGTATAAGGGATACAATTTATTGTTATTTGTATTTGGAAGTCGAAAACAAAGTTTACCAAACCCTTGAGGAGAGATGGCCTCAAGCACGAGTCGTTTGTGACGAGTTCAACACAACAGCTGCGATTTAAAAAAAAAAAAATCTATTTATTTATTGTGCGGAGCAGAATCGACATCACCAAAGGCGAATGACAACCAGAATGCTCTGGTTCTTTGTACTCCAAACCGCTGGGAAATCGAGCAACATCAGGACAGTTGCCAAATCGTGGTTAGCATTCAGCGGGATGTTGACCGTTTCCGTGACTGTGGGCATCTCGTCCGTCTCAAAAGCAGATTGGAATATTTCCAAAAGAAGTAATGCCTCTCGAGAATGTTTTGCTTTTCGGTGAGCCGTTCCAAATTTCTACAAATAATCAGGGCTAATGATACGCAGGTTTGCAGATTAAATCCAAACGTGATTGTACAATATTGAATTGATGATTGTGATCTTTTATTTTATTTGGGGTCCAACCATTTGATGAATGGGGAATGTGAACCAGGCTATAGGGATGGAATGTCCCATTGTATCAAAGGCTGAACGATGTCTGTGTTGTCTTGACACCTATGTTCAATAGCTGCTTCTGTAAGATTTATGATAATGTGAGCTGGCTGGGCAGGACAATTGAGTGGGTCACTTGACTTGGCTCTCGTTAGGCTCGAGGGGATTTTTGCAGAACCGAGAGGCTCGTCCGTTTGCTTCTTTATGTCGGGAATCATTTTGGCAGAGGAAAACGCCAGAGGATGTGAAACTATTTTTGGTTATGCCAAGGCCTTTTGCACACGCTTATCTTTTGTGTCATGTGACTTGTGCATGTATTCCATGTGACCCATTTCCCTTGCCTTGCATTGTTTGCGTTTGTGTGCTTAGCTGGTTTGTTATCCATTGCTAATGCAAGGGGAAGCTGCAGACTTGTCTGTGCGTGTTGCTTTTGACACCCCTCTGTAAATTTGTATAAAGTAAGATTCGTCCCATGGGGTAACATGTCGGCTGTTTTTATTTATTCCGTATACGAATACTGAGGCTCACAGAAGAGCTAAATGGCAGGTTAATGGAGCAATACAATTTTGGGGAATAGGTGGATATAATACATACTGACACAAAAGGTGAATAAGAGTAATAATAATAATAATTGGTAGGTAAAGGGGAATGATGTGCGGAGGGGGAGGATGGAAGTTTATATTGACAAAAGGAAGGATGATGGATAGATAAAGGAAGGGAAAGGAGTGTGCGGAGAGGAGATAGGAATGAGGTAATGGAAGAGACATGCATGCGTGGGAGGGGGGAAAGGGGAAGGGGGTGCGAGAGAGAGAGGAAGAGAGAGGAAGAGAGAGGCACACACACACACACACACACACACACACACACACACACACACACACACACACACACACACACACACACACACACACACACAGAGACAGCACTGAATAAAAGAGTGTGGCTTGGGGGTTAGTGGGAGGTGATTTAACAGGTGGGAAAAAATTAGATAAATAAGTAGTGGTGAGGTGAAACCTCAGCCTAAAAGGTAGAGCAGCCTTGATAATAGTTGCTCTTCAGAGCCAAAGATAGTCATTTACATGCTAACACCAAAGTGTGTGAATGTGTCTACTTTATATTGTTGGAGTTGCTACCCACACAGCAAGCAGATTTACCTGGTGTTGAGGAATATCCAAGTCGAGCACAGCACTCGCTTACCTGCATTATTATTCCAGAAAACAATATGCCAATCGACGAAACGACATGGTTCCCACTTACAGCTTGATAAAAAGAGTCATTTGGAATAAGGAAACTTGCCTTAGGTTTTGCTCCATCTGGAAATCAAATGCAGACCCTCTCTTGCGAGGCAAGCTCATTATCCACGATGCAAGGGGGCTCCTCAACAGGCATAAAGTTGGTCTGAATGGCTCTGTAAAGCCTGGAATTATGTGAAATGCAGAGAGAGCTTGGGGTGTGAAACCAGATAAAATCTCATTTACAAAAACAACCAAAAAACAGTTGACGTGACATACCTGTCAGAGATGTCAATTTGCATGAGCTGATGGCATTTATAACATGGACTGGAGAGTTCATAGAACATGATACCCCATGCAGTGTTTTAGTATAGACTGTACTTCAATTTTAATAAAATAATGATATTAAATATTGTTTTAAAAATCCAAGTTTCGTGCTACGTAAGCAGTCTTATACCCTTGTGTGATCATTCTGGTCACTACAACCTACCTCAGGTCATCCCTCGTCTACACTCATGATATTTTCCAAGGCACTCCCTTTTTCTAAGTTGTGACCCCTCCCTCCCCTCTCCCTTACCTCTTTTCCTTTGTTACCTCCGCCGCCGTAGGTGAAGGAGGTTATGTTTTCACCCCTTTCAGTCTGTTTGTTTGTGTGCAGGACATCTCAAAAAGTTGGGGATGAATTCGGATGAAATTTTGTGGACTTGTTACGTGCGACAAGGGCTAACCGATTCGATTTTGGTGAAGATCCGAATCCGGATCCGGATACGAGAATTATTTAATTTTTGAAGTGATTCTTCACCATTGAGAGATAGGGCTAAAAACTATATATAGCATGATATTTGTAAAATGTATTGGGCTGAATATGTTCTTGTGGATCGGGCATTGCGTGGTGGAGGTATGCGCTCTACCGAGTGCCCTTCCAGTTGGTTATCGGTTGGTTTGTTCCTTTTTTGTTTCATCTCCCACTTTCCCCACCCCCTTCTTGCTGCTTCATTCAGCTTATGTGTAGCTTGTTCACCCTGTGTCCTCCCCCATCCCCTTGATCTCACCTTCACTCACCTATACTCTTGGTGTTTCCTCCTTTCCATTACATTTTGCTTTCGATCTTCCATGAGCCTCGATCATGTACACCACCTTATTTAACATGTCCAGGTACTGCAAAATTAGAGGTTCTTGGAAGTATTTTGACAGGTGATTTGTGTTCTACAGTGTTCAACCATATAATTCGATTTAAATAAAATAAAGATTGTAAAAGTCATAAATATATATTGATTCCCAGTTTTACCATGGTTTTACTCAGTGTCTATTGCGCCACCCTATCCAACACGTTACATTAGTTCTTCGTGCCAGTTGTATGTGTCCTTTATGACATCCTTAAAAACAGTAAGTTTCCTGTTTGGAATGATTTTCAATTTTGTTTGACTGCCAAGCAGACAGGCAGGGTATGAATATTATCTCACTCTTCGCTGCACATGTGCGATCAGGATGAATTCAGAGACGAAGTATGGTAAAACAGCAAACTTGTCTTCCGATTCGTGTTCAAAACATAACTTTCGATTTAAATAAGTTGTTCCTCGATCATGAACCAATTGCTTAACCCTGTTTTTTCTCTTTGCATGTGCGGGGTAAAAATGTAAAACAATCCATCACAAGTTGAAATTGGGGATGTTTTCAACATTGAGTTCTTGGATAACTATGATGGGGATTTTATTTTTTTAAACCAAGCAAACAAACAGCAGGATACTGGTAAACACCAGGAAGAGCTTTTGAATTTCAGGATAAGCATGTGTAAGGCATGATGAGGTAGAGTGCATGGAGGCAGAGTCACCATGCACACTTACATGTGCATTACCTTGACTTTTATTGGTTGTTTTAAAGCCA
>NC_140967.1:45612175-45637175 GCF_056783735.1 Eptatretus burgeri
TAAAGGGAGCTAGGTAATGAGTATAAGGTTCTTTATGGAGGAGAGGATGACAGGAAGAATGTTATAGGTGTGGTTTTGGATAGGGAGTTGCTACAGTAGGTGATGAAGGTTGTCAAGTTTGGTGAATCACTGATGTCTCCAAAGCTGATTGTTAAGGGGAGTTTATTGAATTTCAATTCAGGATGAGCACATCAAGTGGGATAACAAGAGCTGTACTGGAAAAGGAGGAGATGTGGAATAGTATAGAGGAATTGATATGACGTTTTTCCATTGGAGAGGTGGGGGGGGGGAGGAACAGTTCAACAAAGAGGAGGAAGGTGAGAGAGGGGGAGGGGGTTGTGACTCATGTATGATTTTTTTAATGTTTTTAAATTAAAATGGTCGATTTTTAACCCTGCAATTGACTGCAACAACAAAAAGGCACCCGGATCAATAAATTGGAGAAAATTAACTTGAACATCTTGTGTGCACGATGACATGGGGCCTTGCGCCAAGGCGATATCTTGATCGAAATTGCCACGTATTATACCGACGTGGCATGCCTCGCTTCACAGATGGCCATGGAATGATTTCATGGCCAGTCATTGCTAGTGGTACCCCCATATTACCTCTTACATGTGTGCGTGTGGACACGTTGCTTTGTGTCTAAGTGTTCATTGAGTGCGTGCACTCTTGACTGCTGATTTGACAGTTGACAAAGGTTTGAAATTTTAAAATATTTAAGTGAAATGGACCATTGGAGAAGATATATATTTTTTAATCACCCATAAATCCACAAAAGTGATGGTACAGTATAAAATCTTGTTTTGACTCGTAATAAAAAGTGTGAATCGACTTTTGTTTTTTGTTTTTTTGACTTGAAAAGTCTGATTACTTTTTCTTTTCTTTTTTTGTGAAAAAAAAAAATGTTGAAAAGTCCTAATTTTGAGGGGGCAGGGAGGTGAAAAGTGCTACTCTGAAGTACTGCGAAAGCGTTGATAATTTTGGTTGGCCTCTAATGAATGGAGCTTCGCATTGAGCTTACATTTGAGGAGCAGAAAAAAATGAGTTTATGGAAGAAAGTTTTTAAGGGTGGGGAGTTGGTTGGGAGGGCGGTGGGAAGGTGGGGAAATTGGTGTTTTAGCGTGATCGTGATGATAATAGTACTGTGATTCATTTGTGTGGCGTAATTGAGAGTTGCACTGTTCCCTACACAGCTGATGATGGACCTCAAGGGCACAGATGTGAATTGGAATTTCCAACCTTCACCCCCTGCCTCCCCGAGTACATCGAGCTCCCGCAAGTCCAGCGCTTGCAGGTATTTAACGAGCATGTACACATGCCTTGTTAGATGATTAATCACTTAAATTAAGAAAGGTACAGTTGGAATAATAGGAAGGGATTATGACATAACATCGTCTTAACGTCCCCCCCCCCATTGGCCTTTTGTTCCTCTAACAGTAGCCTGAATAGCGTGCATAGCAGCGATTCACGCTCGAGTGGTTCCCAGGCACCTTCACCTGGTTCTCAGGGCCATCTCACACTTGCCAATCCAGCTCCAGGCCCCCTTCGTCTCTCAAGCATTTCATCCGACTCCGGATTCACGTCACAGGATGCTGCATACTCCAAACCACCATCACCAATGCCCAGCCAGGTGCTGAATGCCTAAACACTAAATTTAATTCAGTTGTTTGGCCTGGTTGAATAATACAATAATGTCTGCTTCTTTGTAAACAATTATTTCTACCTCTGCGACCAAAGGTAAAACACGTTGTTTTCACCCCTTTCTGGCTGTTTGTCAATTTCCGGAATCCTTCGGATTTCGGCAATTGTGTTGGTCGGTTGTGTGTGTCATTCTGTGTGTCTGTCTGTCTGTTTGTGTGTTTGTTTACCCTGTAGCAGCCACACCGTTTCAGCGATCATGACCAAACTAGGTACAGACGTCGACCAGGGTCCAACTTAGACACTTGTCGTTTTTGGTGAATCTCGGTCAAAGGTCAAGGTCAAGGTCACCGAAAAACCGAAATTTTTATTTTCGCAATAACGTCCGCTAAAATGGTCGTATCGACTTCAAACCAAATCCAAAATGTGCATCTTCCAATACTGCATCCAACCATATGTCTCGCTGGGGAGTCACACCAACACCAGCAATGCCAACCCTCCCGATTTCATCGGGAGGCTTCCGAAAATTCACCCAAACTCCCGCCCTTACGATCACTATCCTTATCCTCCCGAAATTTTGATATTTTTGCACTGTTCACTAATCAGAATGTACTAGTATGAGAATTGAATGAAAAGCATCGTCTGCTACGTATAGCATGTGGTAACTCCATAACGTTCGCTGCTACCAAATTGTACGTAAAAAATTGCAAATTCAAATGAGGAGCAGCGAAACATTGGGTCTGGATCTCGCTTATGCGATCATGCACAGTGTATATGCATGCGGTATGTGTGCAATACAGTGCATGCGGTATGTGTGCAATACAGTGCATGCGGTATGTATGCACAGTGTATATGCATGTGATACGCTCACCGCATGCAGCTGGGCCCCGTACCAGCCCGGCGGTCGCGACCACCGTGCGGTGTTTAACAGCCGCTAGAGTTCTACGAGTCGCGCTGCAGCTGTGGAACATCGACTTCGAAGTTACCGATGCTTCAAGCCCTCGATGTTGATTACGAAATGGCAGAAAAGAAGCTTACGAAGACCAAGAAATGGTCTCAGAAGTACAAGACCGAATACAGTCTCCAATACCCGTGTATTCGAAAGTCTGAAAGAGGAATTCATCATGCGTATTGTACAGTATGCAGCGTTGATATTTCAGTTGAGCACGGAGGTCGCGATGATATTCGGAAGCACGTTGGAAGCAAACGGCACACAGACATTGCAAAGGAGAGATCTTCGAGCACGAGTACCGGTACACTTCTGAATTATTTCACCAAACAAGGGACAAGCGAGGAAGAGGATGTTACCCGAGCGGAACTTCTCTTTAGTGGATTTATTGTGGAACATAACTTGCCCATATCAGTCTCAGATCATGCTGGACCTCTATTTCAAAAGATGTTTCCAGATTCAAAAGTTGCTTCAAAGTATGGATGTGCAAGAACAAAAACTTGCAAGATGTGCAAGATGTGCAAGAACAAAAAAAAAAAAAACAAGAACAAAAAGCAAGAAAAAAAAAAGAAAAAAAAAAAAAAAAGAACAAGAACAAAGAAGAAAAAAAGAACACTGGTCAACAACTTTTTACTTTCTGAATGTTGTCTAGATTTCTACAAGTGAATTAGGGTATTCTGGCACTGCTGAATCAGGAAATGGCATCCGTTTCTCTCCATCAGGTCAGGTTTTTGTGCTAAGTTGATTTGAAAAAAATCAGATCTTGTGACAAAATCAATTACATTTTTGTGGCATTATCAGATGATTTTTGTCAACACATATCATCCTAAACATGTTTTTAAGAAAAAAAATGTTTTGCCAACAACATTTATTGATTACATGATAGAAACATCGATTACTGTCATCTGAATGGTGGGCATTGATAAAGGTAAGTACAAGTAAATTGCATGTTGCGTCACCACTGTTCAAACTTCAGGGCTTGAACTTCCGTTTCTTCGAACTCCTGGAATGTTCAGCGGCAGGGAGGTCTCTCTTCAGATTCCAACAGTAGTCAGCCATCATGACTGCGTCCCAGCGACCCTGATACCTGGTCTCCATCTCCTTCGTGTCCTGATGGAATCTCTCCCCCTGCTCGTCACTCATTGAACCCAGGTTCTCAGGAAACCGGTTCATATGTGAAAATAGGTAGTGCATCTTGATGCTCATGTTGCAACCCAGGTTTCTGAAAGCAGTCAGCATGTTGTTGACAAGTTCTGCGTAGTTTCTGGCCTTATTGTTGCCAAGAAAGTTCTTCACTACCAAAACAAATGTATTCCACGCTTCCAGTTCCACTTCGTTCATTGAGTTTTTGAACTCTGGATCTCTGATGAGCTGACGGATCTGAGAACCATCAAAGATGCCAGCTTTCAACTTCGCCATGGTCAATCCTGGAAAAGCCTGGCACAAGTAAGTGAAGCAGTCACCATCTTTGTCCAGAGCCTTGGTGAACTGCTTGATTAAGCCGAGCTTGATGTGCAGCGGTGGGAAGAGTATTCTGTCTCTGTCCACCAGAGGGTCGTTGATGACGTTCCTTTCTTTGCATGGCACCAATTCCTCCCGCACAGGCCAGTCCTTCTTCGTGTAATGCTGAGCATGGTCCCTACTATCCCACATGCACAGAAAACATGGGTACTTGGTGAAGCCAGACTGTTGTCCCAACAAAAAGTTCACCATCTTCAGGTCAACACAAATAAACCACTTATGCTGATCATAACCAATTTTCTCCAGCACGTACTTCACCGCTTCATACTTCTCCTTCAGTGTAGTCGAGTGAGCGATGGGTACAGAGGCAAACTGGTTGCCGTTGTGTAGCAGAACACATTTCAGTGATCGCTTGCTGCTGTCAATGAACAGTCTCCAATCTTTGGGTTCGTACTGTGGCACTCCAAGCTTGAGCAGAAGCGCATGTCATAAATTGGCGCATGTAGGTATTGTACATTCTTCAGAGTTCGTTATTTCAAGAAATACAACTTTTTTGTATCACATTATTACAAAATCTGCCCCATTAACTTTAGTTTTGATCCACGAACTTTATGCTTTGCCTCACCAATTTTTGGAAGATTTTGAGGTTTTATGACTTCAAACTGATCCCTTTTCGACATAATCACCTAGAACTATCGTACCTGAATACTTCTTGTCATTAAAATAATTATTTCCAATCAAAACAATTATTTGACATGACATTTTACCCCCACCAACTTCTTCTAAAATGCTCCACACATGCGTACATGTGAACAAAAATGTAAAAAACGACATGTGGCCATATCTCAAAAACTTGACCTGATTGAACAAAACTAATGTGAGTTTTGGATTCAGCGCATCAGATTCGTCCTAAATCAGCGTAAAAAATGCAGACAACAAATTTGTTGTTGACCAGTGTAATTGGTGAGTTGTCAAATGTTACTGCTTCATCTATTGCCGATATTGCTAGACTAGCTCCATTTAGCCTAGCTACAGATGGTAGCAATGACAGTGGTGAGGCCCAGCTATATCCTGTCCTGATTTCGTACTATGACAACAGTGCTGGGATTGTGAAGCAAGGTTTGCTAAGTTTGCCTGCGTGCAAACAAGATTCCACTGGAGAAAACATTTTCAAACTGCTTGATCATGAGTTCAGTGACAGGAAAATTCCGTGGGGAAATTGTGTTTCCTTTTGTGCTGATAATGCCTCTGTCATGGTGGGCAAGCACAAAGGAGTCGCTGCTTATATCCACAAACAAAATCCAGAGTGCTACATCATGGGATGCCCTTGCCATATGATGCACAATACGGCCAAGAAGGCGGCTCAGGCCTTACCCATTGAATTAGATGACTTTCTCATCGATATTTACTACTACTTGGACAAAAGTAGTAAACGCGTCAAAGGAGTGAAAGCACTGCAAGAACTCTGTGATGCCCCGACACACAAGATTCTGAAGCATGTCGCAACAAGGTGGCTGTCCCTTGGTCAGTGCCTAGACAGGCTGATTGAACAGTGGGAGCCACTTCGCCTCTTCTTCAAAGAAGAAGTACGAAGAAAAATGCAACCAACTATAGCCAAGACTCTAACAATGAGCAAGAAGGACGGCACTGTATCTACTGCCAGTACTGGCACTGCAGGATCAAGCACTAGTGGAGCAGCATTCACCACTACCACTGCAGTATCTGCTGCGAAGAAGACAGCAGGGACAGCACCAAAACCAATGCTGAGAGCAGGTAGCATCACCGGCCCTTCATCACGTTCATCTACAAAGCAGATCCCTTCAGAGTCGAGAAAGACTGTGATAGTCCCATCTACAGGCAAAGAAGGACCCAAGTTAAGTTCTGCTTTTGCCAAATCACTTGATAGAAGCTCAGCAAAACCTTCGAATCAGAGGTCTTCTTCCTTGGCTGCACCTACCTCAAGCTCTCTCCTCAAACGTAAAATTGGATCTGGTACTACGAGTCTGACCTCTTCTGCTGGCAGTAAACGCAAGTGTGATCGCCCTGCGGCTCAGTGTACTACGAGTTCTACAACTAAAAGCACATCTTCCTCAAACACTGTGCAGGAATCTAGAGAAAAACGTGTCAACAGGATGTTCTTTTCTCCACAAACAAAACTCTATTGTTTCTTCCTTCGATATGCTAACAAGCTTTTTGAGAAGGGGAATCTTCTGCTCCAAAGAGACGAACCCTGTATTCATCTCCTGATCTTGGTCTTCTGGTCTTCTGAATTGAATGGTCTTCTGAAAGATATCTTCGTACGGTTTTTGAAACCATCGGTGTCATCGGTTCCTCTGGTAAATGTACCCTTCTCTGACAGAAATCATCAGAAGAATGATGAGGACCTCATGATTGGGAACGATGCCAAACTGTATATAAGGGAACAAAGGAGTCTCAAGAAATCCACCTTCACTCTGAGTGAGTCAGACATCCAAGGTTTCTTCAGTGCAGTTCGCTCATATTATGTGAAAGCCTGCAATTACATCTTCAAAACCTGGCCGCTAGATGATGAATTAGCCAAGCATGCTCAGGTGCTGGATGTTAAGCTACACCAAGAAGTGGGGTTTGACTGTGTGGAGTTTTTCATCAAGAAATTCCCCTGTCTGTTCAGTGGCGGTGATAGTGACATAGACAGTCTTGAGAGTGAATTCGCTCACGACCAGGCAGACGCCTCCATAGCTACAATGGCTACTGAGACAGTGAGAGTGGATGAGCAGTGGCATCGGATTTCACAGCTCACAGATCCCTGCACTGGTGCCAAGAAGTATCCTAATTTGAGCAAAGTGATGAAGGGAATCTTGGTCATTCCTCATTCGAACGCATCATGTGAGCGGGCACTCAGTCTTGTACGGAAGAATCATACTGAATTTCGTCCCAATTTGAGTGTCAAAACCCTGGAAGCTCTCTTAATTGAAAAACTAGCTCATAGCACCCCTTGCTACCAGAGAGAATACAGCAAAGACATAATCAGAAGGGCTAAAAGAGCCACACAGCTGTCACTCAGCAAAGCTGCCATGGAAAAAGCAAGCAGCAGTAGTACCAGCCAGTAAGGTAAGAAAAATATTGCTTCTTTTGTGCTTTTTGTTAATCTTTGATTGTCCCCTAACTTACTAATATTAACATACATGTAACATTAAAAAGTGCACAATTTTCCCCTTTTTTTGTTCAAAAAGTGGGAATTCTTAACATGTTAAATGCTCCAAAATAGGGCTCAGAGGGCACTAGAGAGCGTCTAGAACCCCAGAGCTTCCAGGGCCCTAAGGCGGGCCCTGGACTCCGCCGCAAGGGTCGAGCGCTCCGCGTTCGAGATGTGCGCTTCGCGCACATTATTTGATGTCGGTTGCAAATCCTCCCTAATTCTGATTTCCAAAAGTTGGCATCTCTGCAACACCCTTCTTAGCGGTCGGGGTCGAATGTCAGGGGGGTCGGGTCAAAACTTTCAAATTGCGATAAAAATGCCATTTCAAGTCCGATTGACTTCCAAATTATGATCATGACCAAACTAAGTGCTATAACTCATTAAACAATAGCACTATCGGCTTTTTAGAACCAAATTGATTTCCAGGTTTTTGTTTTTTGAAAGATCATGGAGATATGACAGTTATTCCAGCAATTCCTTGCTCAACGAGCAATTTCGTTTGCTTGTTTGTATGCAGGATATCTCAAAAAGTGGTTGACGGATTTGGACGAAACTTGGTGGACAGGTTGGGTGTGTGACAAGGACGAATTGCTTCGATTTTGGTGAAGATCCAAATCCGGATCTGGATACGATAATTATTTAATTTTTAAAGTGATTCTTCACCATTGAAAGATAGGGCCAAAAACGATATAGTACTGTATAGCATATTTCAAAAATGTATTGGGCCCAATATGTTCTTGTGGATCAGGCATTACGTGGCAAAGGTATGCGCTCCACCGAGTGCCCTTCTCGTTTAACATGTATTTCTCTCCCTTAACGCAAGCTGGAGGAATTTATTTCACTGAATGTCTGAGTTACTTCTGAGTTTTGTGTAAATGACTGGTAATGTGATACGAATCGCAGTTGTGAAACTTAACTTGAGCTATGTGAAACACAAGTACACTACTGTATTATAAAATCAAACTTAATGCTGCAAAGTGATTTTAGACCTTTTATGCTTCCTCTGTATGGAAATCATAAGATGTTATTGTCATTGGCATGTGTGGTGCAGCATCAATGTAGGTGATGACTTATCCAGTTGCTGTCAGTACAGTTTCATAAATATCTTCATGGTTAAGTGACTTGACGACTGATGTTGAACTGAACCTGTGCAGCTTTCCCTTTTTCCAGCCAGTCCGGTGTGTGTGTGTGTGTGTGTGTGTGTGTGTGTGTGTGTGTGTGTGTGTGTGTGTGTGTGTGTGTGTGTGTGTGTGTGTGTGTGTGTGTGTGTGTGTGTGTGTGTGTGTGTGTGTGTGTGTGTGTGTGTGTGTTTTTTTACACATATGGCTTAGAGGTAAACACACTCACCTCTAAGCTGTCTATCCTGGGATTCAATTCCGACCAAGCTATAAGCTGTCATCCTGGTGTTTCACAGGCAGGGTGATTCATCAATGTGTACCATCTCTCGGATGGACGTGAAAAGGGAACCTCTGATAAGTCCTGTCTGCCAACATTAGTTTGGTGTTCATGATCTCACGGTGTCCATGGCATATCGGAACACCTTCTTCTTTCTCCATGGCAGAGACTGTTTTCGATGCGGAGAGGGTTGTAGCGTGGGTGTGGAGAAGGTGATTGGTGGCATGGTTGGCGTGGGGTGGTGTGGTTGGGTGCTTGTAAAAAGGTGGTTGGTGGTGTGGTTGGTCCAAAATAACGATAGCAAAGAATAACGGCTAACTCAAAGATCACAGCCCTGATAACACGAATAAATTCCCTTTAGACCACGGTGGGGAAATCTATCTGAACACACACTTAGCGATATAACTGAACTAAGGACCTTTATGGTGTTCTGCGAATTTCCACGGCCGTAACACTACCCCCTCCCCTTTTTACAGACTCGTCCCGAGTCGTCAAATTTTTGTGTGCCATCATGTGTAAGTTTCCCCAAGTACGTTTTATCTTCGGATCCCTGAGTGCGACATTTAGTGCATTCGTGTCCCAAAAATAAAAAACCTACGGGCTGAGTAACTAACTAAACAAACCCACTCATGCAGATGACTTAAATAAATTGCCGGCACTATGACACACATGCAGGGGGCGCAACTCATTGACAATGTTACCCTTAACTAAAACCTTAACCTTATACATTTACACTAAGCCATGGCCCAGGACTGATGGACTCTGCGGGAAAAGAAAAACAGGGAGCCAGGCTACTCACACACAGTCTCTGGCTCGTGAAACAATTGCAGGTTTGAACAGGGATTGTGGCCGGCTGCCCAATGCAGTCTTAGGGCTCCCCCTTGAAATGAGCGCAGTGAACACAAAACGGTGCATGGGCTGCACAAATGCAGTCTCCGTGTGCAGCTGCCTGCAAGACAGTCCCTGCAGAACACTGAATGGGCACTGACGCAAGCAAACACAAGCAATGAACGGTTGGATGGATGGATGAAACACACGGTGCACGGGCTGCCAATGAAGTCCCGTGATGTGGCTGCCTACAGGGCAGCCCCTGCAGCACGCGCGATGATCCTGGCGCACATGGTAATGGACAGAAATGGGGCAAATGAACAAAAGAGCTATCAGGCATGGGGCCAAGGCAAGGGCAAGCAGGCAAGGCATGGCAAGGCGAGACAAGGCCGTTGTAGCAAAACAGGCCGGTGGTGAAGCTGACCGGCACAGGCCTTGTAGTAAAACAGCCCGCAGATGATCCGACTGGCACAGGCCTTGCAGTAAAACAGCCGGCAGATGAATGACCGGCACAGGCCTTGCAGCAAAACAGCCGGCAGGTGAACTGACCGGCACAGGCCTTAAAGCAAAACAGCCGGCAGATGAACTGACCGGCACAGGCCTTGTAGCAAAACAGCCGGCAGATGAAGCTGGCCGGCCTCTTGTCTTGTACTGGAGGTTCGCGGAGGGAGTGCGGTGGTGCTGGCCACTCGGAAGGCGGGCTCGGACCTACCCTGCTATCTCCCTCCCAACCTATCGCCTCTGCCTGTCTCTGTCCATACCCACTCACTTAGTTTGCAAAAAATCCAAATTTAGCCCCAACTTATTTTTTTGTTTTTTATTTTATTTGGTTTTTATTTCCCCTATAATTTGTCTCCCGAACCCCCTTTATTGTCTCTGTCTGAATAACCGATCGTGTCTCCTCGCCTACTCCCAACCCCTACGTTCCCTTCCCGGAGGGGAATAAGGGAGAGCTAGTGTCCAGTGTCGAGGCCCAACGAAGCCTCAGAATGGCCTCCTCATATTTCAGCGATCTACTTTACCCAAAGTGGGTCTAGCGGCCCACAACGAGAGCGAAGGGATGGATTGTGCGGAGAGGTACACTTCCTTTCTACCCTAACCATTTAACTGTTAACTACCCCGGGGCTTTCCAAAAGTGCTTCTCGCTTAAACTATCGGT
Organism: Eptatretus burgeri; assembly: GCF_056783735.1. Classification (NCBI taxonomy): domain Eukaryota; kingdom Metazoa; phylum Chordata; class Myxini; order Myxiniformes; family Myxinidae; genus Eptatretus; species Eptatretus burgeri. Next base: position 45,622,787 of record NC_140967.1, read on the forward strand.
TCTAACAACCAAGATTCCCATGGCTTGTGTTGGTGTCCTCTCAATTTCAGGCCTCACCCTCGAATTTTCCCTCGTGCCCTCGCACGGTTTCGTGACTGGGACGCGTGGCTCCCTTGGCAGGAACTACCCTCTGCCGATTCTCCAACGATGGCACCCCCGGGCCCTGCAACTGCCTCCGAGCCTACCAGCTCCCTAAACACTGGGGAGTGCCCTCCATGGCTACTACCCTGAAACGCTCACGTGGCAGGCTGGCGCCCCGGCCCCTTCCCTGGGTGCCCGTGCCCAATGCACTGCCCACGCGGCCAATGGCGCCCCGGGCCCCGCATCATGCGGGCCCACCCGTGCCCACTACACTATCCCAGCCCCCCATGGACCCTTGGCCTACCGCGGCCGAGTCGCCCGGTGCCCGGGGTACCCACTAAGGCCAAAAAAAAAAAAAATTTGCATTGGCGTAACCCACCCGACCCTAAAAATTCCGCCGACCCTACGTTTTTTTTATTTTTTTTTTTGCTATCGATTTCAAGTATCTTGTTGATTGCGATCGCGATCGCAAAAACCCGGAAGTGTTTCGGACAGAACCCGCCGACAAAAAGGGTGGTACTCGAGCCAGGGGAGATTTTGGGAGGGATTTATTAGGATTTATTACATTTTTGGATTTATTATCCAAAAATTTTGGGATTTATTAGGAAAAAAAAAAAAAAAAAGATCCCGACCGACCTACCCTATTTTTCAGTGACCCGTTACGCCAATGCAACATTTTTTTTTTTTTGGCCTAAGCGATGCGATACCGTTCACAGCCACGCTCCCAGCCCGTCAACAGGGCTCCTGCACCCCTCCAAACGGGTTTCGAGCCTACGTTCCCACCAACAGCAAAACGACCTCCATTTTTTTCAATTTGTAACCTAACCTATCGTCTCCTAGCCTACTCCCAACCCCTACGTTCCCTTCCTGGAGGGGAATAAGGGAGAGCTAGCGTCCTGTGTCGAGGCCCAATAAAGCCTCAGAATGGCCTCCTCAGATTTCAGCGATCTTCTAACTCAAAGTGGGTCCAGCGGCCCACGAGAGCGAAGGGATGGATAGTGCGGAGGGGTACACTTCCTAATCTACCCTAACCATTAACTTTTAAACTACCCCGGAGCTTTCAACAAGCGCCTCTCGCTTAAACTATTGGTTCTAACAACCAAGATTCCCGTCGCCTGTGTTGGTGTCCTCACAATTTCGGGCCTTGCCCTCAAATTTTCTTCCCGTGCCCTCACACGGTTTCATGGCTGGGACGCGTGGCTCCCTTGGCAGGAACTACCCTCTGCCGATTCCCAAACAATGGCACCCCGGGCACTACACTGCCTCCGAGCCTACCAGCTCCCTAAACACTGGGGAGTGCCCTCCCTGGCAACTCCCCTGAAACGCTCACGTGGCAGGCTGGCGCCCCGGGCCCCTTTCCGAGGGTCGCCCATGCCCACGCGGCCTATGGCGCCCCGAGCCCCGCATCAGCGGGTCACCCGTGCCCACTACACTATCCCGGCCCCCCATGGGCCCTTGGCCTACTGCGGCCAACTAGCCCGGTGCCCGGGTACCCACTCAGCGATACTCACCGTTCGTAGCCACGCTCCCACCCCGTCAACAGGGCTCCTGCACTATGGGACACCTAAAAGTATGATTATAAAATGACAATTATAATGACAAGCATAATCGGCAAATTATACTACAACACAAAAAGCAAAGAGGAACAAAATGACATCAACCATGTAAAATCCTCCAAGTTCCACATCACTTGATCTAACCCTGGGGTGATGATTGGGCTGAGAATCAAACCCAGATGAGATGGCCCAAAAGAAAGCGTGCTTCATCCGCACAACCTGTTTCAAAAATGCCGTTGTTTCAATCTGGCACATAATTCACTCTTCCATCCCCAACACATCATATACTGTGTTGGTGCGAGCGAGTTGAATTCCAAATTCAGTGGACTGGGTGCTTGAGTACTGAGTTGCACGACGAAGTTAATGGTGTTTGCAGACCATAATAACAATGGCCGTTTTAAAGATATAAAGAGGGAAGTCTGGGAGCACAGTATAACTATGCAGCAGAAGTGCCCCCAGGCGGCCCATGCTTACACTCCTTCCGGCGAGGTCGAGGTGACACCCCAGGCAAACCTCCCCCGGCACCATCAAATGCCCCCGGTCGACAAGCTGGCTCGTATCCCTCAGACAGGACCGAATCAGGTAAACACCCCGAGTCTGCAAGCCCCGCGGGCGCCAGCGCGGCTGACCTTGGCGAGATCAGATGTTTGCGCTCCATGGTGCCCGGCACGTCTGACCTTGGCGAAACCAGGGGTGGGGGTGACGCTGAACAGCAAACCTGCCCCGCCTCCCCGCCATCAACCCGAACCAGGCAATTAGCCGGCTCCATTACCAGCTGTCCCACACCAAAACCGCACACAAGTGCCGGGCGCAACACCGCCCCTGCCACCGACCCCTTAGGTCGCAGCAAATCCAGCCGAGACTTCAACGAACGTCCACACGGACGATCAGCGTAGACTGTATGCACAGCAATGTCATAAAGCAGCAAAAACCTCGTTCGCGCAGATGCAAACTCCCCTTTACGTACAGCGCGTTCCCACAGTATAATTCTAACACATGAGGGTGCAGCGAACTGCGGACTGTCATCGAAGACTGGGATCTGGAAGACCTCTTTATTCGCAACGATCGTCCGCAAGTTCTTCACATCAAAGAAAGCATTGATCCCAATCAAACACATTTTGCTCACACGCGGACCATCGGCATTTGCTTTTATAACGCCATGCTTTATCACTCGTGCTGCGAGAATCAAACATACAACAATTAACAAATCATGAACCACACTGCGAGCAAGCCTCTTGGTTGTCACGACGTTGAGGCGACTTGCATGCAGGTCCTCATCTGAACGTCAAAGACACCGTCGATGGTCGCGCACCGCGAACTTCTTGGACATGACCGGTTCGCTCCAATCCCCCGTTGAAATCACCTGAACGACATGGGCGTGCACTGTATCATGAGCCGACTCCACCGCGACCTGCTTGGCGGTGACCGGCCCATTCTAGACCTGGCCCAGTGCCAACACATCAACCCGGTTGGTTGATCCTGACGAAGGTGGACCCTCCGCGCAACGCAAGCGCGATAGCCCGTCACAGCTGGTATGCTCCCCGTTGCTCCGGAACCGTATATCGTAGTTGCAGGAAGCAATGAACGGACACCAACGTTGTATCGCCGTGGCCCCTGCCACCGAGACCTCGCCTTCGGGTCCCCAGGGAGGCCCGGGCCCAAACGGAGGTACGGGGCCCGAAGGAGACACAGGCGCACCTGGAGGTACGAACTCCGAAAGAGGAACCTCCTCCCAACGACTCTCCAATCGGCTTGGCACGGGACACCCAAGGTGAATGAGTGGCGCCATCCAGTCTAGCCTGAGGCTAGTCAGCCAGTCTCGGACCAAAAGCGCCGGCCCCTCCCCTCGTACCACAAACAGCAAGAGCAGGGCGCTTTGACCTTGGTAGGTCACTGAGACGTCTGCCATAGCAAGTGGCGTAATCGCTTCGCCGGTGTACGTGCACAGCGTGAGGGTCGACCTGACCAGGCGAAGACCGCGGAGTTCACGAGCGGTCTGTTCGCCTATGATCGACACCGCGGCCCCGGTATCAACGTGAAAAACGATCGGTACCCCGCTCACCTCGACCTCAACTGTCATTGGTCTTGTTACCATCGGACCAATTGAAAACAGGCTCAACATCGGCTGCATTTCCTGCTCTGGGCCGCCGGGATCGCTATGCCCAGGCTGCAGGCCACACTCCATGTTGCTGGGGTCGTCCTGCACCTCGCTATCCATGACCTTAACGGTGGCCAACGCCATTCGACACACATGCTTCAGATGTCCCACCTTGCGACAATGCAAACACACGGTGTTTTTATATGGGCACACCCGCTGCAGGTGCTATCCTCCATACCCCCAGCACCCCTGTGTGTTCACCTCGCCGCCCGCGCGGCCACGCTGCGACGTCCGGCCCCGGCCCGCACCGAAAGGCGTGCGTGTGGCCTGGGGCACCTGGGCCATCGCGTGGACCCCGGGGTCACCGACATGCCCCAGCTGGGATCACCCGTCATGCCCTGGCCGGCGATGGCTCGGACATCTCCGAGCGTCTGCTCGACAACTGAAGCAGTCTCGACCGCCGAGTGGAATGTAACGTCGACACCTCGCAGCTGCAGAATCGCCGACACCATTTTCGCATCTTGCAACCCAGAAATAAAGCGATCTCTAAGTCAAGCTGGACGCTCCCCCGCCGTGAATTTGCAGGCCACGGCCGAATACTTCACTCGCGCGACGAAATCGGCGACGCGCTCCTCCGCACCCTTCGTGAGGTGATCGAACTGGTATCGAGCCAGCTGCAATGACTTCTCCGGCGCCATGTGTGCTTTCATCTTCTCTACCACGTCCTGAAACGACAGCCCGTCGTCACTGGGCTTGTCCGGCGCCACTAAATCACTCAGCAGTCGATAATGTTCCGTTGATAGCGAGGTAAGCAAGATCGATTTTCGCTTGCTCTCGTCGTCCACATCATTCGCGTGGAAACAGCACCCCAACTGTTCTGAAAACAATTCGAAGTCGTCTCCGATGAAAACGGGCACTCGTCCGTGCGCCGAGCCCCGACCTTCAACCATCCTCGTCGCCAATGTAATGTCCGGGGAGCAGTGAGACACGGAGAGTCGTGAGGGTTGTCGTAACTCTGTTTATTGCGTTCCCGGATGTACACTACTACGAGCCTCGAGCGGGCGCGAACAGCTATATGCATTGCAGACACGTGACTATCATCACAACTCTTCCACGCCCCCTCAACGCTCTATGCCAATACACCACACCCTCCAAACGAGTTTCGAGCCTAGACTCCCACCAACAGCAAAACGACCTCCATTTGTCAATTTGACAAACCCCCCAACTCACATTACTCTGACCCCGGGGTCCCTTGGGCAGAGTCACTCCTCCCCCCAATCACTCATCGCACCATGCATTCCACAATCACTCCATGCACTCAGACCCACTGGCCTCACTCACTCAACATGTTTCCTTTCACAACTCACAACTCGCACATCGCTGATTTCTGCCATTCTGTTCACTAAATCCCCTCAACTACCTCGTGCTCCCTCGTCGTCCCTTAAAATACAGCACGTTCCTTTTAACCTACGTAGCTAAGCTACATCCCCTCTACACACTCACTGTCTGTCACTGTCCTCAAAATAATTCCCCCTCCTAAATCTAAACTGAATCCCTCTAACTAATCCATTCCACGGGCTCCATGAGGACTTACCACTGCCCCATGAAGCCAGTCTAACTAAGCTAACCCTTCCCCCTGACTAGTTGTATCCAGTGCCCAGGACAAGGGGGGTCTTCCACCCCTTGGCTGGGAATCCTGTTCACCCGAAGCGAGGCTTGCTTTTTTTTCCCCTATTCGCGCGGCACCAGCGTGGCAACTCGCAACCTGCGCTCTTTTACGTGACGCCATGGCAGCTGTTTGCGCACCTTGTACCTCGTCCCAACTGGACGGCATCATCCGGCAGGGATTCACCCTCCTGCCGGATTCCAACCACACGTGCAGCCATGACGTCACCCTGCGCATCAAAAAATCAAGCCTCACGTTTCGAGGGGTTCCCCACACGAAGACATGTGCTCTGCCCGTCGGAGCTTCACACACACGCTCGCGTGGAGAACCCATCCGTTCCGAATCCGTTGTCCAGCCTAGCTTTTGTCCGTCGCGGTATCGGCAACATTCACCGCGGGCGTTTCCAGACCGGATTTCACTCCCACAGCCGTGTACGCGGCGGTCTCGTGCAAAGCACGGCCCGAACCTCGCGCTCGCCGCCGTGCAAACCCGGCGCGGTCCCCAATGCAACTGCGGCCGCTACCCGGCCTTTGTCTCTCTGTCGCCGTCTTCGTCACCATTCGACCCATGCACACCTGCGTGTCACGACGCTCACACTCCATTCCATGACACTCACACTCGGAGACGCGGCTGCGTGCTCCCGCATGCCGACTGTCATCTCCCTTGCATACCGCTCTCTCACACACACGGTCTCTCTTGCACTCGGCCGTTCACTCGCGCACAACATTTCACTTGCACAGGGGTCTCACTCACACCATCTCCACACACTCGCAAACACGCACACCTGCACAACCACACTGGGGATTCGCGCCACCTCTAGGGCTCCCGGGGCCTCCATATCCCCCAACCTTCGTGTGCACCCGTTCGCAGCACTCGCCCTCTCAACTCCGCGAAGCACGACCGGACCCACCAGCTTCAAGGGAGAATAGCATCTCCATCCGTTCCCGAAGGAGGCTATCCAGCTGCTTGCACCGGGTCCCCACACGTTCTGCCATCTCGCCCCCATTGTCCTCCACTACCTCCGTGTGTGTGTGTTCTGTTCCTTTAACCCCATCTTTATCGTGCAGTCTCTCCTCTACCGTTCCCATCTCCTGCGTCTCTGTTACTTCCGTCGTCTCTTTAATTATTTCTGCCGTCGTCTTTATTTCTGTCACCTCTTGTCTTGTCTTACCCGTCTCCCGTGTCTCTGGCAATCCTTCTATTTCCTTTGTTGTCCCTGTTACTTTCCTCTTTTCCATACTTGTTTGCATCTCCTTTATTAGGGTAGGTCCTTAACTGTTCCTTCATCCGACGAGTGGTGTCAATGAAGTCCTGCACCACCGACATTGCTCCTCGTGGTGATATCACACGCCCCACCTTATTGTGCTGTTCCATTTCCTGGCTCCTTTTGAGCCGTTCCCCACTAGGTGTGGTGTATGGGCGGAGCATGTATTGTATGGGCGGAGCCCCAAGTCACGGATGGTGGTGGTCACATGGTTATGGCTTCATATGTCCCGACTTGCCCCAAACTGTGGTGTCGTGGCCGAGGTGCGAACAGGCAGACACGAGCCGGAGGGTAACACAACTCCGCTTTATTGCCTTGGGTGAGAGGGTGGGCGTAGGATGCCCGTAACTCCGCTTTAGTACGCACTCGATGCACCCTACAGGCACACTACATACAAGCCACTGCTAATGATACCACATGCTGCTAACTGGTGCTACAAGTCCCTAGCGGGTGAGTCGGGACATGTGAAGCCATAACCACGTGACCACCACCATCTGTGACTCGGGGCTCTACCCATACAATACATGCTCCGCCCATACACCACAGAATCCAACGCAATGATCCAGGCAGGAGAGAGGAGGAATCCAACGCGATGATCCAGGCAGGAGAGAGGAGGAATCCAACGCGATGATCCAGGCAGGAGAGAGGAGGAATCCAACGCGATGATCCAGGCAGGAGAGAGGAGGAATCCAACGCGATGATCCAGGCAGGAGAGAGGAGGAATCCAACGCGATGATCCAGGCAGGAGAGAGGGAGAGCTCAAACACGATGTCCACCAAGAGAGCGAGCCCGCGCGCGGTCCACCCTATATAGCGTGGGGCTCCGCCCCTTTGCTCCACCCCCTTTTTGGCTCCACCTCTCCTCTAGCCCTTTCGAGAAGATCCTCGAAAAGGGGCGTTCCCTCTTCACGGCCGCCTCACACCCCGTATCCACCAATCGCCAGCGAGCTCTCGCAGCTTCTCTCGTCAGCCCCCGGCGCCGCAAAAAAGGGGGAAAACTCGCACGCCGTTTTTAGGCCTTTCACGGGGCCTTTGTTTGAAGTCTTCGGACGGTCCAAAATAACGATAGAACAGAAAAACGGCTATCTCAAAGGATCACAGCCCTGTGAACACGGAAATTCCCTCTAAGCAACGGTGGGGGGAACTATCTGCACATAAACTTAGTGTCATAACTGATCTAAGGACCCTTTATGGTGTATTGTGAATTTCCACAGCCGTAACAATATATATAAGATATATATGTCAATCAAAACATGTGGAGTGTGACAAGCACTTCCCCGATCCCCATTGGACATAGTCCTACACCAAAGCATCACCTCCAACCCAGAAGCCTTGGCTCGGTGACTCTGTCAAACGGACAAAGATTACATGGCCACCATCAGTTAAACATCAAACGGAGTTGCCTATCCAGATTTTGGGCTTATTTGCCCTCATCAGCACGGCATACCGATAAATATCTAACCAATGATGAAGACACGCCCAAAAATGGCGCTGAGCTGCTCTCTGGGCGGGAAACGTATGTGAGGTAATTCGTAACGCAATATTCAACGCCAGGGCTCACCAACCGGCGTGCGGCTTCCTAGTTGGTCGCGCTTGCTGACACCGCTGCTCTCTGCAGAATGGCGCCACTCCCTTCGGTGATACACACGAGGCTTCGTGGTCGGTCGCTCACGACCCAGCCAAGAGTCAATGGCCAGCGTCTTGCTCCACCATGCGAGCCAATTCGCCTCAGCACGAATACGAGAATCGTGCCGTCTTCTTCATGCTTCATGCTTGTTGGCACGATTCCGGGAAGGCAGGGCTTTTTCCCTGCTTGGACGTGCGGCGTGTTGTTATAGTGGTGGTTGTTATAAAAAACGTAATTCTTTCATTTCTGGCTTGTAAATACAAAAACGTAGGAGAAGGTCACGGGGGCAATTACATACTGGGGGAAATTGGCCTTCATCCGCATCTAATTAACACAGCACCCTCATGCTGTGGATGGTTTGCATGTGAACGATTTACGACTTTCCCACGACACATTTACAACTTTATTTTGACAGCTTCAAGTCCCCCACAATTACCATCTCATGAAACCCTCATTATCCCTCACTTGATCTTCCTCATTCCCTCCCTCCATCCTCCTTCCTTCCTTCATTCGAGGGAAGCTAACAGCATGTGATCAATTCCGAGCCATGGGCGTGTTTCAAGGCACACGCATTCACTGAGCACACACACCACCCTTCCTACTCGCTGTTTTCATTTTGTTTTCCATGTTCAGCATGACCAGAAGTATTTCTGGCTACGTATACAGAGGCATTCGTACATCACTTTTAACCAAAAAAGTTGAGAATTTGTCAAGTGGTTTGATACTTAAACCTTTTTAGGTCATCTCTTCGAGCATGACCTAATAATATTGGTGTTGAGAGGAGAGGTGACGATCCGTCCGTCCGTCCGTCGACAATGAAATTGAAGCAGGAGATCTGGTCATTATTGATCCTGATAGAGGTTGATGAGACCTAGACGATGGTATGACTTTCAAGGTCACCGAAGGTCAAGGTCACGAGGCCTTAGAAGTTGTGAAAATGACGATTTTAAAATTCTATCTCCTCCGCCATTTCTCAAGCGATCTTGAATTTCATTGTGGCATACAAATCTATGGGACAATATCTAAATTTTGTCAGGCCGGATTTTCGATATTCGCTTTTGTTTTCGCGTCACGTGACTTCAAAGTTTGCAAAAACTGCCCTACCTTCAGGAGGCTATATATTTTCTCACAGAGATGACCGTCACTCCCACACGGGGGTAATTTTTTAATCATAGTATATCTATAAACAGGTATTATTTTTGCAAGATCTTCTGAAACCTAATTTAACCTCTCAAATATGTGGTGCCTTATTGTACATATGTGGGCAATAGGTGGTCTGGTGGAAGGGATATGAACGAATTCCTTTATTTCCCATTGAAACAACAGTTCGCGATCCAAGAACACCTCCCTCGGCATTTGCGAGGGACATCCTGTGTTTTGATGCTATGTTAGTAGATATTTTTTTAAGTCTAGGTCAAAGGTTTTAAAAGCAAGCTGATGTATTATAACCAAATGATTTTCATTCTTCTATTGAAATAATTGTTTTTCAGAAGAAAAAAAATACGTTCAATATTGCATAAAATATCCCACAAACTACTGCATTTGAAAGATGGTGGCACCCAGTAAATGAAGGTCTGTCTTGTGTCTGTGCAAAACCTTTCACATGCTGTTAAATAAAACTTCAAAGACTTCTCTGAATATCTTAAAATAAATAGTTTTGTCGAAAAACAGAACTTGGGGACTAAATTGAACTAATTTTTCTGAAAAGGGGATTCTTAATTGTGAGATTGTTTTGTGTGTGGGTTGTTTATGCTTTTGCTTATCATGGTTAAATGTGCGTATTTAATTTATCACTCATTTTGGGCAATCAAATGGTTGTGTCATTTTAAAATTTAACATGACCATCATCTGACGATGATGTCAATGGCGACATATTTTTGCAGGGCTCCAGCACCTCAAAATTTGGCACGACACCACTGAAAACCTCCAACAAATTACGCACGCACATCTCTGTTTCATAGGTTAGGTTAGCAGAGTTATTCCAAAAGAAGCAAGGCAATGATGGGTTCGGATTTTAAGATTTATGAACAAGAGTTTTTTTGTTTTCTTTTTTGTACATGTTTTACCAAGATGTAGATTAGAGCTATTTAATTTGGTCAGTATACAATTCATCTTGAATTTTTGCCCTAGTTGAGGCAGTTCATGGTTGAGAACAATAAGAGTAACACCTGACCAAATGAACATGCGATTATATGCTTCCCTGTTGAGATGTATAATTTGGCAGGATTTTCCACCCCCCCCCCCCACCTTCCCCCTGATGCCAAGGTCTGGATGCACCAGTTTACCGGCCTCTAAAAAGAGAGATTCACTTGAAGTGTGAAACGAGATTAAATTGTATAAGCTGTAGAAAAACGGGTATCAACGATCACTTCACACCACCGAAACATAAGAATAAAGATGATGAAAACCAAATCGATGCAACCAATTATACAGCAGCACTACAATGTCACAAATTAGATGATCAATACTGTGTTGATAAACTATTGCTTTGACTTGAAGTCGGACAAAGGACACTGTCTTTTTGTACAAGGTTCCAGTAAAAAAAAAAAAAAACAGAAAAAATGCATAGTCAGAGAGGAAAAGTGATAAAGCTTGTAGAAAAAGCCATATACAGTATTTACGAAGTGGGATGTGGAGGAACAGAGCAACACACGATATAAAAGGTGGTTGATTGGCCGAGACTCTAAATATCACAGCAAAAGTCAAGCATTGATCCAAAGGTTGGCTCAGTTATCTCATAAATTCAGGATCGCCCATTTATATGGGATAGGACACGAAACACATCTGTTTAACGAATAAGTCTACATAACATGCATCCATTGGTTCCAAAATTCAAAATGATCTTGTGTTGAATCATTCTATGCAGTATACACTCGGTATGACTCAAGATGGATAACATGATTACAAAAGTCGAGGGGTGTGATACAATCTGAAAGCACTGTATGTTGTTCCTCGATCATAAACTGATAACACACACACACAGACAGACAGACAGACAGACAGACAGACTAATGGACATGAACCCATTGCTTAATTAACCCTGCTTTTCACTTTGCATGCATGGGTTCATAAGCATGCAAAGCAATCACGCTGTATTAAAAACAAAGCAAAAGAAACCCCTACAACTAATCGTGCAGTGAGTGCATGTAACTGAACAACCTGCGCACATTTTCACACTTCAGCAGGTTGCCCATGCTTTACACATGTAAATGATTGGCTGTTGAGAGAAGTGAGTGTTGATGCTATTCTTCATAGCAACAATCAAATATTAAATGGACTGTGGAGGAAAGGGTGGGGAGGAGAGATTGAAAACTTTAATCAGCCTTGTAGGGTTGACTCAATGTTTTAGTGGTCCTTGAGTTTCTTTTGGGGGCATGGGGCCAGTTTTCATCTGCTGATTCCTTCCCCTGAAGACCTTATAGCCTAGCTTTGTCTGAAAAATAGCTGAAAGGTCACTTCACTCAGTCCAGCTGGAATTAAACGAGAACTAATTGACCAAATTCTGAAACTCTACCTGTAATAGTGTAGAAGCTCTCACCTGTTCGTCATGCTGTGACTGGGATTGCATATGGATGGTCTTCCATCGGGTCATTGCCTCCTATAAAATGTGCACTGCATATAAAATATTCCTTTATCATTATTTTTTTTTTTTGATTGAAGGTGCATTGGGGATGATTCAGGAAAGGTGATGGACTTCGGGGATGGCAAACCACACTCCCTGCAAATGTGGCATACTTGGTGTCACTATTGCAAGTCACATTGCAGCATTGTTTTTTTTTGTATATACCATTGGATGTTTGGAATTAACTTTCCTTAACCATTAAATTCTTTGTTTTATCGATTTATAAACAATAGCAACAACGACAGACCAGAAACGTACTCGTAAAATAGGCGCCATGCCAGTAGCTATAACAAACTTTCAGGTAATTAATGGGTACATTTTGTCTGCTCAACTGCAAAATGAAATCGCCTGAAAAATTAAATTACCTAAATGAGATCTTTAACATCCACGAGTGAATGCTTCCAGGTGTGAAACTTGCAAGCTACTATCTGTGTTTCAGCCTCTTAAAACTAGAAACCATAATGGCAGTCCACAAGCGAACGCGAGCAGAGGCGACACCCGGCCTAACATCCGTCAGTATGACACACTCATTGATGCAACGCCCTGCCTGTAAAACGCTAAAAAAAAACAAAAAAAAACAACTATAGTCGGGTTGGGAATCAAATAGTCAACGGCTCCAAAGTGTGTATGCTACCTCTGAGCTATCTCGTGAGCCCATCAACGTACGAAGTCTGCAAAAATAGCACAATTTTGACATATTGCTCTCGCCCCTGATTCCCAATCCTTTATTTTCCTTCCACAAACTTCCTTTTCATTCTTGAACGAGTGACATCAATGCTCTCTTTTGCCATTATGTTTGGTCCACTGGTTATTTTCATTTTATTTTGGTGTGATAGTTTATCTGTATTAAGTTTTGTTTGATTCATAAATGTTAAATTTATTAACTTGTAACATAATAATCATTCCCAAAAGTGCTCTTATTTTAATTTTAACAACAGATCAACATGTAACCAGTTGATGCAGTGGCGGAAGGAAAGGAATTTCATGAATGAGGGGGACATAGACGATTGATGGAATGAAATTATAAAATTAAATAAAGCAAAAAAGTTAACAAATGAGTGAATCGTAAAGATATCATGGTGGTTAAGTTTGAAAGATTGCATAGTCTGCTGTTGGACGATGTCAGTGGATGTTGATGTGCGTGTTCAGATCTTGTATGTGGATGGAAAGAGGATCAGCCATGACTTATCACAAGCGGCTGCCTACGGCATGCAACCTCGCTCGGGGGATACCATCTCGTTATATGGTAAGCATCGCTGGGCAGTTTCCACCTGGTAGTATAAGGGATCCAAATATCCTCAAGTTTGGGTGGGTCTCCTCTAATGTGGAAATTCTCTGAATAAAAAAAAAAAAAACTTTGAAAGACTACTGTAATTTAGAATGTATAGCGATGTAATTAATCTCGATGACCATCCTACAAAATGGTGCACAAGAAGAACTATATTATATAAGATTCACTTAATTCTTTGTGAATTTTCCAAATGGGTGAGAACTTTTTCTTTCTTTTGTACTTTTGAAGCTTTAAGATTTTGATATTTGCACAACAAAGTCAATAATGCCTGCTCTGATGTCCTGCGTGAGGCTACATCATTCCTGGAACCTAATGGACAACTTATTTCAGTATTAGATCAAAAAAGGTGCCAATAATGAGGTTAGCTTTAAGCTTACAATGGATAAAATGATCTTTTTAGCATTGACATTGTAAATGGGACAGTTGTCTTAATGTCACAACAACTTGTCTGGTGCAATCAATCCGTTTAGAAATAAACTGGGCTATCCCACATCCCTCTCGAAACAGATTTAGGTGCACAAGAGTAATCTTTCAAGGTCCTTCCCCTGAGCCTTCTCTCTCTTCAAGTGAGCCTTCTTTAGTGGTGTTGGTAGTTTTCAATAAAATGTGTGTGTCGCTGGTACTGGGATTCCAAATGAGAAATTGAACATTGAACCCTCTTTCTCAGAATCTATTATGCTTCATGGCCCAATTTACTTCTCAGCCATTCAATTGTGTGTACACTGGTAGCTTAGTGGTTAGGATGGTCAGTTGTTATCCCAATGATTGTAGGTTCAAATCTGGCTGAAAGCGGCACTTTTAAGGATTAGGATTCAAAGTTTCTTATATTTTTGCAGTATACTCTCCATGGTAATTAGATCTCCAGCAATCTTGCTTTTGTATTATTAATAAAATGCAGCTGGCTCACAAATGAACTTCATGGAGGAGGCATTCTGCTTGCTTTGCCGAGTCTGGTCTTGAGTCAAACACATCAAAAGTCAACCTTCACTGTTTTGAAAATAACTTTCACAGATATCTGAGGCTATTATGGATAGGCACTAAAATGCTCCCTACGTAAATGTCAAAGAACCCACACCAATGTCAGAAAAAAAATTTTAAGTAGAAAATAACATTCAGGATAAGACTTCTGGGAGACTAGCACCTCTCCCCTGCTGAATTTGTCCCCAACTTCCCCTCGTACCCAAT